>NC_047674.1:56486693-56815443 GCF_011762505.2 Arvicanthis niloticus | reverse complement strand
TGATGGTTGATCTTTATTGTCTGGAGTCACCTGGGAGACACACTTCTCTCTGTGTCTATGAGGGAGTTCCTAGTGAGGTCTAACTAGGAGAGGAAGGCACAAGGTGACAACTTCACCTGGCATAGATGGAGATCCAAGAAAAAAGCAGGGCCTCCTGCCTGCCTCTGCCTCCTGGGTGAGCACATATATCTCAGAACAGACGCCCCATTCTTGAGCCTTCTAGTGTGGATCAGATACCAGCAACTCTCAGGTGTGTTACCAGGCATTCAGTGACAGACTGGGAACACTGGAGACAACCAGTTTCATGGACTGGACAGCTATTAGGTTTTCAGCCTCTCCAGTTTGCAGACAGCCACACTGGACTCCCAGCCCGTATTACGTAAGTCTAGTAAGTCTGTGTATACACTCTCCCCGTTACACTTCTTTAGGCTGATACAACTATGCCCATTCTGAGCACTGTGCAGCCTTCATTCATTCTTATCTTGATTTGTCTGTCTCTGATTCTAACATTAAGATCGAAGCATAAGAGCTTGCTCTATCTCTCTCGAACACCCCACTCTGCTTGGCCAGAAAACAAGTTCTAGGTAGGAGGAAAATCCTTCTGAAAGTGAGATGCACCCTGCTAGGACATGTTCACATCACAGCCTCCAGGGTCCCCTCTGCTTCAAGGCCAGACTGACAAGGTGAGGAGAGGTGCCATGCGCAAGCAGTGAGCAGCTGTCAGGCCTGCACCGTGTCTGCAGCACTGCCCTGCAAGTGTGCAGTGGGTGGGGTACAGCGGGAGTTGTTCTGTCTTTCCAGCTAGAAGAGTATATTTCTCCTGCAGACAAGAGTTCTACATTCAAGAGCCTCACTGTGAAGGGCAGAGGCTGGGGACTCATAAGAGGTAAGGTCAGGAAATGGCTAACACAGACTAGAAAGGGGTCATCTCTTGATACCGGTCAGTCTGAGTGGATAGTGCAGAGAGGCAGAGAGGCCTTTTAACAATGGGCGCTGGGATTTGCTGTTGAATGTGGTGTGGAGCTGCCAGCATGCTCTCCCCGGCTCCCTGCTCACACTGCTCTGTAGATGTGTGGTACTCAGCTCAGGGACTGAACAGGAAGGAATGAGGTATAAATACAGCTTCCATCACATCATAGGAAACACAGGGCACACTAGGAGACAGGAGAAAACAGGGAGCTGGAGAAAAAAAAAAAAAAAAGGAGAGGAGAGGAAAAACTGAAGGATGCTGGGATGGCTCAGCAGATAAAGGTGCTTGCAGCCAAGCCTGAGGCCCTGAGTTCAATCCCCAGGATTCACATAATGGAAGAGAGAACCAGCTCCCAAAGTGTTCTCTGCCCTTGACACCAGCACTGTGACACGTGCACACCCACATATACCCTTAAATGTACATCTACCCACAAAATAATTAAAACCAAAACCAAAACACCACTGTAATTATACCTCAGACTCAGATCCAAACTAGAAACCTGTCCTAGCTAGTTTTTATGTCAACTTGACACAAGCTACAGTCATTTTGGAAGAATGGATCTTTGTTTTGACAAAAGCCTCCACCAGATTGGCCTGTGGTACAGTTCATGATTGATAATCAATATGAAAGGGCCCAGCCCACTGTGGGTGGAGCCATTCCTGGGCTGGTAGTCCTGGGTGCTATAAGAAAGCAGGCAGAGAAAGCCATGGGGGGGCAAGCCAGTAAGCAACACCCCTCCATGGCCTTTACTTCAGTTTTTGTTCCCAGGTTCCTGCCTCTCATTCCTGCTCTGACTTTCTTTGATGGTAGACTGTCACTTATAAGCAGAAGCCAAAACAAACCCTCTTTCTCCCTTGTTGCTTTTGGTCATGCTATTTTATCACAGTGTTACAAATCCCAACTAAGACAAGAACCTGCCCTACTATGCACCTGCAGTTTCCCAATAGGCATGGAGAGAAAGGATTTCTACCTTGGCACAGGGTGGACATTGTAGATGGCTTCAAACCCTGCACTCCCTACACAAGCCTGTGAATACAAGACAGACGACGGGTTGCAGCCACAGACAGAGCCAGGGTCTCCTTGAGAGTCCTTCACCTGACAGCCTCCACTTTGTCCCTGTATCTCTTCTGAGTTGTGGCATCAAGGAACAACTGTGGGTCTGTCCACCTGGGGAGTGAAGGGCATGGCTAGTGTCAATCCCACAGCAAGCAAGGAAGTGCCCCCACTCAATCCTGAAGCAAGGGATGGTCCTATTTGATCCTATAGCAAGAAAATGCGCCCACTGGATCCCAAAACAAGGAGGTGATTCTACTTAGAGCCATGTGCCTGAAGCTGGAGTTCTGACCCTTGTTCTTCCCACTGATGCAGTCTCCCTCTTCCTTTCTCCTGGGTGCCAACACTGTCTAGGCAAATAGACTGGGCTTGAAACAGGTAAGTAGCCTCCCCTGTTGTTGCCAGTGCGATGCCCTGTGTCTGGGCCAAGGTTAGTGAATATGGTAACACCGTATTCTGATCAGAAGGATGCAGTACACAGTCTGTCCTCACAGCTCTCTTTTCCAAATCCTGATTCCTCCAGTTTATCCTTAAGCCCCATGCCTGTCACCTCCAACGGAGAGCATTTCCTGAGCTTGGCTATCAGAACGGGCTCTTAGCTGCATGCCACAGAGAGCAAGCCTGGCTAGTCTGCAGAGGAAAAGGCCATCTGAAGACTTTGTTATTGAGCCTAAAATGCACACATGCAACCACCACACACAGGATGAACATGGAAAGGAAGGCCGCACAGGTGGTCCAAACTGTGGCTTCCAGGCTGGTGCTGGGCTGTCACCATGATGCTGTCTGGCCACTGGCCACCAACTGAACAGCACAGCCAGTGCTGAACTCTTCAAACAGCTGCAGCCACGAGAGACAGCCTCACAAGGTCCCCATCTGCCACAGGTGCACCCAGCTGGCAGAACCCTGTCTCTAGCAGAAGGCAGGCTCTGCCAGACCTCACTGTGAGGGAAGATCTCTGGACCAGGGAAAGAGTGACGGCACGTTGGCCACAGAGACACACGACCACTGCACATGCATGGTCTTAGGTTCCTCCTTTAAGTCATATGCAAGTACAGGGGCATGGGTGTTACCCCATTCATCAACTGAACTATACGAGGCTCAGAAACACAGAGCTTGTCGGCAGTGTAGAGGGTTTAGGGGTGGCTAGTTGCACAGAGCCCTGTTTCTCACAGTGACACTCCCATAAGCCTCCTGTCTTCAGAACAGTGCAAGGTGGTGTGTGTCTGTAAAAGTTACTGCATAAGAATATATGTGATGTCTGTCTATGTGTTTCTGTCAGCGTGTGTTTGTATGTGCGTATGAGACTTGTGTGCATATGTGAATGTGTGGATCTGTGTTTTGTATATGTAAATTATGTGTGAACGTGTGTCTGTGTGCGTTTGTATCTTCAGGGCTGTTTGCACACACACATTATGTGTATTGCACACCATGTGCGATAGATACTCTTGTTCGCCAATTTGACACACCTGGGAAGAGGTGTCCGTTGAAGAACTGCCTTCTTCAGATTGGCCTGTGAACATATTTGTGGGGTATTTTCTTAATTGATAATTGATGTGCATGGTACCACACCTGGGCTGGTGGTCCTAGGATGTATGGGAAAGCAGGCTGAGCAAGCCATAGAGATTAAGCCAGTAAGCAGCGCTCCACCTTGGACTCTGATTCACTTTCCTCCTCCAGTTGCTTTTGGTTCTGGTATTTACCACAGCAACAGAAAGCAAGCTGAGGCAGGTTATGTGCATACTCAAATATATGTGTGCTTTTCTGTATGAATTATGTATGTGGTGTGTAAATGTGTGTATTCATGTGCTTGCGAATGTGACCACCCTTGCTTTATCTGCACATCTACATAAGTCTCTGTGTGTGCCTGCATATGTGTGGGCATGTGTGCATTCTGAATAGGCTGGGTTATGGCTGTCTCCCTGTCTGCCCACTGAGGTCATCAGAATCATGATCCTATAGTCTGCCCCAGGTTGTCACATACATTCATCCTAGGTCTGAGTGTGCCACCATACATACAAAGCTCTAATGCTAGACTCTATGAAGGGGACAAAAAAGCTCTGTGAAGAGGACCGAAGGCAGGGTTGGCATCCCAGGCCCCTAGTGCCCAGGCAGCTCCTGGCACAGCCCCCATCCACACTGCCTCACTGTCTACACCCACAATTCTCTTAGCAGCAGCCCTAGCAGAAGGCACATGAGCTCAGAAGGAATGGGTGTCTTCCAAAATCAGTCCCTCTGGACCCTGAGCTATTTGTCTCCTCTTCAACGGGATGCCACCGTCTAGCATATGGCAGGTGCCCACTGTCTGTTGGATAAGTAAGTAGGTCAGGGAATGAATGAGAAGGTGAATGAATGAATTAATGAATGAATGGGACTTCTCACAAAGTCATGAAGTCCTAGACCACGATGAGGAGGAAACAGCCTTTGTGCAGTATGGCTCTACTGAGCCACTTAGGTCCAGCTTCTGGTCCCCCTGAAAACTGCTTTTTTAAAGTTTCAGAGCCTCCTCCCTTTTTGACTTCTTTAGCACGTGCTGGAGAGGCCAGGCCAACCTAGGCAGAGCTCTTGTGCATCCAGGAGGAGCCCCTGAGTGTGAGGGCTGGGGGTTTGGGAAGGGAACAACATGGCTTCTTCTGCAGTCAGAGATCAGCCTTTGCAGCCCAAATCACCACTGGTATGAGCAGTACCCTGAGATTCAGGATTCCTGATGGTCAATATAGCCATATAGCAGACAAGACTCTGCAAAGGCCCAGAATGCATTACCAACTACTTCATCCCAAAGAACAGACAGCCTTTGCTTTGTTACCCTGGAACCTCAGCCACATCGCACTCGTGGGTTTTAGGAGGCAGATGGAGAAGCAGAGGTCTTGGTCCCTGAGCCTGGAGGTTTGCGCCTGTGCCAGTAGAAACCTCCTATATGGGGAAGCCTTGATTCCAGGGTTGAAAAGCAGATGTACCTGCCACCATGTTCTCCCCTGCCCTGAGCCAACCTTCCCAATGATGCCCTCTCTCCTCCCTGCTAGCCCCAGCCTTCTCTTAGGGCCACAGGGAGGATTGGATACATTGTTGCCTCTACCACCATGGGGAAAGACTCCCTCTTCTTCTGGCCAATACATCTCATTTTTTTCAGTCCCTACAGAGGGAGAAAGCCATCAGTGTCCAGGCCAGGGCACACATCACCTCTCTGAAATACACATGCACACCCGAATGTATTCAGTGCTGGAAAGTGGGCTGGATGTCTTTGGAATCAGGGCCCGGAGCTGGTCAGAATATGTCCACGGGAGAAGCTCAGCCTCCCATGGGGGGATGGGGTAGAATCCATGACATAGTTCCATAACCACACCCCCCCCCCAATATATACAGCCCTCACTCAGACAGGCTTTCTATACTGCCGTATTCAAGGAGAAGTGAAGCAGACAGACAAAGAGACTGGTCAGAGGAAGGAGCGGGAGGATAGGTGCTATGGAGCAAGGGTCTGGATATCCAGTGCAGCCCTGGCCTGGGTGCACACATCCCACATGCCATGCTGGCTGTTTGCAAAGTGCTGAGCTTGTGTGTCACTATTTTGCAGAGCTTGTCACTGCCTGTAGCACCATTTGTGGAGCTCCTCACTGGTTTTCCACTCTGAGAGACCTGATTTCCTTTGCAGACTGGGTATTAACACAGAGAGGACAGCATTATTTGTAATTTGCCTGCCACTGTATCTGTTGGTAAGACATGAGGTGCAGGGTGTGTGTGTGTGTGTGTGTGTGTGTATGTGTGTGTGTGTGTGTGTGTGTGTACACATTACTAACTGAGCCATCTTCCTAGTCCCCTGCCTTGGAGCATTTTTGAACATTGGCCATTGAAGAATCCTAAGACCCCAACCTCCCTACCATGTTCCAGCCCGATTCTTGGGCCTTGAATGTCCTGAAGATTCCAGGGTGTCTGATGGCTCTGGACCAGGAGCACGGGCAGACAAACAAAAGTACCCAAGGTTGGCCAGGCAAAGAAAATGGCACAGAGAGACCGGAGGAGTCGGGAGAGATGAAAGTGTTTTGCATCTTCATCTGACAGGGCTTGAAAGCTGTAGTCAGGAGAGAGATGGCTCTTTATGGCAGAGGGTGTAATTAATTAAGGGCGAGGTGAAGCCAGGGCAGGCAGCTGGTGCAAGTGATAAAGTAGCAGCCTGCAGTAAGTCCCCAGTGGTGACAGAGATAGGTATGGCAGCCACAGACATTGGGTTTGCTGTATCCTGTGCCAGGAAGGGGGCCAAATGCCTTGGAAACAAGAGCCTGGGGCTGGGCAGAACATGTCTGTGGACCAAGCCCAGACTTTTTTGGACCTCAGATCTTAAAGTCAGACACCCTAGTGGGAAAGTCAAAAATACCCATTTTATGGCGGCTTACTTTTTAAAGACAGAAATGGAGAAAACAAGAGCTTGTATTCAAGGGGCAAAGACCAGGAAGAATGTTAAAGAAAGGTTAAAAAAAAAAAACATTTTAAAAGCATAAGAAGCCTATAGGAAGGAAGGAAGAAAGGAAGGGAGGGATGGAGGAAGAAAAAAGAGAAAGAAAGAAAGAAAGAAAGAAAGAAAGAGAGGGAGGAAGAAAAAAGAAAGAAAGAACAAAAGAAAGAAAGAAAGAGAGGGATGGAGGAAGAAAAAAAGAGAAAGAAAGAAAGAAAGAGAGAGAAAGAGAGAAAGAGAGAAAGAGGGAAAGAAAGAAAGTCCTTACTGAAAGCCAGCAAAAGAAAATTGTGTGCCACAGAACAAAAAGATGAGCTTTAGGAAAGGAAGAAAAAAAATCTCTGCATGACTGAAATGCAGAAAGGAAAAAGTCTTGTAAAAAGAAGGGCATTGCCTAAATGTATATAATTTATGTCATATGTTTATATTTTATTATTTATTACAAGAAAAAAATGATGGCATCCACTTGAAGTCCTGAGAAAAGCGGCCGGGAAGCCCCTTGGGCGCAGCCCCAACATCAGCAGTAAGAGAGCTTTAAATAGTTTCACAACGGGAAGAAAAGGTGGAAAACAGCAGAAGCCCTTGGTGCCCCAGTGGGAAAGGCACAGGTACGATCTGAAAGGGGCTGGCAGACTGGCCCAAAGAATCCATGCCAGGGATGACACCCGAGGCATCTCCTCCCGGAACTAACATTTGAAGGCAAGAGTTGAATGGACAAAACCAAATGTTGAGGCTAATGGGATGAGAGACATCCATGCAGCCACCACGGCTTGCCTTTTATTCTTTCTCGTGAGTTAGCTCATTTGATGTCAACATCACCCAGCCCTAGGAGTGGTAATGAAAGGAAATTTCAACAGTGCTATTTCATGGAGCAGGAATTAGCTTGAAGGGAAAAGTGTTAGCCAAGTCACGTTGGGAAATAAACTCAGGGCTCCTGATTCTGAGACACAAAGTCTTTGCAGTGCCTTTCTCTCTCTGCTTGAGTTCTGCAGAAATACACCTTTCAGCAAGGATACAAACTCAAGTAGTTCCCCTTGGAGACACTGGGTAGACTAGGGGGCCTGGAATAGCAGCCAGGGTAGAGGAGGAACTGGCCGAGGGGAGTTACCAGGATAGTAAACACCATCATACCTCAGATCCATCCCAAAGACCTGCAGGCAGCAGCGCAGTGCCAAGCCTCAGCTGTCACCTGGAGAGCACCCCATTCTGCATTCCATGCATAATGTGGCATAAGCGGGCCACCCTGGATAAACTTGGATCTAATTCTGATGTCCAAGACAAGTTACTCATTCCAACATCACTTGTAAACTAGTTCCTGAAGACCAGAGCCCCGTGGGAGCTGCCAGTACACTAGATATTTCTAAGCCCAGGTTTTGCAGATGGAGAAACTGAGCTTCCAAGAGATTAGATAACTTGCCCAAAGTCACAAAACTATTACATAGGGGAAGACATATTAGATCTCCCGACTTCTAATGCTAAGCTCTATGGTAGTATATTAGTGAGGGTTCTCAGAGAACCTGAACCAGGAGATCCATAGGATACATGGATAGAGATGACACACAGGAAGTATAGATGTAGATACAGATAATGTCAGTGATAGAGACAAAGATGACCTAGATATAAATGATGCAGATGGCAGATGCTATGGGTGATATAAACTAGAGATGGTGTGGGTGTTATTGGTACAGATTATATGTACATGGTTATAGATGATATTAATAATGTAGATATAAGTGCTGCAAATGGTATAGGCGATATGGATGATGCAGATATATGATGTAAATAGTATATGTCAGGTCTATACATGACAGAGACGCTGATGATAAGGATGATATAGAAGTAGGTTTTGGTGATATAGATGACACAGACATAGATGATGTCAGTGCTATAGGGGACATAGATATAGATGATGTAAACATGATTTAGATATATACGATACAAACAGATGTTATAGATGATGCAGATGACCTGAACATATAAATGATAAAGATATAGAGATGGTGTAGATGTTATTGGTACAGATTACACAAACATAGCTAGGATTAATATAAACAATGTATATATACATATCGATTGAAGTAGATATTTCTGGTTGTGTCATGTGAAGTTTTGCAGAGGCGAGACTTGTGTGAGGACACTTAATGTTTGGAGAGAGTAGAAGTACGACTCAACAGACAGTGACAGACACTTGCATAGCTGGTTCAGTATCACTCTGTTGGTCTCGAGTCTGCTGTTCTTTACTTCACTGAGAGAAGCACCGGAGAGAACTCCTGGCATCTAGGCTGGTCCTGGACACTTCTGCTGACTCGTACCAATTTGGTGGAGGCCTGGTAGTTTCTGCTGGATCCTGCTGCCATTGCTGATTTGTGTTTGGCGACACTTTTGAACTGGACTGCTGATATCCTGGCACTACTGAGCTGGGACTGCTGGGATCCTGACAATGGAGATTGGAATCACTCCAAAGAACTACTTTTAAACAGGCCCACTTCCTCTGTCTGGTTTACAGTCTTTTTTCCCTTACTTTTTAACGGTGGCCTAAAAGGAGAGTCAAAGCATTTGAAAAGCCTTATTAAAGTAGATTTAAAAGAAATAAACCTACAATAGATGATACAGATATCACAGAAGAGAGATGATATACATATTAATGATATTGATGACATAGCTATCAGTGCTACTAATGGTATAGCCATCAATGACGTAGATGCCAGTGTCATGGATGATATAGATAGTGATTGTATAGACAAATAGATTGAGGTTTATCATGGGAATTGGTTCACATAATTATGGAGGCCAAAGGCCCAGGGAGACTGATGACATATTTCTACTCTAGTCTGAAGGCTAAAGAAGCCAAGGATGCCATGTTCCTGTTTGAGTCTGGAAGTTCAAGAATGAGGAGCCCTGATGTCTGAGTGAAAGAGAAGACAGGATCTGGCTACAGGCAAGAGCAAGCTCTCCCTAGCTCCTGGCCATTCGACTCACTCAAGGCTTCTGTGGACTTGCTGAGGCTTGCTTTCATTGCTGGGCGGCGGGGTGGTAGTCTTTTTGTTAAAGATTTAATTCTCTCTCTCTCTCTCTCTCTCTCTCACTCTTTCTCTGTGTGTGTGTGTATGTTGTGTGTGTGTGGTGTATGTGTGTGTGTGTGTGTGTGTGTGTGTGTGTGTGTTTGTGTGTTTGTGTGTTGATGCCTGTGGGGACCACAAGTGGGCATTTAATCCTTTAGAGCTGGAGTTAGAGGCAGTTGTGAACCACCTTGAATGGAGGCTGAGAACTGAACGCTGACCCTCTGCAAGAATAGCAAGTGTTAGAAGAACTGTAAGAACCCTGTCAACCCAAGATTCATTGGAGGAGAAACACAGGGTCTTAATAGAAGGGGCTGAAATGTACCCTAGATTCCTTCCTGAGAGACAGCTCCCAGCTGAGATACAAAGAGAAAGTAGGATTCCTCTCAGGACTGTGAGAATAATCTTATTGACCCCAGTCCATGAAAAACCTGTGGGCTGGAGAACTATGTGACTGGGTTTGGGGCTTCTGCCTTGGAAAGGGGAGGACCTCACTTGGAACTGGCCTATAGAGAGAACCAGCCGAACAAGCAGTTCAGAACCTGAAATAAATTGTGACCATGGGTAAAGCAATCCATGGGCAATCCACAGATAAGGAAATAGCTGGTGTCCTTAGCACTAGTCACAACCTAGGTACTTCTGGCCCCTAGATTCTATGCCTGCCTCTCTGTCTCTGTCTGTTTCTGTCTCTTTGCCTCTCTCTATCTCTGTCTCTGTCTCTGTCTCTGTCTCTGTCTGTCTGTCTGTCTGTCTCTCTCTCTCTCTCTCTCTCTCTCTCTCTCTCTCAGACACACACACACACACACACACACACACACACACACACACTAGCTGAAGGCCTAACTCTGAGAAGCACTAATTAGACATCTTTTGTTCCACATAGTCCCCAGCAGCCAGGCTCCTGAGGCTGCAGGGTTCCTTTATACGGCTAGGCACATGGGTTCGGCCTTTTTTATTTATTTGTAGTTTACCATCAGCAGGGAGGGCTCAGGTGAAGCACAGAGAGGGAGGGGAAGGAGAGGGGCTGACAGAGGGTGAGGAAGAAAGACAACCAAAGAAGTCACTGGAAGGAAGATCAGAGTGCTTGGAGAGAAAGAGGCAGGCTGACTCCAGAGGAGAGACAGGCAACCGCATAAAAACACAGAACAATGAAGGCCTCAGAGGCAGCTGCAGCCTGGAGGAGCAGCCTGGAGACACCCAGCCTGAGATGGATGGAGCAGAGATAACAGGCAGAGAGAGTAGACAGGCGCTGAAAGGTAGAGTTGCTGGGAGAGCAGATGGGGAGGGGCCAGCCAGAGAATCTCCAACTCCCAGAGTCCTGAGGTATTTGTACCTACAAGCCCAGAATATGAATTACAGGCTGTTTTTTTTAACAATCTCTGGAAGTTCAATGCTGGGGTCCCCAGAAAGAGAAGCTAAGCAGACCAGCAGGAAGCACTTAGCAGCATTCTAGCCTTGGGGAAGGAGCAGCAAGTAGTTTTCCTGTGATCACAGGGAGAGGCATGTGTGTGTGGGGGGGTGTGTGGGAGGAGTCAGATCAGACCTCAGGAACCAGGGCAGAGCAGGCCAGCTGGGCTGGAGAGGACCTAGGCAGACCAGAGAGAGAGGGGACTATGAGAGTGTGAGGCTTGGAGCCTGGAGAGGCTTCCAGAGATTGGACATTCCTAGACCTCACCCACTCCAGCTTTGGGGTTATTATACTTTTTAAATTTTTACTTTATTATTTTATTTTGAAACAAAGCCTTGCTTTGTTGCTCAGGCACACCGTGAACTTGTCGTAATCCTACTGCCTCTAAGATTCCGTTTACAGGTACATGGTACCGTGCCTGAGTCACAGGAGGCACATGCCACAGGCTCACATGTGACGGTCAGAGGACGATGTTGTGGAGTTGCTTGGCTCTTTGCACGTCTACCTGAGTTCTGCGTCTCTAACACAGGTTTCCAGACTTTACTTGCTGAACCCTTCTCTCCGTTGCTTCCTACAACAGCTTATGCAGAAAACCCTTCCCTCCATGGCTTCCTTTCTGGATTCCACACCCTTCCCCCTCTTCTATACAATAGTCTCCCAGGTTCATCAGCTTGTGGTCTCCATGGCTCTGCTCCCAGACCATAGTCAGCCCAAGCTTCCCAGCCAACAGTATTTCTCAAGAGTCTTGTGGAACACAAATGCAGGTTCCTCTGGGGACTGAGACCTGGCCCTGATGTTTGAGTTCATTTCCATCCCATGCTCTGCATCCTCTGGTCCTCCGGCCAGGATGGGCCTTCAGATGCAGCCTGCAAGTCTATTGGCGAGGCAGCTAGGTCTTGGGGTTAGGTGCCAGGAGCACTGGCTGGTACTTTTTGTGCCTCTCTTCCTTCATGGAACCAATGGTTGGGCAGTCATTTCTATTACTTCTCACTGCCCAGAGCGCCCAAGGCACCCCACTTCCACATCTTATTCCTCCTGCCCCAGCTGGTTAGCCCAGCAGTGGCTATTCAGATGGAGGGTCATAGAAATGGCAGAGGGTCCAGGCAGCTCCAAAGTGAAATCCTTAGCACAGATTAAGGGTAGAGAGAAGTGTCAAGTATTAAGAGAGAAGTATCAAGGTGTCTTGATGTCCCAGGAAATACTGGTAAGGTGAGAGCCTGGCAGGCATGAGATTCCGCCGACTCCATTCTGAAGGCCTAGGCTCCTCCATTGTAAACGGTACTTCCCCCCAGCTATCTGTGCATCTCTTTTGCCCATCCCATCCCTGCATCTCTGAGGATGCTTACACCCATGCCCTTTGCCTAGGATGGCCTAGCGGAGTGTGCACATATGACTGCAGATCAAACATATAACATGGTGCATGTGTACATGCTGCAGACAGACTTGCACACAGGGCCCAGTGTATGAGCAGCCTCACACTCCATACATACAAACCTAATCAGGCATGCGCAAGCATAGCCTGGCAGCCATCCTCAGCCAGCTCTGCCCCAGGCAAGGGAGTTGGTGCTGAGCAGGCTGCATAGCTAAGGAGCTTTTGATTTGACAAATAAATTACATTTCTTTCACATTAAAGAAAAGGCTTTGAAGATTCAAAGCCTCGGGCCAGCAAGCAGTGACCACCCTCGGGGATGGGGCAGGGGGTCACTCTCCACTGTCTGCTCCTGTTACTTTGAAACTGTGAGTCTTCCTGGGCACCTTGAAGGACACTGAAAGTCATGGCTGGGAGAAGCCGGGAGGTCAATGGGCTTTGTAAGCCATTGTGTGGCCAGGTCACAGACAGCTGACCCAAAGGTCCCCATGACAGCCTCAGCATTCCTCTGGTTCTATGGCTCAAGACCAGACCTGTCTCCCTAGAGGCTACTACCTCTGTGTTCCTGAGAACCTGGCAAGCTTCCCACATTGTTTGCCTGTCAAAGGACTGGATCCTGTCTTCTTGAGCTCGCCTAGAGACAGAGAAAGGATGCATCTGTGGGATATAAAGATGCAGGCAGCATCCCTGAACTGCCCAGGAGGGCTGGAGGCCAGCAGGTTCAGCCGACCTCTCTTCAGCAGCTGCTGTGGCTCTGACTGGACAGCCTTGTCTGCAGCAGGGAGCTCTCAAGCCTCCCAGCTACCTGTTGGTCTCCATGATTCTTCCCAGCCATTCTTCCTCTCCAAGATAGCCGCTGGCCCCTGTTTAAAAGCCACATACATAGTTTAAATGCACTTAAATCTTTGGAAAGGGACAATTTTCTCCAAAGGTCACAGTCATGCATGGAGTCGTCCGCACTGCCCAGTGAGTCTCAGACATCACTGGCACAGCCTGGAGGTGAGAGAGGGAGAGGGCAGAGGAGCCTTGGAGACGGCTCTAGTTCTCCTCTGGCCTCTCTGCAACAAACCCACAGGCCAGCCTCCTCTCCCCTTCATCTAATGAATGCTCTGAGAACACATCACCATGCATTGTCAATCTGGAGGACAACTCCAAGATTGACCAAGCTACCATTTCCCAAATGAGAACAACCTGCAAGCACACAGAAAGGAAGTAACTTGTCTAAATATGCCCAGCTGGCCAAGGGGCAAACCCCTGCTCCTAGCTTTGTGATCTTCAGAGATTAACCTCCGCATGCAGGTGGCTTCTGTTTTGTTAGAAACACTCAGCCCCCATGTCCAGGACATTGTTTCTGTTTAGAATGCCCTCTCCCCGACATTTTCCCCAACGTTTCTCTCTGGCAAACTTCTATTCATACTCCAAAACCTAGTTACAGTGTCACCCACTCTCTGCCTTTTTTCTCCCAACCCCAGTTAAACAGTGAATTGCTCATTTCCTGGGTCTCAAAAACTCTCCCCAGGATCCCACTGGGCACTTGGGACCGATACCTCTGCTTCTTTCCCTGACCATGGTCACCTCCCAAGAGGAGGATCCCAGACAAACCTAACACCATTTCTATCTAGCCTGGCAACTAGACTAGAGAGTACAGTTCCCCTGTCAGTAGACACATGAGGAGAAGACAGTCTGAAAGTGTCCGCGAGATTTGTAGACAACTTTCTGGAAGTCTGTCTCAGTGAGGGATTGTAACCCCAGGGAGACGGCTCTCTCCCAGAAGTGTTCATATCTCTAAGGACCCCAATTGTCACTCTGTCGGGATGGGAGACACATCTAGAAAAGAAGACCTTCTAGGAGGCATGAAGTGACCTAGTAGGGTTCTTGTGGCATCTTTCTCTGTGGGTCCAAGGTTTAAAAGGAACCCCAAGCCTGAGCGTCCCATCCAGGTCTGTTGCCCCCCCTCTATTTCTCCCAGTGGTTTGGAGGTGATATAAACACAGATGCAGCCCTGTCAGTTCCAGAAGCATGGAACCCTAGACAGAAATCAAGATCGGGTTCTGGGCGATGGCTAGGCCAGGACAGTACTTACTGTACAAGCATGAGGGTCTGAGTTAGGATCATCAGCATCCATGTAACAAACAAACAAGTAAACAAAAGCCTTGTCCACAGACATATGTGCCTATAACACTAACAGTGGGCAGACAAGAAGACCTCGGGGCCAGTCCCAGCCTAGCCAGATCAGCTCACTTCAAGTCTAGTGAAAGATCCTGTCTTAAAAACATATAGTGGAAAATGATTGAGGAAGACACCTCAGCCTCCACACACACACATACACCATACAAACATACATACATACATACACACACATACACCATACATACATATATACAGACATACATACATGCACACACATACACCATACATACATACATACATACATACATGTATACATACACACACACACATACACATGTACACACACATATACACAGGGGCAAGGCAGGGAACAAGATTGGGATTTGACAGGTTTGGGAGATTTGATAGGTCAGCTATGGTTCATCCTCAAGGGCAGTCACCACTCTTTGCAGGGAGTTGTCAGCTGGAGGGAAAAACTGCCCCTGCAGATGTTCCAGTGTGCATGGCTAAGAGACAGGAGATGGTGAGACAAGAAACGGAGGTGAACACAGACAAATGCAGGTGACTGAGATACAGGATGAAGGACTGTCTGAAACACAGTGGGCAGTGGGAGGTAATCAGAGAGGATGTGGAGCCAGAAGGAGGTACCCCTGTCTACCTGCTCAGGCTGGTACATGCCCAGCATGTGAGTCCTCTCTCTAGATGCTTCCTGGCAGCCCTGAGCTGTGGCTCTGCATGTGTGTCTGTTTGGCAGGAAGAGAAGAGAGGCGGAATGAAAATGGGACAGGACATTCGGAGATGAGCGACTAATTTTCTGTTAATGGGTGGTTGCTTGGCAACCCAGCCTCTTTCTCTCTCTCCTCTGCTTGTTGCCCTCCAAATTGGACCATGGAATTTTCAGTGTTAAAGCACCTCCCATAGAAGTTCAATTCTGTGACAGCTGGACCTGTCACGGCCCTGCCCTACCCTGTCAGTGTCCTCTTCTGTCCTGTGAAAGAATAGAACTGAGCACAGGGCACAGAGAATCAGAACCCCAGATGCGCACACAGCCACCCAGAGTCCCTCCTGCCTCGCCTGACATCTAGCTATAAGCACACCCACACACACATGCACACACGTGTTCATAGCGCACATGTGCTCAAATACTTACACCCATAGAACGATAATACACAGCTACTCAATCTGCTTGCCCACGCGTGCCAAGCATTTTACTACGCGTTTTATATTAATGCCCCCCATTCCTCTTCCCTGTGGCTTTATGCAACACGTTAGCGTCTCATTATATAAAGAGGAGCCAGAAAAACATGCCTGAACAAGAGCACTCCTGTACGGATGTCACAGCGATCATGCAGAGGGAGACTGCCTGAAAATAAGCCCACCTTGGTCTAAATCCTTACCCACTCTCATTCTCAGAACAATGCCGACTGGAAATACGAAGCCTATGGACGGAGATCTGTTTCTTTTTTCCAGTCTTCTCCAGGGCTTCAACAAGAGCCCCATTCTCTGTCATCCTCCACAGAGCCAGTGAGCCTGAGACTAGTGGAAGCGGTCTGTGCCTTTGTATAGGGACAGAGAGTTAGCACGGCACGTCCGGCGTTCCATTTGTCACAGATGATTCAGAGGCAAATCCACCACGGCCACAAAGAGACAAATAGATACTTCTCAACCTTTCTTGCGGTAGGCAGGGGTTGCCAAAAGAATACAAGAGGGAGTCAATGGGTGGCCCTTATAATGAGACATGGAAGAAGGTCTCTCAAATAATGGGCACCCTTTTACCATTCTTGGTTTTGTCTACTCTCTGTCCGGAATGTCAGAAGATTGGAAAGCAAAGAGAAATCGCCATCCCAGGTTATTAGGTAACCTTGAGGACAGAAAAATGGACAGAGACTTGGACATGGGAAGGACCTATGAACGTAGAAAGGAATTACAGACATGGAAGGATCTAGAGAGCCTCATGGACAGATTGTCAATGTCGTGTGTGAGAAAAGCAAACTTTAATTTATATAGACCACTAGCCTATAGCACTACACACACACACACACACACACACACACACACACACACACATTCTATAGCACCACATATATAGCACCATAGTAGAGTAGTATTTTCTACCATACAAGGAAACCAGTACAAACAGGTATGGTTGGTCTTGAAATAGAGAAGGTGCTGAGAACCCTGGGAGGAGAGAGGGGTAAGGTCATCCACCCCTGTTTTGCACCTGAGTCCCCTCCAACAGCAGCCCGGGCCTCCCCATCAAATCTTCCAGCAAAGTTGGCCCAGTTGCTCTGTTGACCTTGGGCTTTTCCTCCCTGTCCCTCTTGCCATCCCTTTCCACTGAGTCATGCCAGCAGCTCCTCCACCTCGCCCTGCATGAGACCCGAAGCTTCCTCCTCAGTGTGCAGGTCAGAGTGGTAAGCCAGAGCCCCAGGTCAGTGGTCCACAGGGCCCAGGGCTGCTATGTCTCTGGAGGTAAGGAAAGAGGGTAAGGAAATACCAGGAGGACAAAGCAGGCTGAACAGCGAGCCCATGTGAATGAGGATACAGATGGGTAATGGCAGGCGTGGGGAGGCCAGAGTGCAGACTCACAATGAGATGTTCAGGCTAGAAATAAGTTCTGCCTGTCAACCAGAAAATAAGAGGGTTTCACTGGGCTGTCTCTGTGCCTGCTAACAACCATTGTAGCTTGACAGAATCTAAAATCACGGAAAGGATGAGCCTCTGGGCACCAAGGAGTTCCCAATTGAGTTGATTAGGGTGGGCAAGACGCACACTAAACGCAGGTGGGCCAGGGTCCTGGGTTGACTACAAGAGAGACAGTGAGCTGAGCACCGGCACCCAGCTCTCCCTGTGTTCTGATTGGGTGCAGTTATGACCGGCTGCCTCATGCTTCTGCCACCGTGACTTCCCCACCACGGTGGACTGCACCCTCTAAACCAGAAAGCCCAAAGCTAAGCCATCTTACCTGCTGTTATGTGGCATCTTGTAAGGCATCCTTGTCACAGCAATACAGAAAGTAAGGAATACATACTCTGAGGTCCTTCTGTCCTGACATTCTGGATCCATGCTCCTTGGTTTGAGAATCTTGTTACTGGGTACACACTGCCACCCACCCTTCTGCATACAGGCCTACTTGGTATCCTGGATGACCCAAGCCCGTTCCTTAGCTTAGTAAAGTTCGACTCCCCCACCTCCTAGATCGCTACTCCTTCAGATAGCCATGAACCTTTGTCTTCATCTCCTTATATCTCTCAGGTACCCACTTTAATGTGGCCCCTCAGGGGGCCCTTCCTGGTCACCCCACTGTAGACTGTACCCCCATCTATCTCTATTTTCCTGCAAGCTTTGACTTCTCCCCTGATAAGTGTGTGCTTGCTGGACTGATGATTCTCTTTCTCTCTCCTGACAACTTGAACCCCAGGAAGACAGAGACTTCGCCTGTCTAAGCAGTACTGGTCAAAACGTGTTCCCATCCACCGTTGACTCATCACTGTCTAGTCTTTGGTCTCATTTTGTAAAGGGCTCTGATATGTTGTTGGAACTCTGTGAAATCTCATGGGAGACAAGTTCACCATCTGGCTGAAATTTCCCTTCTTCCAGCGTGAGATTCCTGGAGAAATGGCCATTTCTTTGGAGTCCATTGTTTCAATGGTCTGAAAGTAAGATTGGGAGACACAAGTGTCTCTTTAGACTGGCTTCTTTTTTACCAGGCCTCTTACACCCACACACACCCCCACACACAGTAGACATGTTAATGACAGCTGCTCAACTGAGTTGTGACATGTATGTCTCCATCCAAATGCACATGTAACATACACAGCACACGCCACAGCAAATGTCATGCATGGGGGATAGACACAGGCAGCTTTCTGTGTGAGACCGAGCTCTAACACGTGGCTCTAGAAGCTCTTAGAAATCACACATAAGTGGATGTGGCCAGAGCCTCACTCTCAACAGATAGCAATCCGAGTAACAAAGCATCCAGAGCACGGCCATGAAATTTAATGTTCAAATCACACAATAAAGTATTTTTATTTATGTCTTTTATACTCCGTTTCTAATAAAAGTAACCATGCTTTCACGGCCGCCTTCTTCAGTGTGTGGCTCTCTTGCTTTTTACAGGAGGTTCCATTAACAATGTCTCCAGGAACAGACGGGGGACCAGCAAGGTAGGGGAGTGTGCTGTTATTTAGTCTTTCTTATTTCTTTCTATTTATTTATCTTATCGCGGTGGGGGATGGGCACACATGGAGGTCAGAGGAAAACTTTTGGGAGTTGGTTCTCACCTCTCACCTTATGGAGTCAGGGTCTCTCCGTGTCAGCTGTGGAGTGCCCTCCAGGCTAACCTGCCCATGAGGATTTTATCCTTGATCTTCTGTTCCAATTTCATTCTGTTGATGTGATAAAACATTCTGACCAAAAGAAACTGGGGGAAGGAACGAGTTTATTTCAACTTACAGATGACAGTCCCTCATTGAGGGAACTAAGGTCAGGAACTCAAGTGTGAACTTGAAAGAGAAAATCATAGAGGAAAGCTGGCCTCTGACTGGCTCAGGCTCATATTCAGTCATCGTTCTGATAAAATCCAGGCCCACCTGCCTAGGGAATAGTGCCACCCAGAGTGTGCCAAGCCCGCCTGTATCAGTTAACACCCAAGACAACCTCCTAAAGACATTCCTACAGGTCAGTCTGACTCACTTTGTCTCCACTCTCAGGAGACTGTGTTAAGTTGAATTAAGTTTCCCTATGATACTGCTTATCCAGTGGCCACCTGCAGGGGCTGCTCTCTGTCTACCCACTAGAGAGGAGGGGCAGGAAACCCTGAACAAGGGCAGGCAGGCACAAAAGCAGAAGAGAACAACAGGATGCAATCACAGCAAATAAGGAAAACTCTGCTCTCCTAGCTCCTCTTGTTACTGCCACATCAGAGGCTAATTACTTCTTGTTTGCTCACAGGAAGAAGAACTGGGTCAAAAGTGGAAAGTTTCTTGCAGGTACAACTTTTCTCCTTCATGTGTAAATATTGGTATTGTGTCACAGAATGCAGTGAATTATCCATTTTGAATGCTCATTAACAGCTGTTAAACTTTATTATGTATTAACAAACTAATAATTCATTCAATGTTCTTTTAAATTAAATATAGAACCACTAATGGATTACATTTAAATAATTAAGCACAGGAAAAGTGGAGAGAGGCCTAGTAGTAAGCTTGGTTCTGTAGCGCAGTTCAAAGGCGAGAGACATACACATGGCTTATTGTAGGCAAGGGGGTACAGTAAAGAAACTGCCAACGTGACTGCTCTGTGATAGGGTTAAGGAAAAGGTTCATGTTGTAACTAAAAGAGAGAAGCTGTCTCCAAAGGCATCTGGAAGAGTCCAGAGCAAAGAGAGGGAAAAGGAGACTGAACATGGCTGAAAGACTACACATTGCCACTACTAAAAAATAAAAAAATAAAAAAATAAAAAAATAAAAACCAGGAGAGTGAAAGAAAATAGTATAGATACCCAGAGAGAGCATAGTGAGAGGGTAGTAAGAGACATGAGATGGAGGGGTGGGAAGAAGAAGAAGAAGAAGAAGAAGAAGAAGAAGAAGAAGAAGAAGAAGAAGAAGAAGAAGAAGAAGAAGAAGAAGAAGAAGAAGAAGAAGAAGAGAAAGAAGAGGAGGAGGAGGAGGAGGAGGAGGAGGAGGAGGAGGAGGAGGAGGAGGAGGAGGAGGAGGAGGAGGAGGAGGAGGAGGAAGAGGAAGAGGAAGAAGAAGAAGAAGAAGAAGAAGAAGAAGAAGAAGAAGAAGAAGAAGAAGAAGAAGAAGAAGAAGAAGAGGGAATTTAAAAATTTAAAAATATTAAAAGGAGCATTCAGAGCAGCCTCTACCATCCGTTGGCTGTTCATCCCCATCTGTCCTGACCTACTTAAAGCTACTATAACCAAATACCCAACACTGAATGGCTGATAAACAACAGAAAGTTGTATCCCACAATTCTAAATATGAATATTCAAGATCAAGGCAACAACTGATCCAAAATCTGATAAGGCTTAGCTTCTCACAAACAAAGAGGGAGGGGTCTATGTCTTAGGCCTCATTCATAGGCCCTACCCTCATGACTTAATCACTGTCCAATACCATCATCTTGGGGAATTACATACAGTGTACACACAGTCATTGAGACCACACCACCAGACTTCTATACGTTCTCAAGTGGGCACAAATCACCTGGAGAATCTTGTTAAGATGTGTATTTAGATTAGAGGAGCTGGGGTAGACCTGGGGAGCTACATTTCTCATAATCAGAGATGTGAGGCTCAGGCCAGAGTTCCATATAGGATACACAAGCTCCTTCTTTCCCCTGGTGTCAACATTCTGCCAGCCACAGTTCCTCTTCCAGAGGAACTAACTCCTAACTGCCTAGGAAGCTTTTTGAGCTGCTTGCATGGGATGGTGTAGACCAGACCCTTGACTGGTACCTGAGGATATATCTGAGAGGCCAAGTGCACTTCTGCTTCATGAAGCATGTGTGATCTCGGGTAGGGAGCCGTGTAGCAATCTCCATATGATACCTGTGACAGAAGCAGACGTGAAACATGTTAGGGGCGGGGTTGCAGTACTGATGGGAGTTTTCTTGGTGCCTGGCTTCAGTCCAAGTGAACCCAGGGAGATAAACTGGCTCTGGGCACAGGAGGAAAGGGGACAGTTGCCATACCGAGGTGGTTCCTGGGGTCCCTGTCTGGACCAGGTGTTTCAGGATCTTGAGTCTTGTTAAGGAACTGAAGAAGTATGGATTGCAACACAGCAGAAGGGCTTTATCTAGAAGCAAAGGGGATGAGCAGAGGAGAGACACTGCACAGGCCAAAGGGTTTCTTGAGTTAGAATCCTCGGGGTCATGGGGGTGTTATCTGGGGCTTCCTTTTGGGGGGTCCAGGAAAAGGAGTATAGGGGAGTGATTCTGTGTTTTGATTGATGATTTGATTAATGGGATTGGGTATGTAAATTTTTCTTCACTGTGTATGTCATTTCCCATGATGCATCTGATTTTAATCATATGCATGTCTGATTGTCCTTAGGCACAAAATGTGAATACAAGTCCCTGCATCCATCCACATGTATCGAAACAGCGAGGCTGTATAACCAACTCAGTGATTATGGAGAGGTGGGCATGTTCTAAGTCCAGAGCCTCATTTAAATCTATCTAGGGCTATCTATAGCCTCTTTGTTAGCCATGTCTAGCCCAGCTGTGCGTCTGACTTAACATCCTATGAATGCCAAATTAAACCTTTCGAATTCTCTGCTAACTTAATAAAACCCTAGTTTTCAGGGTTGGAGAGATGGCTCATCAGTTAAGAGCACTGACTTCTCTTCCAGAGGTCCTGTGTTCAATTCCCAGCAACCACATGGCGGCTAATAACCATTTGTAATGGGATCTGATGCCCTCTTTAGTGTGTCTGAAGATAGCAATAATGTACTCACATACAATAAATAAACAAATAAACAAACACCTAATTTTCCTTAACCACAAGACTAAAACTATACCATATAGAATCTGAGGCCTATAGCCAAAGCTTGCTCCCCAGCAATGCACCCCAGTGTCTCTCTTGAACCCTCATGGAAGGCCTCTCCCCGCTAGCTGAAAATGAAGAAGTCTAGTGCAATTAACATTTGCTTGAGACAGTGATTCTCAGCCTTCCTAATGCTGCCACCCTTTAGTATGGTTCCTCATGTGGTGAGCTACAACCATAAAGTTATTTTGTTGCTACTTCATAACTGTAATTTTGCTATTGTTATGAATCATAATGTAAATATCTGATAAGCTGGATATCTGATATGCGACCCCTGTGAAAGGGGTCAAGACCCACAGGTTGAGAACTGCTGGCTTAAAGCCTTTCTCCCTTCTCAGCTTTAATCTGCAAGTTTCTAGGAATCTTACCAGCAGCCCCATTTAAGAAAAAAAGAGTATGACCTAATGCCATTGCCCAGAACTAGTGGCTTCTAGTTTTATCTTCTCAGATGCAAATGCCATCCAAGACACCTCTGGTGCCACTTTATAATCCCAGTCATTGAAAGGGGCAATGCCAGGCCCACAAGATGTTCAACAAATAAAAGCTTTTTCTGCCAAACCTGAAGAGTTTAAACCCTGACCCCACATGATGGAGATAAAGAACTGACTCATGGGCGTTTTCCTCTGACCTTTATACAGGTGCCTCAGCTCACACGCACCCTCCCGCATATAAATATAACATTTTTAAAACTTGGAAAGACAATAGAGATAGAGGAAGGGAGGGCCCCCTAAAACACATCCAACAAGGAAATTCCCAAGGCTCCCAGAACCATGTGTCTAGCCCCTGGAGGACATCTGGCTGTGCCTCGTCTCTGGGAAGCCCACACCCATGCTCCTGGGCAGTCTCACCTTCTGCCACAGTGCCTCCATCTCTCTTAACCCTTGTGCTTAAAATCTGATAAAACTGCCTTTTAGTGAATGCCAATTCTGCCCATACGGACTGATCCTGAACTTCTTTTCTGATTCAGGTTCCACTGAATCTAAGTCCCTAGAAGATTGAAGGAACTCACCAGGCTGCTACAGGTGACAACATGGAGCCGTGCCTGTCTCTGCTTCCACTAACAGGAGTGACACACTATGGTAACTATGTGTCTGGTAATCTGTGTGTCTAAGAACTGCTCAGTGTGAGACGTCAGCAGTGACTATAACTTTGACTGGCTGGTGAACAAAACAAACCATCACCATACCCCAATGATCCTTGGAACCTCACACCTCTGTGACCTGAACCTTCAAGATTTGAATAAAATCTGTATTTTCACAAGGAGGCCCACGGGAAAGGTCCAAGAAGCCTGCCTAGCCCAAACTCCTTCCTGAGCAGACTGAGACATCACCAGCTCTGTCCATCTCCAGAGCAATCATAGGACTGCACCATAATTCCTGAGTGGGCCCAATGGGCTTCTTCCAATCTCTAAGACAGTTAATACAAAATGTAGAAGGTAGGTCCAGTTCTTCTTTCCAGCCCCATGCTCCCAGAAATAAGACCCAGACTCAAAATATATTTTCAGATATCTTAGCCATATAGCTAGACTCTTCTCTGACTAGCTCATAACTTAAGATAACCCAATTATTTTAACCTACATTCTGCCACATAGCTGGTTACCTGTGCTCTGATACCACATGTCTGTCTCATCACATCTTCCCAGGAAGATCTTCCTGCACTTGTCTCTCTCCCAGAATCCTCTCTGCCTCTGAGATGTCCCACCTTCTATTTCCTGCCTAAGACAAAAGCCATAGGCCTTTTAATTGACAGTTGATGCATCTATATAATATATACGTTATTATTCCTATAATAACTTATTATAGAGTTTGAATGTCTTCTGGGGGTTGTTGTTTTATTCATTTGAAAACTTACTGTACAATACCTGTGGTGAGTATCTACCAACAAGCATGAACACGGCTGAGGAGCCAGATGCTGATTTTGGTACCCTGTGAGGGTTCATAGTTAGTGGAATCAGAACTGCTGGCTTCAACCCCACTTCCAAACAAAGAGCATACCACAGGCAAATTCATGAACCTCCCTGGGCCTGGAGAGTGGACTTTGTTATAGGATCTCCTTCTCCTCCTCCTCCTCCTCTTCCTCCTCCTCTTCCTCCTCTTCCTCATCCTCCTCTTCCTCATCCTCATCCTCCTTTTCCTCCTCTTCCTCCTCTTCCTCCTCTTCCTCCTCTTCCTCCTCTTCCTCCTCTTCCTCCTCTTCCTCCTCTTCCTCCTCTTCCTCCTCTTCCTCCTTTTCCTCCTCTTCCTCCTCTTCCTCCTTTTCCTCCTCCTCCTCTTCCTCCTCCTCTTCTTCCTCCTCCTCCTTCTTCTAGGGATGATCAGAGTCTAGAGGGAACCTGCTAAAATTTCTAGTATTTTGTTTCCTAGAACAAGGAATCGGACCAATGATCCATGGATGGTGATTAAAAAGAGACGTACTACTAAGAGAGACAAAAATTCTGAGGAAGTAGGCCGGAGAGCTAGGAAAGGCCAGCAGCTCAATGACTACCATTGCTGGCAGACTGGTACATGTGTACAGCACCCAATGTGGTTAAACACAGCATGTCACTGTTAGTAGGGAGCTACTGCTGGCATGTTTCTCTGCCATGGGTTTATTTCATATGCTGATCTCTCTCTCTCTCTCTCTCTCTCTCTCTCTCTCTCTCTCTCTCTCTCTCTCTCTCCCCCCCTCTTTTTCTGTCTCTCTCTGTGTGTTTCTGTCTCTCTCTGTCTCTCTCTCTCTCTCTCTCTCTCTCTCTCTCTCTCTCTCTCTCTCTCTCTGTGTGTGTGTGTGTGTGTGTGTGTGTGTGTGTGTGTGTGTGTGTGCGTGTGTGTGCATGTGTGTACATGTTGGCATATATGCCATGGTAAATGTGTGAAGGTGAGTATGCTGGCTAGTTTTTATGTCAACTTGACACATCCTAGAGTCATTTCGGAAAAAGAATTGTTACAGCAAATATTATTAGGAGGATTTCTACCCCACCTTTGATCACACACCTTTGATCATTTAGCTTTCAAATAAAAGACACAAAAGCCTTTATATTTCTAGTAAGCTGTAAAGCATTACAGCTGGGAAGATATCAACCCTCTATGATATTCTATCTACTTCTCTGTCAATAATCCCGAGATATTACTTGCCATGTTCCACTTGGGCAACTCCTACTCCAATAGGCAGGCCTTCATGGTCATGAGCTCAGGGCCCACTTACCTCTTGGTGACTTCTTCCTTATTCTCCTGTCTCTCTGTACAATCCCCTCACTCAACCCTCAAGTCTCACCTTTCTCCCTCTACTGCCCAATCATAGCCTTTTATTGACCAATTAAATTGGGGGGGGGCAAGATTTACACAGCATCATTTAGTGTACATGAGGATCTGCTCATCAAGGGGAACCAGATCTTGAGAGCCAGTATTTAGCATTAGAACACAAGCAGCATCAGACAAATCCACTACAAAGAATTCTCAATTGAGAAAATGTCCCTACCAGATTGGCCTGTGGGCAAGACTGTGATATATTTTCATGACTGATGGTTGATAGGGGAGAAGCCAATGCATTGTGGGCAATGCCACCCTGAGTAGAGGGTCCTGGGAGTATAGGAAAATGGGTTGTGCAAACCTTAAGACTTGGTGAGCAAGCCAGTAAGCAGCATCCCGCCATGGTCTATATCAGTTCCTACCTCCAGGCCACTGCCTTGAATTTCTGCCCTGACTTTCCTACACAGTGGACTGTAAGCTGTAAAGTGAAATAAACCCTTTCCTCCCCAAGCTGCTTTTCCTCATGATGTTTTACCACAGCCATAGAAACCCTAACTGAGACAGAGAACAGCCTTGAGTGTTAGTTTTTCCTTTGCCTTTCATCTTGTTTGAGTCAGGGTCTCTTACTGTCTGTCTATCATTAGCTACATATGCCATAGTTCTAGGAGATTCTCCCACCTCTGTGTCCCATCTCACCACAGAGGCACCAGGATTACAGGCGTATGTAGCCATATCTGTCTTTTGGGACAGATGAACACTTGAGAGTCCACATTCAGCTCTTCACACTTGCACAAGCACTTTGCTCATCGATCCATCTTCCCAGCCCCTCATATACTAATCCTGATGCCTCTCTCTCTGCCCTTCTCTCCAGTCATAGTCCTAAGACTCCTAGTGACCAAATAAAGGGAAAGCAGGAAAGAAATTCACAGCTAATGGGTCTGGTATCTGACAGCTATTATATAGTATTTTCAATATTACAGTTGCTGAGAGCCACTCCTCTATCACCCCTCTGTAATATGATGGCTCTGTCCCTTTCAGATACTAGTCACTCTGAGTTGTCAATGGCACCTTGCAGCTCTCTCCAGGACAGAACTTTTAAAAGCCATGCTGTGCTATGGACTATCAGCTCCTAATTTATGGCCCTTGGCTCCTCCATGGTTTTTGTCACATAGGCTATGTCAATTTGAACGTGTGTATGTCTCTCTGTGTGGAACTTGTGACCAGGTTTCCTCAGAAGTTAGAAAATAAACATCAGATTTCCTGGTACCAGAATCACATTTAGTTATGAGCCACCGATGATGTAGGTGTTGAGTCTTGAACTGAAGTTCTATGGAGGAGAAACAGGCGCTTTCAACTACAAAGCTATCTCTAGTCTCCTCTCCAGGTTTGAAAGAGAGACCCCCTTCTATTTAGGGCTCTAATTATGTTATCTCTTTACCTCTTAAGTCCTAGCCATGGCTCCAATGGTCCCAAAAGCTCATCTCTGGAGGATGACATCAGTGCCTTCCTCCAGCTGCGGATCTCTGAGTTTTAAAACCATCCAGCTGGAAGAGTTTGTATTGCGATCAAGGTCACTCAAGAAGGCCTTGACTCCACTCCCACCCCCATGTCTATGAACACTGGAGTTACAAAAAAGGGGAGGGAAAGTGCCAGCCATGCAGAGATATTAGGAGGAGGTGGCAGTTCCCCTCCCTCCTCCCATGAAATGAGCCCCTTGTGGTGTTAGAGGAAGTTCACCAGAGAAAACTTCTTAGACAAGGTTCACAGCCAGTTTGAATTCAACTTTATTTCAGCTGGCTGGGACTACATTAAGGAATTTGGGAGTCAAATGTAGTGTTGAATGTTTAGAATGAGAGGCTTTTTAAAGCAAACCTCACATCTTGTTATTTTGCTCTGCAGCTGGAAGGATGATTTTGTGCAAGAAAGCAGATTAACAGAAGCTGAGGTAAGTGGTTAGCTGGAGGGGGAGGTTTGCATAAGTAGGCAGTTTAACAGAAGCCAAGTTAAGCTAGCTAGTGCATCTTCACTGTGGGTTCCTAGAATAGAGTTGAATAATTTCCCACAGGGCTTTCCATCAAGGAGATCTAATGCTACTCATACCTAAAATGGCCTCAACAAAAATACAAGATGGAGGAACCTCTAAGCTGTCTTGCCTTGTCACAGTGGGACAGTCCTGATGATACCATAGAATAAGGAAACTCGTGACCTCATGAGAATTCTATTATCATCTAATGGGAGAGCAGTCACGGTGTTGGAAGAGAAAAATCTAATCTGGGTAGAAAAAAAAATAGCCTCCTTCTTTGTTGTATTCTCTGGCTTCCTAGCTCCAGGTGAATGTAAAGGCAGATTCAATACAGTCCTCAACCTCTGAAGCTTAGACATTCAATTTACATACAAAAGAAGATCAGGAGCTCTGAGAGGGAAAAGATGTTGGGAAACCTTAGCTAGAAGGTAAAACCTGAGGGCAAATCCAGAAGTGGAGAATCCTTAGACTCACCTTCATGTTACCCCAAGGCCCTTTGTATCCAAGTGGTCAGCAGCTGATTAGTCCCCCCACACCTGAGATTTCCCGAGAAGGGCAGTGTGACAAAGATAGCTATGACTGGGTTGGAGGTGTGGAACCTGTGTTCTTCCAGATGCTGTTATGAGTGACCTTCCTGTCAGTGTGCTGGGGTTGGCTCTGCCATCATTTCACTTGACAAGTTGGAAACTATGACCCCCAAAGTAATACACTCAAGACCTTCATGACCAAATGCCTCAGAATGATCAGACCAGATCTTGGGCTTGAGTCAGGAAGATGGGATCAGGCATGTGTGTTCATGAGTTGTAGGAAGGTCAGCTAACTCTGAGACACAGCGACTGAGAAAAATGAGTATGTAGACTGCCCAGGACTGCTCTTCGATCAACACCCTCCCAAAACAAAACAAAACCAGAAAAACCAGACACCTACAACAGCCAAAGAAAGGTCTGTGAGAATGTTGTCCTTCCCTGGACCAGGAGAACAGGGCTTCTGAGTCATGAGCTCTCTTTAACCTACTCCCACTTTGTACCAGGTACCCAGCTTTCCCTCGAATTCTTAATAACATGCTTCTGATTTTGCCTTTTTGTGTCTTGGTCAATTCATGTTTTGAGTCACAAAGAAGATAGACATAAAATTACAGAGCCCCAGAAACACCTGCTGGCAACAGGCTGGCTTTATTTAGCTGGGCTGAAGGAATTCCCCAGGCTGGGCCCACAGGTCTGAGACCTATACCCGGGGAAGTCTCTCAAAGAGCTGCCAACCTCTTCCTTGCCTCATACACTTCCTGCTCCCTGCTGGCAGTCAGGACAAAATCTCTTCCTGGGGATTGGGGGTGGGGGTTGGGGTGGGGAACTAAAAAAGGGGTATGGTCTCATTTCACTGATTTTCGAACACCTTCCCTGTCAGCAGAGATGTTTTCTAATTAGACAAAAGCACGGGAGAAGACAGACTGCCTTCCCCACAGTCTAGGAACCAGGTAAATCAACACTCATCACTGATGTACCTGCTAAGAAGCTGATTAATGGAAAGCTGAGCCCAGAGGTGTCTGGCTGGATGGGCATGCAGGGGCTTTGTTTTAGTTTTGTCTTTAAGGACACTAATGCCTTCTCCATCAAGGTTATTCCTGTTTTAAAACTCTAGGTCTGATGGAGACTGAGTAGCGAGGATTTCTCTAATCCATCCCTTGGGCCTCTGCCCACACCCCGTCCACGCACCTCTCCAAACATCAGAACACATAAAAATGCTTCAGAAATGCATGCCAATCTAATGGTCGATTCTGTTTGAAATTGGCTCTCCCTGCTGTGGTCCAGTATCCATCAGGGGCACCAGACACTTGCAAAGACAGAATGTTTGAGCCAGAAAAGATCTTAAGAGTTTCCTCTGTGCAGCTGGGGGGTGTTGATGTACACCTTTAATTCCAACACTTGGAAGGGAGAAGCAGGAAGACGAGGTGCTCAAGGTCATCCCCGGACATGTAGGGAATTTGAGTTTGAGGCTAGCCTGAGCTACATGAGACCCTGTCAAACAGAAAGGAAGGAAAGGGGGAGGAAAGAAAGGAGGCTGAAGAGATGGCCCAGCAGAGAACCTGGGTTCAGTTCCCAGCCCCACATCAGGTGGATCGCAACTGCTCATAGCTCCAGTTCCAGGAGATCCAACCCACTCCTGTACTCTGCAGGCACCTGCATGTATGAGGTACACATGCATATATGTACAAGAGCATATGCAGACAGACAAACAGACAGACACACACACAAAAAAATAATTCTAAGAAGAAAGAATAAAAATGAAATGTGCCGTCTCCTGATTTTGCAGGAAAGGGAGGGAGGACTGCTTCAAACAGGTAGATGGTTAAAGGGAAAAGCCTCAGGTCATCAAACCAGCTCTGACCAGTCAGGGTCAGAGCTGCTCTGTAAGCTCTTGTCTGCTGCAGAAGAATCATAAGTGGAGTCAGAAAGCCTCACTAGTTCAGGGAAGCAAAAGTTACTGAGCACGACCCAGGAGTGGAGGAGTGGGCACCACCCCATACTGTCTCAGCAGCTGGGACCTCCATCAGAGCTCAGCAAGCTGACTTCAGGGTTAGGACAGCCTCTTGTCTCCCAAGGAAGGGAGGGAGGGAAGCTGATCCCAGCCAAGATCCTGCTGTACGCTCAGGGCTTTGCCTCCTCCGGTGTTCACAGCAAATCGGGGGTCGCGTATGCCCATGTGCGCATGTGTTTTTCATGGATAAGTAAATGAGGACTTGGAAGTTTGTTTCCAGTCACACGGAAAGTCAGTAGCTGAACCAGCAGGGTTTCTAGAACAGGTCATCCAATGCCCAGCAAACAGCCTGCCTTGCTTCTGGCTTAAGAGACTGAGGAAAGGTAAAATCTGGCATTTCTCCAGCCAGATCCAGGACCAGGGAATTAATTCTTTGAATAAAAAGATGCTGTTTATATATGACAAAAGACAGGATATGCCACGCCACGCATTGTGCTGGGGAACAAAATTGATGGGTGGTGAAAGGATCCACCCCCAACCCACACAGCAGAAAGTCTAGTTAGTGGGCGGGCAGTAACCAAAGCTCAGCCAGCAGCATAAGGCCACCCTGTCTAGAGTCACTTTTGGTGTGGGTGTAATTCTCCGCATGTGAATGAGAGTAGTGCAGTCTGGTCATTGTCCAATCAAGGAGGCAAGAGAGAAGTTGTGCGTGTCATTTTCAGTTATACAATCTCCAGGATGCAAATAAGAACCATGCAAATAGGGATAATTTTGATTGGTCAATGGAATTCCAAGCTACAGCTTCTGATTGGTCAATGGGAACTCCAGGCTGTGACTTCTGATTGGTCAATGGGATTCCAGGTTGTGACTTCTGATTGGTCAATGGGACTCCAGGCTGTGACTTCTGATTGGTCAATGGGACTCCAGGCTGTGACTTCTGATTGGTCAATGGGACTCCAGGCTGTGACTTCTGATTGGTCAATGAAATTCCAGGCTGCTCTGCCAGAAGTCTTGGTCTGTACGAAGCTCACAGGGTGGCAAAAGGTGAGGTTTTTCTGTTTGGGTGATATCTGAGCAAGTATGTAGACATTCCCTAGTAGGAACTGTTCCCTTTTTCAGTTTCTTAATAACAAAATCCTCTATGTATCACGATGGTCCATAAGATTGTCCGCTGGACAGAATTTAGATTTACTTGGGAGATGGGCCTCTGGGCATGCGTGTGGGGCGTGATCTCAATTGGGAAGACTCACCTGTTATGGGTGGCACCATTCTCCTGCTGGGATCCTGGACTGTGTAGTGAAGAAAGGGAGCTGGGCTGCCCTGCTTTTGTCCTTCTCTGCTTGCTGGTTGTAGGTACCATGTGACCAGCATGAAGATGCTGCTGCTTTGACTTCCCTGCCCTGATGATGTCTACTCTGAATGAAAATAACACTTTTCCGTTCAGTTGTTTCTGTCAAGGTATTTTGTTGCATCAACAGGAAAAGGACACCAGACATTCCTGATTTAACTTACGTATAATTAATGGGTACAAATCAACAACTAGAAGGAGAACAAATCTGTTTTTGACAATTAAGAAAGGACCTGACAGTTCATGAAGATAATACAGATGGTCCATGAACACATGGGAAAGTGACCAATAACTCAAACTCCCAGAGGAGGCACCTCTAAGACTGTAATGACAGAGCACTTCAGTAATTGAAAGGGGGCTGGGAAGACTGCTCAGCAGGTAGGAGCTCGTACTGTTCCTACAAAGGACCCAACACCCCCAGGTGACTCACAACAGCCTGCAACTCCAGCTCCAGGACAGCCAGCACCCCCTTTTGGCATCTTCGGGCACTGCACTCACATGCATATACTCAAACACAGACACACACGCATAACTTAAAGTAATAAAAAAAATAAATCTTTAAAAATGAAAATGGCCAACACCACCAAATGCTGGTGAGGGTTGAGAGCAACTAGAATTCTCTCTAGGGATGATGGCAATGAGAATGCTGTAACCACTTTTGGAAAATAGCCTATGAGATCCAAATACAACCTATGACCCAATCATTCTCTGAGGTGTTTACCCAAGAGAAAGCAAAATGCATAAACCTTGGAAGGATTTTTCCAAAACCACTCAGCGCTGTGCTTTTCTTAATAACCTCAAACTGGAAACAGTCCAAATTATTTATTAGTGGCAGAATGGATAGCCAGACTGAAATACACTGACAGCGGTGCTTCTCGGAGGTTCAGAAGAAGATACTGATGCAGTATGGATGAGGGTCGAAGCTGATCTGCTGAGCGGACACAGTCCTGCTCAAAGGCAGATGCACTAAGCAATCCCAGTTGTGCACCACCATAGAACAGACACATACGTGTGCTTTCATACACCAGAACAATATTGCCTGTAGTTTGTGTGGAATCAACTGAAAGGAAGCAGGAAGGGTTGATTGTGTGGCCTGCAAGGACATGTGTTATGCTGGTGCAGGAGCATGCTGGTGGCACAGAGGGCTAAATGCTTAGGGCTGGTTTACATGCCATCCAAACGGACTCTAATTTTATTATGTAGGGATGGAATGGATTAATAGATGGATAAGGGAAAAGATTGGGTAATCAGTCAAACAGAGCAAGATGTTAACTGTGAATTGAAATGGTGGATGTCTGCTCTACAGCTCTTATGCTCTTTATAATAATTTGTAACGTGATTTTGGGCAGAGGGACATGAAAAGTACTTCTGTCCACTGTGGCTTCACACATGACTTCTGAGGACCCCCATAGTTTCTTCTTGCTCGCTTCCCAGGCTTACTCTCCCAGAACACAGTGTTTTCTACCCTGTCCACAACTGTCTTTCAGTTCCTCAGCCAGCCTGGTGCCATTTCTGGCCACTTGAGTGAGTCTCTAGGAAGAGCCACCTGATTTCCCTCCCGGGTGACGTTCTGACTTGAGATAAAGCAGTGTTTCTCTGGATGCCTTTGCTCTTTCTAGTTGGCAGTCACGGTAACCATCAAGTCCACAGAGGCAGGACTGTGTCCATTTGCATTCACCAAGGCACAGCCACGCACAGCACAGTGCATGGCCGGCACCCACACCCTCGGAACATCCTTGAGGTGAATGTCCATTTCAGACCTGCCTTGTGGTCCCAGGATGGCGAACTCACGCCGTCTCCATTTTCTCAGCCATTGCATGATCAGCTGAGTCGAAATCTTTATTTTCTTTTTCCTTTTCTTCCCTCCCCCCTTTTATTTATTTTGCTTTTTCTCCCACAGAGCCAATTCAGAACAAATGCTCAGAACCCGCGTGTTGAATCCGAAATGAAAGCAGCTTTAATGAATAAGAACAGAAAGCACAATGCATATTCCTTCTCCCAAGATTATCCACTTTGCTGAATAAAAGCATTTCAATGAGAAAATTGATGCTGTTCTTTAGCCCCTGGACCGTTCCTAGTTGGGCATTTTGAAAAGCAGTAAAGAAAGTAGGAGGCAGCTTTCTGATCCTTCCTTACTCCTTAAGACTTGGAGGCATTAGAGTCAGAAGGTTCATTTGCAACCGTTAACCTTGCCACTGTTCTAGGTAGCTGCATGGTCATGGATGGTCTTTGTGGATGGTGAAAATGTGGCTCAGAGAGGTAAAGAGACTCACCTGAAGTCACACAGCAACTTCACGACAGAGCAAACATTAGTGGATTCATTCAGTTAATGAGTTATTTTCCGGCCATCCATGCCCTGCCACCACCCACATGGCAGCACACACTGTCTGTAACCCCAGTTCCCAGGGACACAGCACCCTCTTCTGGTCTCCTTTGGCATCATACACACATGGTACACATACAACTAGTGGGGGGAAATTCATACACACAAGAAATAAGTAAATAAATAATCTTTAAAGACATTATTCAATACTTTTACACTTTTTTCTGATACTAAATTGGTCAATCCTCCACTGTTAACTTTGTAGAAGGCAACATGATACCACAGTGTTGAAAGGCTGGATACACCTGAGTCAAGCATGAGATTCTAGCCTGTATCAGGAGAGATATTAACCCCTTTTATATCAGCCAGTCCTTTACAAACCTCTGTCATACCAACTTGACCAGTATTATTCTGGCCATGAGGATCAGGTCATATTGGCTATAAAGAGGCTACCGTGTGTGTGTGTGTGTGTGTGTGTGTGTGTGTGTGTGTGTGCGCGCGCGCGCGCGCACTGGCATAATACACATGTGTGCATGTGGGTGAGCACGTATGAGTGTGTATCTGAAGGCCAGACGTGGACATTAAGTCCACACACACAGCTGCGTGTCTTCTACTTCTACTTTTCACCTGATCTTTTGAGACAGAGTCTCTCACTGAACCCAGAACTTACCAATTGGCCAAACTGGCCAGCTCTGAGAATCTGCTTGCTTTTACCCTGCCTCACCCACACCCTGCCTTATCCCCCTCATGCTAGGGTTACAGACAAGCACCACCATGTTCTGCTTGAATGTGGGTAATAGAGATTCAAATTCGCTTCCCTTTGCTTGCAGGGCAGGCACTTATCAGGTGAGCCATCTCCCCACTATGAAAGCATCTATTTCTATGATCAGTGAGTCCAACCATAAGCGAGTCTACCTCATCCTGACCCCTAAGTGCCTGTCGGGTCCTAAGAATATTCTTACAGTTCTCAAAGGCTGATATGTCCCCCACCAGTCCCCTAGAGGGTGGCACAGCTTTGCAGGGTGAAATGAAGATCTCACAGGTCCTGAGTCTGGGCAGCGGGAAGCCTTCCTTGTGATCAGCAGTAGACTTTGCACGGCACAGACATCACAAGGAAGGCCGGGCTAGCGAGCTGCAGGGAGGCAGCAGGGCAGGCGTGATCTATACGGCTGTGTTAGAAACGGACAGCTCCTACAGAGCACCCATAAATAAAAATGAGATTATTCCGCAGCAAGAAGGATGGAGAAAAGCTGAGTAAATATAAATAAAAGCCCTTATGAGGGAGATTGGGTAGATGCAGGGTGTTTCTAAGTCTTCTCAGAAGATCTGGGCCCTTGCCTATGCGAATGCTAGGCCTGGGGTGGGGCCAAGATCACAGAACCACCTCCAGCGGAATTCACCTCTAAACCCTGGAGTCTGCCAAAGAAGAACTGCTGAACATTCTATATGGCCCAGAACTGCTGAGAGCAAGAATTACGCTTTCCCTCATCTCTTCCCAAGATAGTTTCCAAAAATACTCACTGAATACATTCACAGAGGTGAACAGGTGAGACCTTTACAGAGTTTAGGGGTCTATGTAGTCTAGAATTATCTGCTTCCTCTTTCTTGTTGGAGGGCACCACAGTAAAATTTCGAAGCAGGAGCAGTAGCTTTCAGGGATGTATCAGCTTCCGGTGCCAGAGCCTTGACTGTGCAGCACGCCTTCAATAAACATCTGCTAAATTAATCAGTCAATCAACTCTAGTTCCTATTGAAAAATGGGACCAGTAAGCATGCTTGCCCAAAAGAAAGGCATAGATCCTGACTGAAGGAAAGAAGGGAGGAAGAAGGAAGGAAGGAAGGAAGGAAGGGAGGGAGGGAGGGAGGGAGGGAGGGAGGGAGGAAGGGAGGAAGGAAGGAAGGAAGGAAGGAAGGAAGGAAGGAAGGAAGGAAGGAAGGAAGGAAGGAAAATCTATAAAATAAGAATTGAGGTCCTCAGAGAATGAGAATTCTCTTCAAGATGAGGCTCCCTCAAACAGGCTTTGTGAAGAGAAGATAGGTCCCCTGAGAAGACATGGGGGTCCCTGAAGATAAGGCCATGTTCCCCTCAGACTGGAGAGTCCTGAGGTCAGTGCTGTGTTTTCCCCCCAGACCAGGGCTCCTTGAGGACCGGCTGTTTTTCCCACCCCAGATGAAGCCCACATCCTGGCATGAACGTGCTCCCCACCTCCAGAAGCCAACATCACAAATGTCCCCTTTCCAACAGTTCCTTCTGTTGATGAGCTCAGAAAAGCTCAGTCCTAGCTCGTCGTCCATGAGCGTTTTTCATGTTTTGATCCTGAATGCACTGAGTACTCATTAATACAGGGAAAGAAAAAAGTAGAAGAAAAAATAATAATCCAGGGAAATAAAGGCCACATTGTGGGTGAGTTCATTCCAGCAGGGGCTCTCAGCCTGGAGGGAAAATTCTAATGCTCGCACAAAAATTCATGAATAATAATTTCTGAGAGGCTCAACATTTTAAACACTAGAATTTTTTTTTTCTGCTCTCAAAAGCGCACCACCGCTGATCATAGCAACGTGGAAGCCGATGGAAGGCTGTTCCTGGGTCAAGGGAGGAGCAGAGAAGCAAGCTGGATGGTAAGCAGAGGTGGTGGGCGTCAGGAGAATTCAGGGGAAACACAGGGGACCCTAGAGGCCAGAACTCGAGAGCAGAAACATATCATCATCACCCAGAGTAAGGGCGTGGCACAGGCTGTGTGCCTCCTTCCATAAGACACACAGAGCTTATGTTCTCAGCCCTCACTAGGTATGGCATCCAGAGGACAGGGCGTCCTCTGTGGTAGGGATGAGATAGAGAGCTTCCAGGTTCATGTCAAGTGGCAGTGGGAATTTAGATCAAAGTTGGAGCTTTGGCCTGTGTGGTGAAAGGGATGGAGACTGCCCCCTTCCCAAGTGATTGTGGTGGTGGTGGTGTGTGTGTGTGTACATTCATGTGCGTGCACACATATGAAGGCACACATGCATGTAGATACAAGCGTGTGTTTGTGTCCACTCATGTGGAATCCACAGGGTGTATCCTCCTTAATCTGTCTCCACCTTATTTTGTGCGATCGATGAGGTCTCAATAGCTGCTTGCCTGGGGATTACAGATATCCCGTCACCATACCTAGGTTCACATGGGTGGCGAATATTTAAACCCAGGTCCCAATGCTTGCAGGGCAAACATTTACTGAGTAAGCCATCTCCCCAGCCTAAGTTAGCATTTAGATGGCCATTCGCTTAAGTTCTGCTCCCAGAAGCATCAAGGGCTGGTGGGCAAACTGAATAATTCACAGGAAGTTGGTAATGATCTAGGTTGTCCTTCCTCCGAATTCATTGTGGCGTATAGTTAAGCCCAAGAAGATGGAAGGAGAGGTGTTATTTCCATTTTACTTTTAATTTCGAGTTAAGGAGACTGAGGCTCAGGGCAGTAAATGACTTGACCTCAGTCTTACGTTCCTTAAAAGGTGAAGTTGAGAGAAAGGACCTGGGTATCTAGATTCCAAGACAGCCCTGTCCATAACCCCTCACTGGGACCTCCAATGGGAGACACCTAGACACTCAAGCTGTGTTCAGTCGCCAACCACTCCCTCAAACATACCCTACCCACAAGTCTCACGGATCCTTGGTCCTATTGGTATCCCTCCGGTCCACACACTGGCCAGAGTGTGGTTGCTTTAGGAATGAACATGTGGCCTCCCCCACAAGGTTTCTTGCATTGTTTCTCGTATGTCCTTCACAGGATGCACACAGAAAGGAGTGTGCTGAAAAGAATCTGAAGAGACCTAGTCCTGGCAACAGTGGTCCATATGTATGGGCTCTTCCTCTGTGACAGGCCCTGGACTCAGCAACCATCTGAGCTCATTTTATCCTCCCAGAAACCCCATTAGAAGGGTGTCATTATCTTTGCTGTCAGCATAACAGGGAGCTCAAGCATACAGAGGTTAAGTAATTTCTCCACGGTTACGTGGAGAGGAAGCTACCCTCACAGGCTGTGAGCATGGCTGAGTGTCTCTGAGACCTCGCCCCTCAACCCTACATTACACAGCCAAGCATTTGTGTTTGGAAGGATTTAGCCCACTGTGAATCAAAAATACCGGGGGCGGGGGGAGAAGAGTCATGTCTACACTGAATCCGTATAGGCTTTTTCTTCATTATTCCCTAAATGGTCCAGGATGGCAGCAATTTGCAAAGCACTTCCCTGGTATTAGATGTTGTAGTTATCAGATAATGTTGCAATGACTTAAAATATTTGGGAGTATGTGCAGGAGCTTCATGCAAATGCCACCATTGTGATTAAGAGACTTAAGCACAAGAGGATTTTTGTTATCAGTGGGGTTCCTAAAATCAGTCCCCTGGGGATACAGCATATAAACCATAAGTGTATACTTACATCTAGAAATCTACCTATTTATTCTTTCATCCCGTGTGTGTGGGGGGGGTGGGGGGTGCATATCCATGCTCGTGGAGGCTGGAGGTTGACATACAGTGTCTTCCTTAATTGCTTTCCACATTATTTTCTGAGACAGAGTCTCTTTCTGGGCCTGGAGCTCACCAATGTGGCTACACTGGCTGCCTTCATTAAGGTTTCTATTGCTGTAACACAACACTCTGACCAAAAAGCGAGTTGGGGAGGAGAAGGTTTATGCCACCTTATACTCCCAGATCACTGTTCCTCATCAGAGGAAGTCTGGAGACAGTAGGTAACACAGAAGCCACCCCCATTCCTCTTGCTCAGCTTGCTTTCTTATAGAGCCCAGGACCACCAGTCCAGAAATGGCACCACTCACAATGGACTGGGTGTTTCAATCACTAATTAAGAAAATGCCTTACAGCTGGATCTTAAGAAGGTATTTTTTAAATTGGGGTTACTTCCTTTCGGATAACTCCAGTTTGTGTTAAGTTGACCTAAGAGTAGTCAGCGCACTGGCTAACTAGGAAACTGCATAGATCCACCCATTTCTGCCTCCCAAGTGCTGGGATTACAGCTGCACACCACCACACCTAGCTTTTTATATAGGTGCTGGGATTAAACTTAAGTTCTCATGTCTGTGTAACAAGCACCCTACAGATAGAGTCAGTCGTTCCAGTCCATCATTCTCAAGTTTTATAGCTCATACTTGAATACCACTCTCGGTTTCTTTTCCTGGTGTGATGATAAAACAGCCAAGAGAGAAAGAGTCCCAGGTTACAGCCTATGATTGTGGGAAAGCCAAGGCAGTAGGGACTTGCAGCTGCTGGTAAGAGCAGAGAATAAAGGATAAATACATGTCTGCTTGCTTATACTCAGTTCATTCTTACACAATCCAAAATCACCTTGTTAGGGAATGTGGGACCTTGAGGGGTAGCCTGATTCCCAGTTGAGCTAAGGCTAAAAATCCTGGTGACCCTGAAGGGATGGCTGAAGCTTCACCTGATTCCCAGGTACCAGGCCCCTGTCACTAGCCACAGCCCTCCATAGATTTGTGGCCACATAAAGGCAACACACCAAGCATCTCCACAGGTAGAGGATGTGACCTATGGTGATGTAGGCTCAAGACAGATCTCCTCCATGCTAATGAGGTACCTAAAAGCCTGGAGGGCTTAGCCAATAAGCTTTCCTTCCCAGACACTCCTCTCGGCAAAAGGTATTTAATCTCAGGCCCGCCTGAGAAGTGGGGTATGGTTTTACTCATCCACTTTCTGCTATGATAATAAATGCCTCAAAACCATTGACTACCACTTTTCACCGGATCCACTACAGGGGGCTCGTGGAGAAAGCTTTGGCCTATAGAGCAACCATCTAATCTCCTGTACAAGGCTTCTGTTCTCCCAGCCAAGGCCGTGACCAAGCCAAGCTCAAGCCTGTCACTAGCCATCAAGCCAAGGACTCTCCCTGTGGGACCAACCAGTGCTCACCCTCCCTCTGTCTCCCCACCCCCACCCCCACCCCCTCTAAATCCAGCCCTCGGGCCCCCACTCTATTCTCAGCTCTTCTGTGGCTCCCAGCGGCGCCTGAGTGTCCCAGAGCCTGAGAACCAGACGGCCCTGGCCTCCTTGTAGGCCCGGGGACCCCCAAGCAAGCTCTGTCTGACCCACTCTCAGACTGTGCTCCCCCACCCCAGAGCAGTGTCCCAGGGCTGCCCTATGACCCTACACCTGCCCGGAGACAAAGCTTGGCCATGGCGGAGCAGATGCCGGGATCCCCAACAACCCTACAATGCCTCCCAAGGTGGGTGAGTTTTTCCACATCACTGAACATTATCAAAGACAATCCTCTAACAAGCCCACAGGTCAACCTAACTAGACAGTTCCTCACTGAAACTCTCTTCTTAGGTGATTCTCGACTGTGTCAAGTTGACAGTTAAAAGTAACCCTCACACCAACTATGACTGGTGAATGAGAGGACCGAAGTTTCTTCCCAAGTATGGTATTCTCACACTTACTCAATGCCTATTTCTATTTAGCAAACTCAGCTCAACTTAACTTTTGAGTTCGAAGCAAAGCAGTAACAGGAGCACAGGTCGCCGGAGCTGCTCCCAGTAGAAGTGGTGGTATTAAAGATTGCAGCACGCCACCATGGCCTCTGCCACTCTCACCCACCGCACAGCCACAGTAAGCTGATCCCCAGCCTTGGCCATCTTCTGGCACACATGGGCATCAAATAATGCCAAAGATATCTTCTCAGCACACTCAAGTAAGTGTGCAGGGTGTCCACGTCTCTGTGTCTTCTATCAGCCCGTCAGCACTTTCTGTGTTCTGTGGTAACGGGAATTAAGTCTGACTCCAACCGAGTACTCTGCATCTGACCCACTGATTCCAGTCTTTCAAAGAAGTGATGCAGCTTCTTGTGGATAGCGTGCTGATCTTTCCAGTTTGCTATGATTTGGATCTGAAATGCCCTCAAAGGCTCGTGTATTAAAAGGCTTGTTTGTCAGCTGATGGAACCTTGGAAAACAACTGGGTTGTAAATACTCTGACTCCATCACTGGGTTAAGCTGTAGTTAGACTTCCAGCATGGGCTTCAGTTTCTCCCTCTATGTTATGATAAGAATGAGTGTCTGATGACTAAGAGTCCTAAATTCTGGGTTCTCAGAGGAGCCAGGGAGAGTTTATTTACATTCTTAGATGACATAGTCCCTGCGTGGGTCATGATATGCCTGGCTTAGGTATGTGGTTGTTATGGAATCAGGAGTTTTGATCCCATGCAATGATATTTTTTGTCAGTCTGACCAGAAACTAACATAGCCCATGTAACACTATAGGATCTAGGCAACCTTCCTGCTCCTGCCTTCCCAGAGTCTCATCTTTGCAGAGACAAGTGGCTATGTCCCAGGTTGAGGGAAACAGGGAGCCCACAGATGCTCAGAATCATCCAGACCTTTAGAATTTTCACAAGCTTGCGAAGGGCCTGGTTTAACAGTGACGTGGAGGCTCTAAGGGTCTCCCTCCTTCCTCTCCCCACCCCCAGCCTGTTGCTTTAGAGAAACTGGACATCTGCCTTTTTATCGCTACCTTGAGTATTCCAAGCTCTAATTAAGTTCACGTCAACCTTCTGATGTGAGAGGCCTTATCAGGAATGCTTAAGCTATCTAAACAATACGTGGAGTGGGCCAGTACAAGTCCTGCATGCTAACTGAACTTCATTCAAGGTCTCAGACAGAAAGACTGGCAGGTCACCATGGTGTTTCCCCAAAGGAAGGAGCAGGGATTTGAGAGAAACTACTTGAGCCTTTCTTGATCCGAAGTTCTGGGTCACCTGGAAAGCGCAATGCTGAGCAGGTACAGTTATGGAAGCAAGAACTGCTTCCAAGGCTCATTCTGGCCCCGGATACGTGACATTACCCTCTGGCTCAGTGCAACTTCGTGGCCTGCTCCCTGGATTCTTGGGGCATGCGTGGTGAGCAGGAAAGAAGACTCAGCCAAGAAGGACCAAAGCAGACAACTATCCCTAAGAGACAAGCAAGAAGGGATGCTAGAAATCTAGCCCTTTCTCCACCAACCCAACTGAGTTACTTCCCTTAGTGGTATCGGTATTTACCAGCACGAGACCCAGCCATCACTGTAGCTCTGTAACACAAGGAGCCCTTGGTTCTTACGTATCAGGAATATCAAAAGCTGGGCAAAGTACCAACTCCCACCTTCCAAGGAAGCTTCCATTGATCAGTTAGCTGTTAGAATCCACGTAAAGATTTCACTTGTGAGAAACAGAGTTCTGAAGGGCTGGAGATGTAGCTCGGTTGGTAGAGTGCTCTCGTAGCATACATGGAGCCTTGGGTGTCATCCCTAGCCCCACAGAGCACACTGGTACATGGCTCACACCCCACCACTTAGAAGGTAAAAGCAAGGTGAAGGAGGTCAGTCTTCCACCACCACCACATATCAACTTGGAGGCCAGCCTGGGGTACATGTGACCCATTTTTTTTAATCTATAGCTAAAACTTAATACAAGTTATTGGGGTTGTGTGATATCTATACTTTTCCAATTCTAACAACTTTAGGTTCTATATTCCTAAAAGTGAAGCTGGAGAGTTAGCTCAGGGTAAGATCACATCCGAGTTGGGCAGCTCACGGCACCCTGTAGCTCCAGCTCCTGGCGAACTAGTACTTACGTCCTGCACAGGTACCTATACTCACATGCACAGACATGCATAATTTAAAAATTCATAAAAATAAATCTTTTTAAAAACCATGCAGATAAGACCCCGGTTCAATGACCTCTCTGGGTCCCCAGAGTCAGAAACTTACAAATAGATTACATTTTAACTCTTGGCCATGTTCCTGAGTCCAGGGAGTACTATTCTATTGAGCAGTGTGTGTTCGTACTGGCCATGTGCATCTTCCACAGATGCTGAGGCAACTGGTACAGATGCATGTGGGGACTGCAGGACGGCGGGCTATTGGGTCTTTCACTGAGGGGAGGTGACCACAGTCCAGGAGGCCTAGGATCCACACGTGAGATCCAGACCCAGGAACAACTTGAGCCTGTAACTAATGAGGTCTTATGGGACAGAGAGGAGAACATGGCAGGGGTGGACCTCCTGGAAGAGAAGGCTAAAGAATGCCAGGCCTGAGAAATCAGGGGTGAGCTGGGGCAGCACCCCTAAGTGACAGAATCTGGGATTCTGGACCCATCCAAGCAAGGCAAACCTGGTATAAAAGAAGAGGAACTCTAATATTTCATTTTCAAAGGTGCCTCAAACCAGCTTAGAGCCAGCTACCATCAAACAGAAGACACCAGACCCCTGCTAATGCTTGCTAGGCAACTGTTCTCTCCCTTACCTAAGCTAAAAGCTTAGCGCAAAAAAATCACTAACAGCTAAACTTGCCTATGAGGTCATATGCCCAGTGAACTTTAGAATAAGCAGTATGTAAAACACAGAGATGAACCCATGCATGTTCGGTTGAGAATAAAAAAGCGAGTGACGGGAAAAGATAACACCTGAAGACTAGATAAGATTGTCCCTCCCGATTCCTCAGTAGACAGAGAGAAAGGGGGCCACTTACATTAGAGTTTAAAATCTGTTCTCTGCACATGTTAGCATGCCTGCCGTTCTTGGCTGATACCCAGCCTTGCAAAATTAGAGCCCCCAGCACTCTGATTATGAAATGAAGATCTCTTTTTTGTCATCAGCACACCTGAGATGAGTAGATTCTTCCCCATCCTTAAGCAGGTGGTCTCACCCACCTTTGAGATCTGAAGCAGGCTCTACATTGTGTGGCTCAGTCTGGCCTTTGTCTCCATAGGAATTAGAAAAGGGAAGGAAAATGTCTAAACCAGGCTCATTCTGTCAAGCCGGTTCTTCTCTACCAAGAACCTATGGGATGGGAGAAGCTTTGAAGACAGGAGACTTGGCTGACCAAGCTGAGTAGGTTGTAAAGAGATGGCCTAGGCAGTCAGGAAAGATTGGAACCCAAGCTTGATTGACATCTCAACTCTTCTGTATAAAACTGGGCCACAGCCATAGGGAGAGAAAGAGAAGCAGACTGCAGAGTGAGAGCATCTTCTACTGGGCCTTCCATAGCTGCTCCCTCTCCCTGCCAATACAATCAAACAGGACCCCCAGACTCCCTGACTCAGCATTCCACTGGATTCTGGGGGAACGAATGCATCCGGGAGCAGGATGAGGCTGTGAGATGCTTATTTCAGACTCAAAGGAGATAACAAGCCAGACTGTCCTTTGGGATAAGAGATTTTTTTAAGAAGGGCTATCAACCCCTTTTGGATAACAAAGTTTTTCCTTGGGAGATGCAACACCCATGTTGATTCACCCCAGAGAAGGAGCCCACAGCAGATCAAAATATGAATGCTGTCAAAGTCCAACTTGGAGAAGCAATGAGTTTTACTGGGGTTACTTACAGGAGTATGGGTGAGGGGCTACTTACAGGAGCAGAAATGACTCTGCATCACCAAAGCCCTTTCAGTGGGCTCTCTATAAAAACTCTCACCAATTTCCTACTTTGTATGTGGAATGTGTCTTGTGACCCATGGTTTGAGCAGTGTGTGCTTCAGCCCATGGGCTGACAATACCTGAGGCACCGTGTCCAGCTACATCCTTGTCCTGGCTCCACCCCAAGTGTATGTCCCTGTCCGTCTCCCCCAGGCATTATTTTCCCCAATCCAGATGCTATTCTTTGAAGCCCTGTCTCCGGCAGCGTGTCTTTGTGTACCTGTCCCTCTCATTACAGGCGCGAACACAGTCGGCTCACATTAATGAACAAACACAATACCAGCGCTTAAGTCCTGACAACACAGCTTTTATCCTGAATTTCCTAGGTGCCTGGCTGTTTTGAGCAGAACCAAGTTGATCAAGGAATTAAGGAAGGATTAAGCAAGCTGGAAGGCGCCTGCTAATCCGGCAATCAGACGGACCTGCGAGAATCCATCCCACCTCCTTTCTTAAACTGTGATCATAAAATAATGGAGTGACTGGCTCTTTTGTTAATTAGAAGATCAGCAAAAAGCAGGTCAAACGGGTTTCCCATCAGGGTGGAGGGAAGGGAAAAGCAGCCGCTACGTAGTCCACAGAGATAGATCCACGCTTAGAGGAACCAAGTGTCTCAATGCTTGCCAGGATGACCCTTCAGCATCGAAACATTGTATATGTATGGATGTATGTGTGTGTGTGTTACACATATGTAATTGTGCTTCCTTACACTCTTTATTTATTTGTGTGTGGAAAGGGTGGACTCGTTCATGACCTGGTGCAGGTGTGGAGGTCAGAGGACAGCTACAGGAGTCACTTCTCTCCTACTTCCCTGTGGGTCCATAAGATAGAATTCAGGTCATGAGGCTTGGCAACAAGTTACCTGATGAGCCATCTCGTCAGCCCTCAGCATCTAACTCTAGTCTAAACCGAAAGCCTTCCTGGCAGCCTGCATGTCAAGCTGCTTCCACATCTGTTTCTTTGGTAATTGGGAAGTCAGTGTGGAAGGCCAATGTTATCTTCTCCCAACCTCAATCTCTACTGGCGTGCCTCTTAGCATGCAAGAAAATACGGCAGTGCTGGGGAGATGGCTCAGCTGTTAAGAGCACTTGCTACTCTTGCATCTGACCTGGGTGTGGTTACTAGCACCCACGAGGCTGCTTATAAAAAATCCCCAACTCCAGTTTCAGGGAATCCAGTGCCCTCGTCTGGCCTTTGAGGGCACTATGCACATACACAATGCACTTACATACATGCAAGCAAAACATCCATGCACATTACATTAAAAAACAACAACAACAACCAGAGGGTGGGGAACAGAGAGAAAGGTTGCTCAAGAGCTGGGAATTTGAATCAGCCAAGATCCTGGGAAGAGTCCTCTCAATTTTCTACTGAATGTTGAATGCTGAGGGAGCTCAAGTAAGCCACCCTTTTGGTATGTGTGTGTATACATGTTTGTGTGCACATGTGCACACGTCTGTCTGGAGCTGAAGGTTGATACTGGGTGCCTCCCTCTGTTGTACTTTATCGTTAGAACAGGAGCCTGCCTCCATTGTGACAGTGACCCTCCTAAGGAGCCAGATCCCACCTCCTGAAGACATCACTCCAAGCCCCAGGCTGCTGTCTACTCTGGACATAGAGTTAGGAGTGTCGATTTATAATCTTAACCAGTACCTGACTCCTCCACACTCTTTGTCACACATGCTATGTCCAACTAAATCATGTCATATGGAACATACCAACCAGCCTTTCAAAATGTACAGAAACTTTAGTGTGTCTGCTGATCTTGTCATGTTTGATCTTCTGTATGCCTCTATTTCCAAGACGCAGCAGGCTTCTGGGAACTCTGGCTCTGACAGTATCTTAGTCCCCTCTCCTGTGGTGTCCCCTGAGCCACAGATGCAGGAGCTGTGGCATAGTTGCATCCATTGGGGCTGGGCTCTCCGTGGCCCATTGAGCTTTGTGTTGTGGTTGTCTGCAATGCTCCCCATTTACTGTGGGGTGCAGTTTCTCTGATAAGGGGTAATAACTACACTTCCCTGAGGATATAAGGATAAGATTTAGAAGAAGTTAAGGAACAGTGCTGGTCTAGTGAAGTGATAAAGAAGAGAGAAAGAGAGCTCAAGAGCTGGAGAATTGAATCAACCAAGATCCTGGGACTAGTAATTGTTGGAAGAGGAAAAACCAGCCTCGCCTAGGGATGAGAAGACCCCTGACTGGTTATCCAATCCAAGATAGCCAGCCCTAAAACCATATACACACAAACAACAAAAAATGGACTCTGTAGTATATATGTGTGTCTCTGTGTGTATACATGTGTATGTATATATACACACATATGCATGTATATACATATATGTAATATGTGAGTGTGTGTATATGTGTGTGTGTGGAAGTGATGTAAGTATATTCTAATTTAAAACAAAAATGAATACATAAACATATAAAAACACAATACTTCCGTTGCTCTTGAAATTGCTTGGGAGAATGTCTCTGGGGATTTTTTTCTTCTGAAGTGTCTCCTCTGATACCCTTCTCATAGAAGCTCAGAGTTCCTCTCTCCCTCCCTTCCCTCTCCCTCTCTCCCTTCCCTTGTCTCTTAAACTTCCTTCCCAGGTTTAAAAGAAAATTCCTTTTTCCCTGTAAGTCCCCATCATGCTTGCCTCGTGCACAGATTATATCACTGTCTGTCTAATTCTCCTCTCAGTTTGAGGCAGCAAGGAGAGAGGAACATGCCTTTTTCCTCTCCGCCATTCTCCTTGTGTTTTCTGAAGAGATTATGTGCCAACTTTGTTTCCCAAGCAGGCTGCTGCTTTATTACCTATGTATGACTATAGTGGGCACCCACCTCGGTTTCAGAGAAGATTTCTCACTGAAAGTGGAGCTGGCTTCTCTGACTAGACCAGACCAACAAGACCCAGAACCAACAAGACCAGAGATACTCTCATCTCCGTTCCTCATCAGTGCTGGGGCTGAAGCATGCTCTACCATACCCCATTCTTTATGTAGGTGCTGCGGATCTGAATTAAGACCCATGAGCTTGTACGGCAAGTGTTTTATCAACTGAGCTTCTCCTCAGCTCTAACCCTCTCTTTTTGCCTCTCTATCTCTCCACTGGGAAGTGGGTCCTACGGTTGTAAAGTTAAAGAAAGCACCTTAACTCATCCCTAGGACATAGTGACTTCTGTAATCACTGCCAATCAACCCCCTCCCTTTCCTTCCCAGACTCCTTTGCCGGTGTCACAGGTGTTGATCTGAGCTTCAGGAACATTTCTGAGATTTCCAGATTCTTGTGGCCTGAAACAAAGGATCGGACCAAGGACACATAGACAGTAATGGAAACAGAGACAGCTTGTTATGGAATAGAAAGTTGCTTGAGGTTGGAAGTGGGCCAAAGAGCTAAGAAAGAGCCAACCAACACTCAAAAGCCTTGGGCCATGAAGTTTTTTTACAGGCCATTTGCATGGTATGTACTTTATCCTATGTATGGAGCTTTTCTCACACGTGCTCTGTGGCTACATGGAGTTCAAGTTAGAAACGTTCAGAGTCTTCCTCTGCTGTCTGGCTCCTTTCTTGTGTTAACCCTGATGCTCCTTTCTCCATGGCCACAAGGGTAATGTCATTCTTGAGACCAGATTTTTCCCTAACCAGGCAATTGTACAAGCTTCTGCATGAGGTGTCCCCTTCTGATCCTTCTTTGGACATGTTGCTTCAGCTGTTTACTGGTAACAGAATCCCCCAGTCCTTCCATGTTCTCTTTATGGGAACACTCCCTATATCCATTTGTCCCACAGCAAGCCTGAGACCCAGACAGAGTTATCCCCCTTCTCTGAGGTCATTCCACAGCAGTGTCAACCATGTCCCCAGCAAGAGGAGAGAACTAGAAACATAAAGCCTAGACAAAGAAGAAATTTGGATGTCCCCATCATCCAAATTCAAGTCTCACCAGGGTATCCAGAGCCTCTTCTGTTTCTGTGAGTTCCCTGCCCAGCAATTTCTGTCATGCCCTGTGCCTTAGCTTTAGAGATTCCAAGAAGTCTCTTGCTCAGCATGATAGTTAACTTTAACTGTTACTCTACATAATCTACTGCACGGGAAGAGGGTTTTAACAAGAAATTATCTAGACTGAGCTGGTCAGTGGGCTTTTCTGTGAGGAATCCTTTTGATTGGTCATTGATATGGGAGAGCCAGCACACTGCAGGTGGCATCATTCCCTAGACTAGGTTCCGACCAGTATAAACAAAAAGTAGAGAAGTGAGCAAGAGTCTATGGGTTTCTTTTCTCTCTGCTCTTGATCGTGAATGTGATACTTTAAGTTTCTTCCTTGACTTCCCTACAGTCACAGACTGTAACCTGAAATTCTGAGCCAAATGACCTTTTTCTTCCCCAAGTTTCTTCTCCATCATACCATGGCAACAGAAAAGAAAGGACAGCACTTGGTACCCTAGTTAGCATCTCCGCTGCTGTTAAACATCACTGACCAAACACTACTTAGCCAAGGTGGGGGATTGGGAGGAGTATTTCAAGGGCAGCCAGAGCAAGAACTCAAGGCAGGAACCTGGAGGCTAAAATTAAAGCCATGGAGGAACATGGCTTATTGGCTTGTTCCCTACCCCTTGCTCAGCCTACTTCTTCTATACTCCAGGACCACATGCCCAAGGATGGCAACACCCACAATGATCTGGCCACTCCCACCTCAATCATTAAACAAGAAAATGCCCCACAGATTTGCCTACAAGCGAATCTGATAGAGGCCATTCCTTCACTGAGGCTCCCTAGTTTCCTGGTGACCCTAGCTTTTCAAGTTGACAAGCTATGCACGCTTGAGCTGCTAGAACTCTGAGTCACATCCATCTTTCAGGTATCCAAAAAGGTGGAGTCCACCATCTCCTCCCCAACTGTGCGTTCCTCTGTGTAGCCTTGCTACTGTGTTCAAAAGAAGCAGCAGGGTGTCTGGGTGGCCTTCTCACCTCTGGGCCTGGGCTGTTTGACTTTCCAGGTTCCTTCTGCTAACACTTCTGGCTGCTTCTGGCCTTTGTCCTAGCACTCTGAGATGTCACTTCTGGCTGCTCCTGCTAGAACACTTCTTAGACCTTGCAGCTTATTTGGGGAACCCAAGTGAAGCCTTCCCTGACCCAATTGCACTCTTCGAAGGGACTTTTCTTGTGATCCGTCAGTAGTTTATGTCATTGTTGCTTTGATCTGGCTCCTTCAGCCAGTGGGAAGCTTAAAGAGGGCCAGAACCACAGCCACGGCCCACTCACCCGTCTATGTCACCTCTGCTTGGAACAGCAGGCAGCAGTGCTTGTTGAAGGAGGATTGAGTAACTGGGTTTTCTTCATTCACAAAACTTCCATTTCTGGAAGCTTTCCGGTCCTAGTCCCTTCTTGAGTCAGTACCCTACCAAATCCATTCTCTTTGCCTTCCTAAAACCACTTGCTCAGAAATCTCCCATGACTCACTGGAGTTACGGCTACAGTCTCTGGCCATCCCTGATGCTTGACATCCCCACAAAACAGTCCCATACCCAAGTCCACCCCATTGTCTCTCCCGCTTAGAGGCGCTTCCAACCTTCACAGGCTACACACCAGCTACACACCTCTGCATAGAACCTCTGTCTCTGGCCAGCTTTCCTCATTAAACTCCCCGGGCAAAAAGTTCCCTCTTTCAGTTCTTCTAGGAATGCACTGACTCTATCTAAGCTCAGACCTTGTTTCCAGACACTCCATAATCACTCTAACTCCTCACAGGTCACCAGGCCCTTTCATATGCGTTATTTGATTTGGTCCTAAAATCCTTTCAGGGAAGCCCAGGCGAATGCTTTAGCAAATAACCCCACTGCAAAGGCAGCTTGGGAAGAGGAGAGTTAGTCTAAAGACACTGACAAAGAGTGTGTCTCCCAGGTTCACAGTGGGTTGGTCTCACAGGGCCTCAGCAGGCTCCTGGGGCTTTGTTTCTTGATCTCTCTTCTTTCTGTCTCTGCTTCTAGTCTCTCTGCAGACTGGCTTCCTCTGCGTCGAATTAACCAGGTTTCTGTGGCTACTTCTGGCCCAATGCTAACTGAGCTCTACACTCCACATCCACGCTAACTTGATTCTTAAAATTGGCTCTCTGGTCCAGTTCTCAAGAGAAACTCTGATTGGTTGCTAGGCAGCCAGGCCAGGGACTACTCTGAGTCTGGTGCTTACCCCTGGTACAGACAGCTGGGAAAAAAAAAGTCACACTGTTCACTTCCTATTCAGGAAGACAGTGTGGAGGACTGTGAACTGGACAAACAAGGGGTCAGTGTGTTGTCATGGATACAAAGGTCAGTGTTTGAGTGAGATCTGTATGTAAACGTGGGGTATGGTGACAAATTATTAACCACAATCTAGAAACTACTTCTGGATCTCTGGGCTTCAGTTTCCTCTCGTGACAATGAGGGTAACAGGGGCACCGTCTGTTCAGGGTTGTGTGGCCATGCGATGATAGTCCCTGTAAATCGCAGGGCACACAGCTGGCTGTGTGGTAAGGACTCCATTGCATTGGCCACTCATGTTTGCTGTAAGATGTACCACGTAAGTCTCCATAGTGCCCAAAGTCACTAGGCTCCACCAGAAACCAGGGCTGGGACACAGGAATTCGTATTTGGAAACCATTCCCCCAGGAGATTCTATATGCCTGATCCAATCCAATCCCCTCGTTTACAGGTAAGAAACACAGGCAGAGATCAGTTTACCTCATGAGCTGACTCCCCTAGGCAAGAGATGGTGACATGGTTCCCAGGGGTGGGCAGTATCCCCAGCCTCAGTGCGGCTGTGCCTCCGGTGAGGTCTCTGGGCTCAGAGTGGCCTAAGCTGGACTTCTCAGCTACATGGCATCTAGGGAGTTAAGCCTTACATTTCAGCTTCTTGTGTAAAATGTTAGCTAGTAACCATCTCACCAACTGGCTAGAAAGACCAACAGGGTTTTGATATATGAAGTCTTTAGAATAGTGCTTACCACAAATCTGTGCCTATCAGCTTTTATTTTTTTATTAGTAAATATATACTTTCCCATCTCCCTTTGGCCATTAAGTGCTAGAAAGAGACAGGAAGGAAAAAAAAAAACATACTCTTGAAACAGCAAAAATCACCAATATGAAAGACATAGTAAATATGGAAGAAAAGTTTGTGATCCAGCCTCCACACGAAGAGTCTACTGAGACCGTGACTAATCACGTACACTCACATGGTCGCCTTCACCCAAAATAGCCCCAAAACTCACACATCTGAATCTAGAGACAGTCACGAATACTCAGTCATTTCATAAGGAACCCTCCTTAGACATGGGCATGCCTCATTTCAAACCAGGGCTCCCTAAGGACAAACTATCTTCCCTCAGACTAGGGCTCCCCAAGAACTAGCCCTATCTCCCTCAGACTATGGCTTCCACATGTGAGTGTATACATATGATGCCAGTGTTAGGGTAGAGATGAGACAATCCCCAGGTCTTGCCTGTTAGCCAGTTATAACCCAAGCAGCAACCTTCAGATTCTGTGAGGGACCCTGTTTCAAAGCCAATAAAGTCTGGTGAGATGGCTCAGCAGGTAAAGGCCACCTGGAAAAAGGAAAGAATAAATTCCATAAGTTGTCCTCTGACATTCACATATATATAGTGGCATGTACCCAGATAAATAAATTAATTTAATTTAAAAAATTTAAATGGGCTGGAGAGATGGCTCAGTGGTTAAGTGAACTGACTGTTCTTCCAAAGGTCCTGAGTTCAATTCCCAGCAACCACATGGTGGCTCACAACCATCTGTAATGGGATCTGATGCCCTCTTCTGGTGTGTCTGAAGACAGCAAAGAGTAATCACATATATAAAAAATAAATAAGTCTTAAAAAAAACTAAAAAATTTAAATGATAAGACACAGAGCACTGTCAACCTATGGCCTCCTGCACAACATCATCTGTGTCCCCCGTCTTGCATATGCAGACACCAAACAAAAAATATTTTAATGGGGTGTGATTGTTAATCTTGACTCAATTCAGAATTGCCCAGGAAACAACCCTCTGGCGGTGTCTGAGGACAGGAGAGGTTTAACGAGAAGGAAGATCCACCCAGAATGTGGTCCTGTGGGTTTGGGGCCACAGACTAAATACAAAGGGAAAAGGAAATCAAACTGAGTACCCGCATTCTCTTCCCCTTCCTTCCGGAGCATGGGTGTCACGTGACCAGTTTCCCATCACCACCCTGCCCCTGCTGTGGTGGGCGGTACGCTCAAAGTGTGAGCCAAAATAGAAACCCCTCTTTCTTAAGTTTCTCCGTGGGGTATTTTGACATGGTAACATTAAAAGGTAACTAATGTGTGTTAAAATTCATTCTTTACAGTGTTCGTTAGTAACTACACAGTCTGTCTGCGGATACCCACCAACTCAGTCACGGGACTTCCTCTGCTCCTGGACATCTTTCTGGGGCTCCGCGGGTACTCTGAGAAGCAGAAAGTTGCACTGTGAACCCAAGAATGCCATTTGTGTTTGTACTTCAGCTCAGTTACACTGTGACTTTGAACATGTCTCTTGACCTCTCTGAGTCTCTGACCCCTAGGGACTGCCCTCCCTCTGTCCTCCTATGCAGCTGTGACTCTCGCCTTCAGGAGGTCTCTTTGCAGACCACAGCAGCTGCCCTAAACTTCCAAACAGGGTCTGGCCAGCAGCAGCCAGCCCTGCGTGCTCTATGAATGGAAGGGAAGCACCAGCCCTGGAGCATTCCTGTTCTGTCCGCAGTGACAGTATGAGTCAGACCCTAGTGGGTCTTTACCATCCGCTCTTAGATGGTGGGGCGAGAAGGCCTGTCTGTCAGTCCTGGCGGAACTGAGCAGGCACCGCGACAGAATGGAACTGGGAGGAGGAGCCTCAGGCTCGGGCTGTCTGTTGGGCTGTCGGGCTGTCGGGCTGTCGGGCTGTCGGGCTGTCGGGCTGTCGGGCTGTCGGGCTGTCGGGCTGTCGGGCTGTCCGGCTGTCCGGCTGTCCGGCTGTCTGCATCCCAGATCTACAGATGCTCAGTGCACACTTGAGACTGTTTGCATCAACAGGGCTGTGTCGCTTCATAAGGCTAGCCCAGGGTTCACAGTCAGAGAGAACAAATATCAGAGAAGAAAAAAAAATGCTGGTTAAAAACCCATTTGTTTACTTATTTATTTTATATTATTTACTTACTTTGTGTGGGCATGCGTATCAGGGAACATGTGTGGAGGTCAGGACAATTTGTGGGAGTCAGCTCTCTCCTCCCATGTGGGTGCACAGGATTAAATTAGGTCCTCAGACTTGGAAAGACACTGAGTGGTATCTCACCAATACCACGTTTGCTTACTTTTAGAAAAATTTAGTTTAGCCGTGGACAATGTAATGCCTCTACTTCCTCACCTAACAGGGGACAAGAGTACCTACTCCACAAGAGCACTGACAATGTGAAATGGTGTCTCCTGGAACGTACCGCTATAGTGCATCGCCCACTGGGTGTGCAAGGAAAGATGGTGGTGATGGTGATGAAGGTGATGATGATGGTGATGGTGATGATGGTGATGGTGATGGTGATGAAGGTGATGGTGATGATGATGGAGGTGGTGATGGTGGTGATAATGGTACCAGCATCTATAGTAACACAACTTCATGAAGGTAGGAATAAATCATAGCTCATTAAATCTCTTCAGCTCCCAGCTGACAGACTACCACATCAATGAGAGGCTGGCTGACAAGAACATTTAGGGAGTTAAGTGGGAGGGGCCCGGCACACGGAACACATATCTTTTCAGCACTACCCTTGTAGATTTATTCTCCAATATACCATAATTAACCGGATGCCTCCTCTGCCCCAATCCCCAAGCAGCTTTGTACAGGGAAGATCCACATCTGCCTTCCGTGAAGAAAGCAACAGTCAAGGCGGCAGTGGCATGGCGGGTGTGTGGGGAGCCTAGGTCTGCAGGCAGCCCAGGTCTGCAGGCTGTGAGCCATTACCTTGGCAGACACGGGCATAATTAATCCACAGCTCTCTCCCTTCATTAAGCTTCCCATTTATACCTGACTTAACTGCTCAGGGTGAGTTACGGCATGTGGGAGGCTGTGTGCTGCAGGGGACAAGTGCAATGGGGACAGGATGGTTGGTAGAAGGTGGGAGCTGCCCTGATCCTCGCCCAGGAACTGCAAGAGTCCTAAACATCACGTGTGTGTTAAGGATCTATGCTTGAATCTCTGGGATCCAGTGTATGCCAGCAAGGAGAGTTTCTAGCTGGGAACGTGTTCCCCTGGGCTGATAGTCCCAGAGAGCACGGTACACTGAGGTTGCAGCACAGGCCGGAGAAAGCTCGGGCCAGGCTGGTAACAGTAGCCTACTTACATCGTCCCCTTGAAAGCTCCCTGGCTTCAGGGGCCTCAGGTTTCCCTCTGGGTTGGGTTTGTGCTTCCCCAGTTGGAGAGGAGATGCTTGCTTCAAGAGACAGGAGCTGTGTTTTTCATGCTGCTATGGGGACTGAGGCACAGGCACACACACACAAACATGCACAGTCACACATGTACACACTCAGGTTCTCAAAGGCAATGTTGGTGCAACCCTCTGCCACCTCCTCCCCCTCCTGCTCTACTTCCTCCCCTCCTCCCCTTCCTTTCCCTCCTTCCCCTCCTCCCTTTCCCCTTCATCCTCCTCCTCCCCCTTCTCCAGGTTTTGTTCTGCTCCAAAGCAATCCTCCCCTTGCTTCAGTTTCCCTCGTCTGAGTTCACTGAACTGCCATCTTTCAGAAACCAACAGTTGGCCTCCTGGGCTCTCCAGGAAGTGTCCAGACACACCTGTTACCAGACACCAAGTGAGAGCAGCTGCCCCGCCCTCGTGTAATCACCTCCTGAGCAGCATCCCAATGAACCATCCCTAAGACCCCTTGTGATTATGACACAGGAAGCATTAACCCCTCCGCCACCCATGCTTACCAGAGCATCTTCAATTCCTTCCCTTGCCTCCTCCAGGAAGCTCAAGACATTGGCCTCTCATTTATAAGGCAACGTTTCTCCCTCCTTCCCTGAGCTTCATGCTGGGGCGATGTCTGCAAGGTCTCCATATGTGCTTGACGATCTTTACTGTCTAACTGTTTCAAATTTTACAGGAAACATAAGCCAAGCCAAGAGACAGGGCTAGCACCCAGCAGAACGATGAGCCTATCAAATGATGACTGACACAGGCCAGGAGGAGTGTTTGGGATCAGACTCATACCCAGCGAGGGAAGGAAGCTATTGCAGGATGACGCTGAGCAACCCGGAGGTTTCTAGGGAGGAGCATGGGATTTGGGGTTAGCATCCACAACAGCCTCTACTGAGCATGTGCATGAGAGGCCAGGCTCAGAGACAAGGACTTGACTTCCTCCTCTCATTTAACCCCCATGAGAGAGGACAATAACCACCTAGTTTACATATGAGGGACCAAACTCAGCGGTCAAGGAACTGTCAAGGCCACAAGACGAGGCAGAACATTGTAACCAGGCCTGTGGATTCCTAAGCTCTGGCTTTGAAGCTTAAGGTGTTAAGGCTTCCTTCAACCTTGTAATATGCATACATGAGAAACCGGAAGCCTGGAAGGCAGCATTGTCAAGCAGATGGGAAAATATGAATGTGGCTTCCGGACTTTCATGGGCCACTGTCTTTCAAGCCCAAAACTCTTCCATCGGGATGAGTGTACAAGGTGAGCTTCTACTAAGTAGTCAGTCAGATATGAGCAGGCTTGGAGGTGAATAGAAGCCCCCTCCTCTACCTCAGGCTGTGAAACCAGAAACTAAAATGGAAGGACTCTGGCCAAGTGTAGGATCTGAGTGAATCTCCAGCCCGGGGCAGAGACATGGCACTCAGAACTGCTCAAAACTTGGTTAAATTTTCGATCTAACTGGAAAAACATATTATCACCTCCTCCCTAATGAATTAATTCAATCATCTGGGTAGGAAAATTGCCCCTGCCAGGAAGCTATCTATTCCAGAAATCTGACGAAATAACATGACGCCCACCTAAAATGCAGGTTGACTCAGTGGTCTGGTGGAAGTGGACTCCTCCATAATGAGCCACCAATGGCCACCCTCTCCTCACAAGAGTGCTCTCCTCTCCATGGTTCATGTGACCACTGGCCAGGCTCACCCTCGCCTTGTTTCAGTCTCTAATAAACTATCTTCCATAGCGAGCTCTATGTGTCCTCTGAGTTTACCCAGCTGAGACTATGAGGACCAGGGAAGCAAATGGGGGACAGACTAAAAACACAGCAACATTTTGGTTTTCCAGGACTGGCTCTGGGAAGACTGAGCCGTCTTCAGGCAGAGGCAGAAAGAAGAGTCTCCTGTAATCCTGCCCTTTACTTTAGTATTGGTGATCCTGTGATTTGCTGATCCAAGGTTTTCCACTCAAGTTTAATCAGCAAACATGTGCCAAACAGAAAGTTCTAGAAATGAACTCCTTGGAGGAAATCCTCTCTTCGGGAAGATTTTAGTCTTCTAGGATTGAGAGGCAAAAATGTCAATGTAAATTTTATATACATATGACTTATTAGAGCGGCTCACTGGCTTGTGGTCCAGCTAATTCAACAAGAGCTGTCTATAAATGAATGGTCCAAGAATCGACTCAGATGGTCTTCAGTATATGCCAGAATCACAAAGAAATAGGCTCTAGTGCCAATAAAGGAATGGACTTCAGGCAAGGTGAGAGCAGGCAGAGAAAGAGAGAGAGAGAGAGAGAGAGAGAGAGAGAGCTTCCTTATTCTGTGTTCATTGTGTAGGCTTCCAGCAGAAGGTGTGGCCCAAATTAAAGGTGTATCTTCCCACCTCATAAGATCGGAATAGAAATGGGTCTCCCCACTTCAAGTTACGATTAAAAAATAATTCATCACTGATATACCCAGCTGCTTGGGTTTAGTTAATTCCATCTGTAGTCAAGTTGACAACCAAGCATAGCCATTACAATGATCAATGACAGACTGTGGGGACCCCCCCTCCCCACAATGGGACATCGGCCCAACAGGAAAGGACACATCAGTTGAGAACATGGACGGTTTATAGACATGGAACAGCGCAGTTTGTGTTTGAAATTTTAGCAAGGTCGGGTGTTAGAACAAAGCTCAGAGATGGGGGTGGTGGGAAAGGAAGGTAGGGGCCAGGAGGGACAGTATCTTCTATATTCTGCATCGTAAGAGCACAGTAGTACTTTATGCTGTAGAATGGAACCTGAGTGCACACTATAAAGAGGCACTTACATGCTATTTGCTGATGGTTTCTTTGTCCGGAGTTAATTCTTAGCCTAGAATATAACTTCTGGGAGGAAGGCAAGACTTGGTGGTCTTGGGCACATAAAGTACTGGCAGGGAAGTGCCAGCCACCATAAACAAAGAAGCACCAGCACCACGTATGTCAGGCTGACTACCTGACAGAGGGGCCAGACTCTGGAACAATGTACTCCTTGGTTCAGACTCTGTGTTAAATGTACTGGCAGGAGATGGAGCAGGGAAGGCAGATGTTCTGGGATGCTGTCCTCGGCAACCCCATATTTCTGACTCCCTAAATAAGTCATAGTTTTAGATTCACTTCCTGCTTTCTGCCTAGGGCATTTGTAGAGACAGGCATCGGGGACTCCAGCATTCCAGTTACAGCAAGGCTGCTGTAGAGAACAGGGCAGAGGCTGGGGGAGGTTTTCTGGCTCACTTGCAAAAGCATCACTCTGGCTGTGAACATGGTTTTCACTGGAGGAGACAGAAAACGAGCTACTAGATTTTACCTTAGATGTGGTGAGAACCCAGATCAAGTCATTAGTAGTTAAGCTACAGAGATGGGGGTCAATAAACTCTAAGGGGACCAGGGAACTGGGGAGAAGCCTCAGTGGTTAGAAGAACAAAGCGTTCCTGCAGAAGACCCAAGCTCAGTTCCCAGCACCCACATAGGTGGCTCAGAACCAACCACCTGTAGCTCCAGCTCCACGGGATCCACGGGATTCACAAGCACCTGCACGCATGCACGTGCGCGCGCATACACACACACACACACACACACACACACCACACACACTTACGCACTTACACAGTTAAAAACAAACAATTTTTTTTTAAAGAACAAAATGTCGGAAAGCTTTGGAGGGAGCAGACCGGCGGCTACGTGGGAGGTTTTCCTTCATCCAAGCCTGGGATGTAGGTAGGGATACAGGCTATTGGGAGCAGATGAGTGCTTGGGTCATTTGGAGACTTGTATTTTTGATCCCCAGTGACTTCCAGGAAGATGCTCCCAATAGATACTGCCATGATTGAGACACTGCTGACAGCTTAGGGACACATGAAATATGCATGAATCCGTCAAAGGCAGAGGGAGGTAGAGGTGTTTTGTTAGCTACAGTGTGGTCCAGTTGAGAAAATCCGCTCAGAGGCTTTCTAAGGTGACATGATTTGAGGGGTTGGGCAGAGGGGGCTATGCAGGCAGTCAGACAGCATTTCTATGTCAAGGTTCTCCACAATAATTGCAGCTGGGAGTACGCGATCAGTAACAACTTGGCCTTGAGGGAGTGATGGTCTTTCCCCAAATCAAAACTGCTCGGCACTACTGCCCATTCTAAACTCACATCCCTGTTTAGTAGCCAGGCCTTGTTATGGTTAACTCTGTCTGGTGAGAGAGACAACAGGTCCCCCTTGGAGGCAACTTCATGTCAGAAGCAAGCCCAGCTGTCAAACGACCAGTGCAGGCAGCCCTGTCTAAGATGGCTCAGATTCATCCAAAGAGATACTTAACACCTGATTTGAACAAACAGTCTGTCTCTTCCCCTCCCCCAACCCGACCCTTGCCATAAGGGATGAGGTGAGAACAGGACAACCTACATGCATGTCATTTGAGTCAAGTGGGCTTAGCCCTGAGGTTTAGTGTGCACAGCCCTCTGCTCATCTCTCAGCTTTCTCCACTAATGACGTTTCAAACCCTAAGAGGACCCATTGCAGAAAGGCTGGTGGATGGAGGGAGGAAATCAAAGGAATCTCATGGTCCTCCACCATCATTAATCCCTCGGGAGGTGGACATTCTGGAACATGGAGGGCCCTCCTGAGAGTGTGCCTAGCCTGCTCCATCAAAGCCAGGTCTTGTTAAGTGGGGTGTCACTGCGTGCTCAGGCTCAGGCAGTGCAGGGTGTTTGATGAATACATGCATGGGAGGTTCTGAGTGTCTACACAGAACTTCAATGAGCCAGCAGAGTTGAGAGACTGTGTGTGTGTGTGTGTGTGTGTGTGTGTGTGTGTGTCCCTACGCCTGCAGAGCTGGCGGATGCATTAGCAAAGTTGCTAATCCCAGTGGTTTGGGCTTCCGGGCAGAGCCTACATAGGTGTGAGGGGAACCAGTTTAACTGTGCAAAGTCTTTGTCACATGGAGGCTGCGTCTGTCCACTGCAAGCTCCAGAGATACCAGCTCTCTGCAGCAAGCCAGTCACTGTGTCACAATTAAGGGACTCATTTTCCAGGTGCCTTTCCAATTGATAGTATTGACGAAGTGTTGAAATTTACTTATTTTAGTGACACATAAAGCTTTTCCTTTTAGTACATTAGAGTTTAATTCCAATAATATTTCCATTAAGAACCTGTAATTAAAGCAGCTAATGAAGATCAGTAATTCACTTATCTAGATTTGAGTTAAAAAAAAAAAAGAGAAGAGAAAAAAAGTACATTTGTGGAACTCAGCTCAAATTCCAGTCTAGTGTTAAATGAACATTATGATTTTTTTTTCTGGGTATCTTAATTGAACCTCATTTTTTAACAGGAATATTAAATGAAAATTAAATTAAGCAGGTAATTTCCCTTTTAGAATGAAGGAAAAAACAGACTTGGAACACCCATTACCAGTATGAGGTTGAGTCAAGTCTGAGGACAAATGTGCCACATTGTCTAAGTAAAGGTGAGGAGACTCACCCACGCAGAGAGGTCAGCACAGTCTTGGGGACCTCCTAGTCTTCAAGGCCAGCCCTGTCCCTGATCTCGCCCAGGGCAGGCTGAGACTCAGGAAGCTCACCTATCCACCTTGGGTCCTCCTATGGCCTTCTGGGTAGGGAGTATTTGCTCTGCACCACTGCTGGGGGAGGCGCCACTCTGAGAAGTCCCAGTATGGCACCAGGTCAGTTCAAAGGCAGAAGTGGTTACCTGGGTTTTTCAAGAAGTCCCCAGAGACCAGACAGGATGTGCCTGGGATCCCTAAGACTCAACACCACTACATAAACGGAAGTAGGTTGGGGTTACCGTCAGACTTGGATGTGGGTCTGAGCCTTGGGTGAAAGAGGACAGGAATGAAAGCTATCTGGGCATCTTGAGCAACAGCCAGGACCTTCTAGACCAAGCGGCCGAGCAGAGGGATTCTCCAGGGGTGGATCTGTCTCAGCAACATTATACAATCATGCTTGGCTGGCAGCAAATGGCAGCTGGTGTTGCAGGCCATTCAGGTGACCCTGTCCCCAAAGACACTCTGAGAACCAGGAAGGGTGTTTCCACAGGTGCTGCTTGTCACCGTAGGCCTGGCTGGTGACAATGCACAACAAGAACAGAGCTGTGTGAAGGTTGGGAGGTTTGAAATTCAGTGATTTCAGGCAATCAATTGGGTTGAGAGTTGGCCATGGACAGGTATATCAAGGCAAAGGCAGAGGCCCAGCTGACATGGGGGGACTGCCAGCCCCAGCCTGGGGATCCTTTCCTTACTATAGCCTCCCCTGCTCTCTGACACTTGCAAAGTCTTTGATTCAGGCCAAGGCCAAGGGACACAGAATAATGATGTCAGCGAACCCACTCCTGAAAGCTTCCCTCTTGGGATCAGCATAGTGGGGTGTACAGAGCGCTTAGGGCCCCCAGCTATGCTCGGATTCCAGGACGGAAGTGTTGACAACCTTGTTCCCATCGCTCTCTACGTTGGCTTTTGGGGGTGTTTCTTGTGTGTGCCAGGCAGTCTGATGGATAGCTGCTTAACCTGCAGCCAGAGGTTCCCCCATTTGAAAAATCTGTTGACAACTGGCAGGCTCTTGTCTAACTAGAGTGAGAGACAAGCAGCTTACAAGTGCTCACCACAGTCTTCACGGGAGAGGCACGATGAGTGGGAGGGCAGTCCATGGCCCAGGGCACTTGGCACACTAGTCACATGACTCTAGACATTAGATGAGGAACCAGGGTGGGTGACACTTTGAGTTCTCAGGCAAATGCTTGAGTGGCGTGACAGAGCAGGAAAGCCGGGACCACATCTGCCGGCACAGGAGAGGCTTCCTGTGCTTCATCCATTTCTCATCAGGCCCTTCCTCCACTGTATGGTAAAACGAGTAAGTGGAGGTCCGTTTAGCACTGCAGCAGAGAGGCATGGTGAGGGGACCCAGCCTGGTGGCTTGAAGGATTTGCTGACAGAACAGTTGTGGAAAGGTGAGTGGAAGGAAGTGTCTGCATGAATGGAGAAGTGTGGTTAACTGAGCCCTCTGCCTGAGTCCTCCATGTACATGGACACACATGCACAGGCACACAGATTAGCATGCAATTGTACACACACGTGTAAAATATTACAGTTAAACTTCCCCCCTGCCCTCCCATCTAGCTTCAATTGAATGAGACTCAAACTATGATATTTATTTATTTATTTATTTATTTATTTATTTATTTATTTGACTTTGTGCAACTACTGGGGGATTACCCCTAATCTAAATCTCTAAAGCTATTCTGGCTACTAACCCAACTGTGCTCCCTGAATACTTGCTGTTTGAAATTCTCTAGGTTATCTCTGCTCCAGCAGTATGGCGTCCTGGGGAAGCATTTCACTCTTGGATGGGCTGCTGGTCCATCATGACTAATGGAGACCTCCTGTTAGCTCATCTTCTCCTCCATGTTTGTCCTCTCTTCCTCCTTCTCTCTCTCTCTCCTCCTCATGGTCCCTACCTGCCGCCCTAAGCCCAGTTACTCAAACTCCACCTCTCTCCATTCCCCCCAGTAATTGGCTGTTGCCAGTTTTATTTATAACCAATAGCTTCAAACCAGGGAGCAAGGTTTACACAATGAAAGCCAGTAGACATGAGGATCTGCTCTTCTTGGAGTAAGCATGTCTTGGGGTACAGACCAAGCAGCATGGAGCTAACCTACACACATGCACAGACACACATAGACACATATCCACCGATGCACGTGTGCTCGCACACAGAGTTTCTGTCATCATACTCTGCAGCTAACATTTGCTTCAGTCTCCACCTGCCTTCATCCTAGGAGATGCGTCTCGGGGGATGGCATTCCACATGCATGGCTTCCTTGGCGGGCCAACACCAGCGCTGACCACCTCGTGAGTAGTCTGGGAAAGCCCGGTACCTCAGCTGAGCCACGCAGCCCCATAATCTCACGTTGACTTCAGAGCTGGTGATCACCGCTTTATCACAGGCTCATAAAGTCCCACATGGCCGTGAATCACGAACACTGTGCCAGCCAGCCCCAGAAGGCCTGCCAACTCCGGAGGACTCCTGCCCGAGGGACAGCTGCTGCTGTGGTTCCTCTGAGGTCACCTTCTCTACTGCAGGGGCCCTGCCTGCTTCTCCGGGAAGCCGGGGAGCTCTTCATTTCCTACCCCTGAGGAAGAGTGACAGGCTGGCAGCTCTTGGTGATAGATTAAAATGCCCCCAAGCAAACAGCAGCCAGAGTGGCTTCCAGCTCACTCTGTGGTGAAACATGACTTTAGATTCCTGATTCCCCTGGCTCTACCTCCACGGTGCTCGCATTGTAGACATGCACCACCAGACCCAGTTTATGCAGTGCTAGGGATGCAGCCCAAGGCTTCATCCATGCCAGGCAAATGTTCTACCAGCTGAACTATACCCGGAGCCCTGAGCTGGGGTTCTGAGTCCAAAGACATTCAACTCTTGGACCTACTGTTTAAGAGTTGTATGGCCTTAGACAAGCCATGGAAACCGTTCTAACCTCCACACCTTCATCTGTACAATTAGTATTGAAGCAGTTACATGAGATAGTATCTATGTTCTTTGAAAACACTCCCTCTCAGGTATATTTATATTAGAATTGGTATTAAGCCAAGAGCCAGACAAACATGGTCCCAGACAAGCATCCCAAGGCTGTGGTGATGGAAGAGGAGTTAAACTGCCAGTCAGGACACTGGAGAAAACCTAATTCTGCAAATGGGCAGGACTAGACACACCTGCAGCCCAGGCAGGCTGCGTTGCATGGAAGAGGCCTGCTTCCTTTACAGTGTGTGAAGCCTGGGAGCCTGGGGCCCTCTGGGCCTTTGTCCTTCCCTTCACCCAGCAATTAAGCATGGAGGGAGGTTTGGAAAGTTCCCTCCAGCTGTTACCACAGCTGTTCTTCAGAGCCTAGGGTACCTGGTCAAGGAGAGGGGCACCCAGCTGAGTAGGCGCCCCCTTCAAGGAGTCATTGAGCAGTTCAGGGGGAGGGGAGGGGCATGTTTCTATGGCAGCCCATTTCCATGTCTATGAAAGAAAAAAAAAAAACCAGTAGTCTTGGCACCTCCTGAGCTGTGGCTCATCCTGGGCTGTCCAGCACATCTTGACGGGTGCTTAAAACTGCTGAGGCCTGGAGGGTCTTATCTCACTGGATTGGAGTGGAGCAGAGTGGGAATATTTGGTATCCGGGCAAAAAGCAGCCACTTGGTCCTCCTGCAGAGCCCTGATTGAGAACCTCTGCCTTGAAGTCTTTGACCTTTCAAGCCACCCCTAAGCTCTGACCCTCCCCCACCCCACCTTCATCTTGGCCTTCTCAGCTCCTAGCTATGCCCCACAGGCAGCTGGATTTGGCCCAAGACCGTTACATTTCATTGGCCAGAGTTGGGTCCCACAGTTAATTCTGGCTGCTCTGTGGGCTAGGAGACCCGGCAAGGCAAGGCGTTTGTTTTCGTGCTTTATTTGGGGAATGAGTGGGCGTGGCTGCCTCCTCATCGGGCTAGAGTCTTTGGAAGCCGCAGTCAAGTCAGAAGTGGGAGGTTTGCCTGCCCAACCCTGACCATGGCAGCCCCAAGCAAGAGCCTAATTACTAATTGTAATTTATCCCTGAGTTGGTGATTTGGGGAGAGACACTGGGGATTCATCGCTGCCTGTGAGCAGCAAGAGGCAAAGGCAAGATCATTTATTTCTTCTTTCAAAAGATCCTTACGAGGCATGTCTTTTATGGCCGCACACTCATTATTTTTCAAATGCATTCAAGTATCCTTGATGTATTGCGAGGAGTCGGATTTTTTTTTCCATTGAAGCACTTAGAAGGGAAATACTCACAGGTAAAACCCAGGGAGCCTGTGAGGTGGGCTTTGCTTTCTTACAGGGAACGCTGTTGTAGGGGGCTGCCACTCAGAGATGGGATGTCACCTGTCTTTGGTATCTGGTACCAGGTACACCAGGCCATCTGTAGGTCCAAGGGAATGGTGGCCCAACTACTGTGGTGGGAATAGCTGCAGGACCTGTTGTACCCAGGAAAATCTCCTCCCTAACCTCAATTGACTAAGCCCCATGACATCATCCCTCAGCCAAAGCAACATTCCTCCTTCCCTCTGGATGTCAGGCTTATAGGCATGTCTCACCATACTCGATTTATGTGATGCTGTGGATAGAACCCAGTTTTTATCAAGCACTCAATCAACTGAACTTCCTCCCTAGACCATCAGCTGACTGTTAAAACATTGAAACAATGTTCCAGCAGTTTATAAACAAACCAAGTGCCTTGGGGTCCTGTGGGGGTTTCTCCTGCTACTGCCCCAACCTCTCCAATGAGTCATCTCCATTCCTAGCAAATAAATGGTTAATTTGTGGTGTCACTGGGGGGGGGGGAGGTTGTGAGGGGGGTGTCTTGAGGCCCTTCTGCTCCTACTAGCTATTAAACATCTGGCTTCAATTCCTTCCCGTTGTTGTCCATGGACTAAAGAGAGAAAGGAAAGGATGTGGAGAGAGTGAAGAGTGCATTCTATTGCACCATTTGGCCACATTTGTGACTGTACAAGAGCAATAATTTAAAATAGTATCTGCCAATTAAAAACACAACTCCAGCAAATACACAGTGATCACCTGCAGCTTTGGTCGGTGGAACACACCGCAAGGTTCCTCCCCGGCACCTTGTCTGCAGAGCATCCAGTCTGAGAATCAAGGCTCCAAAGTGTCATTGGCAGAACATCCCTGCCCAGTTGGGCATGTGGCAGTTGGAAAGTCAAAACCATCCCCACCATACCCGCATGTAGGCTTGGAAAATGCCCAGCCCATACTTCCTGCCAGTTACCCGGCTTCCTAGCCCCACTGCCCCGCCCAACAGGGCTCTTTTTCCATTTCTCCAATCTGCTCATGACTTCTCATAGCTTGGCCACTGTGTGTGCTGCTTCTGTCAGTGGGACTGCTGTGTCACTCATGGGCAACTGAATCAAGTTCAAAAGTACGATGTCACCTTCAGAGCAGAAGGAGAGCTGGTATCTGTTCCCATCTTGTTGCATTGTCTTGGGCCTCGTGTACCTTTCTATCTAGTATTGAGCTGTTAGCATTCCGTCTAAGCTCCAGCCCACGGTTACCTGGCAGCAGGCAGGTAGGCCTGGCCCACTATAAAAGGGCTGCTTGCCCCTCCTCCCTCTTTTGTTTCTCTCTTGCTCCCTTGTTCTTCCCGCCCCCCCTCTTCATTCCCTTCCCCCTCTCTCCATGATATCTCTCTCTCTCTCTCTCTCTCTCTCTCTCTCTCTCTCTCTCTCTCTCCCTCCCTCCCTCCCTCCCTCCCTCCCTTCCTCTCCCTCCCTCTCTCTCTCTCTCCCTCCCTCCCTCCCTTCCTCTCCCTCCCTCTCTCTCTCTCCCTCCCTCTCTCTCTCTCTCCCTCCCTTTCTCTGCCTCTACTACCCCCTTAACTCCCCACCCATGCCCTGAATAAACTCTATTCTATACTACACCATCATGTGGCTGGTCCCTCAGGGGGAAGGGATGCCTTGACATGGGCCCACTGAGACACCGCCTTCACCCAAACCTCACCATACCACCATAGAACATACCCCCTTCTCTTTTTCTTTTATAAACACATCAGCAGCCCTTTATATTCATGGTGTGTGTGTGTGTGTGTGTGTTCATATATGTATATATATATACATATATATATATATTAGTGTGTATGTCTATTCATGTCTGTGAATATATATGTGTATATGTATGCGTGTGTATTTATGCCTGTATATATATATATGTATATATATATATGTGTGTGTGTGTGTATTCATGTTTGTGTATATATGTGTGTACATGTGTGTATTCATGGCTGTGTATATATATGTATATATGTATGTGTGTGCATGTACATGTGTGTATATATCTATGTATGCACATATGAGTGTGTATTCACATGTGTATACATGTGTGTATGTGTATGCATACCTATTCTAATTTGCTGTTTCTGTTCTAAAACAATCTGACCAAAAGCAACTGAGGGGAAGAAAAGGTTCACTACCTTTCCAATTCTAGGTCACAGTCCATTATTGGAGGAAGTCATGGCAGGGGCTTGAAGGCAGTCTGCTCGGTATTCCACACGGCATTATCTCTGACCAAGGAACTCAGTTAACAGCCAAAGAAGTTCAACAGAACCCATGGGAGGTGCTGCTTGATAGTTGGCTTACAGGCTGGATATACCCAGCTAGCTTTCTTATACAGTTCAGGAACCCATACCTAGGGATAGTGCCGCCCACTGTGGACTGGGTTCTTCTACACTAATTAACAATCAAAACAATCTTTCACAGATGTGCCCACAGATCAATCTAACAGATGGATCTTCTCAAGTGCAGCTTCCTCTTCTCAGATGACTCTAGCTCCTATCAAAGCTAACACAAATCAAATGAGCACATCTGGCTAGCTCTCCCACCAAGCTAACCTCTGCTTCCTTCATGGTATGGAGACTCTCAGCCACCCACTGGCATTCTTTTCCATTCCCGACACCCTGGGTGTCAACACTGGGATATGCTCATATTTTGAGAACCTGTGCTGCAGTTCTAAAAGCCAGGTTTATGTGGTGACTCTATAGGCTACTGAGAGGAAAAGAAAGAAAGAGAGAGAGAGAGAGAGAGAGAGAGAGAGAGAGAGAGAGAGAGAGATACATGTATGGCTCAAAGCCTGCTATCATCTCTATGGTTTTTTGCTTCTTGTTGTTTGTTTTTTACTCTTTAAGAATACGGTCTCTTTGCTTTCGTTATCGTAGCTGCCATTTGTTAAAGAATAATAGACTAATTTGACATAGTCAGTGTTCAAATGAAAGAAAGGAAGAGAAGGGGTAAAGACAAGACAAATCTAGTAGCCATGATTTTGTTAGATGGAATTGTCTCTCGGACATTAATGTGGTACCCATTCACTTGGAAGACATCAGTCTGGGTGAAGTAGAATTTCCGATGGGGAAAGGCGGTCTCAGCACATGTATAGGAAGAGCAGGCCCTCAGTGAGGTCGCCTAGACGAAAGTAGAGTGGCAAAGGGTGGGACCAAGGAAGAAGCAACATCTACAAACTATGTCCATAGAGGAAAGGAGGAAAGAGGAAAGAATGAGCCACGGCAAATGTCTTCCATCTTTGCTTTGGTTGTGAAAGTGAGACAGAGGCCACGCCCCCCAGCCGTTCAGATGGCATGTAGAGGTCAGAGGTCACGCTCAGGTACCACGTTCAGGAACTGTCCACCTTGGTTTTTAAAGACAGCGTCTCTCACTGGCCTGGATCTCAGCAAATAGACTAGGCTGGCTAGCTAGAAATCCTCCTGTCTCTATCTCCCTCAAACTGGGATGAGAGACACATAACACCATCTCCGTCTTTCTACATGGGTGCTGGTGGTCAAACTTGGGTCTTCAGGCATGGATAGTAAGCATTTTACCAACGGAGCTGTTTTCCCAGCCCCAGTCTGGTTTTGTTTTTGAGACAGGGTTTCCTATCTCAGGCTGTCCTTGAACTCATGAAGTGGAAGTTAAACTTGAGCCCATATCCCCATGCCTCAGTTTCCCAGATGATAGACGTGTGCCACCACACCCAACTGAAAACAGCTTCCTGGAGAACAGAAAGGCAGCCACCGAGGCTTAGAGATGACTTCACAGTTAAGAGAGTTTCCCTACTCCTCTAGAAAGATCTGCATTCGGTCCCCAGCCTCCATGTCAGGTGGATCACAACTGCTTATAAGTCCCCCAAGTCCAGGGGATCTGACACTCTTTTCTGGAATCCATTGGTACATGTATATACATGACATTCACACACATGTACATAAATTTAAAAAAAATAGATCTTTTTTAAAAGGTGGTCACTAGGATAAATAGTTTAATGTTCTCAACTTCAACTACTACCACCCCACTTCATAAAGTAAGTCAGTGCTCTATGGTCCAGACAGATGAGACTCCATCAGGGAACCAGAGAGCTGGGAAGGCCCTAAAGAACGTGCAGTCCTAAAGGTGCTTTTGACAGACAAGAAAATTCCAACTCCAAGAAGGAAGAAAAACAGCTCACCTAGATCACACAGCAAGTTGTTTTTAATTGATTAATTGGTCTTAATTGTCAACTTGGTACAATATAGACTCACCTTAGAGTGGGATCCTAGTGAGAGATTGGCTAGGCCAGGCTTACTTATGATTGTCTAAATTGTTAATTGATTTGAGAAAACCCAGCCTACTGTGGGAGGCTCCATTCTCTAGGCAGGACATCCTAGACTGTATAAGTGGCAAACCTGCTGTGTACTAGCAAGCAAGCATGCATTCATTTCTCTTTGATCTTGACTGTGGTTGTGATGTAACTAGTTGTTTCAAGTTCCCGTTGCTGTGAATTGCTCACTATTATATATATATATTTTATATATATATATATATATATATATATATATAATATATATATTATATATTAATATATATAAATAAAATAGACTGCACCCTGGAACTGTGAGCTAAAATAAGCCTTTCCTCCTCTTAAGTTGGTTTACGCCAGGATATTTGCCACAGTAACAGAATGAAACTAGGTCATTGCTAGCCCTCTATTGTCAGCGCTCTCCAGACACTGGACTCTGTTAAAGGGTGACAAAGCTCTCTCAAGGGTCAGGTTGGAGTTTCTACCTGTGGTTTGTGATCTGTGATTTGTGGGGATCCTGATTCCTGTGTTCCCACCCAGTTGTCACTGTCTGAGAACATGATCCTGTGTGTCTTCTTAAGCTCAGCTGATGCTTTGGGCTGCAAGAAGCTGAAGTGCCCATTTCAACTGGCTCTAAGCAGGAAGATTAGAGGCCAGGAGGGAGAGGATGCCCAGAGCATCAGTATCACCATAGCTGGATCATCCCATGGCTCAGAATCTACTCGCTTTTCTTTTTTTCAGTCTACCCTCTTTATCCCATTGGCTCAGTTTCTCTCCTGATCTAAAGATGGCTGCTACATTCAAGGAACCACTTGTACACCCAATGACCTCATACCACGGACATCAAGCTATGATCGAATTTCCTCACTATGTCAGTGCACACTCTGAATGGTGCCTTACTTGTCCCTAGCTGTGTGTCCTTAAGCTTAAGTACTTTTCCTTTTCGTGGTTTGGATTCTTTGGGGAAATAGAACAAACTTGATCTCTTGTACTACAATGATAATATATTAGTATACGTAAAATATGCAAGTAACATCAATATAGACCCGATTTATTCCCAGTTAATGTCAGATAACATTAGCTGTTATTACTTACTACTTAATTCTCTCCATATTTTATAGATGTAAACACACACACACAACCCCCAGACCTGACACCTCTGCTGCATCTATTTCATGGTTATTCTAGAACAGACCCTCAATTATCAAGCCTTGAAAGTTCACAAACCAAACACCAGCCCTCCCACTTATGAAGATGAACATTCACACCATCCTCCTGTTGACATTTACAAGCCTGCTAGACACTACTCCTCTGAAAACATAGCCTGATTGCTCCAAGCTGCCACCTACCTCTCCTTACTCCACCATCTGTTTCCAAGCCCTCAGGGTCTCCCAGGCTCCCATGGGTGATTGCTTTCCCATCCTAGACTCCAGGGAAGGAACCTTCTCTAGACAGTGTTTGACCTCTTCTTAAGAAACAAGATAATACCTGCCTGCATTCTGCAGTATTTTCTGGAGGAGCAGAACCAGTAGGATGGAAAGAGACAGAGAGAGACTGAGAGAGACAAAGAGAGACAGAGAGAATGGCTGGACAGTTGAACAGATTTTATTTAATGGAATAGCTTACAACCAATATGGGCTGGGCAATCCAACAATGGCCGTCAGCATGCTGGAGAAGCTGAAAACCCAATAACTGTCCAGCCCACAATACCTCGGCAGTCCCAGTCTGGTACTGAAGACCTGGAGGATTTCTGAAGAGTCTTTGGACTTTGGTCCATGTTAGAACTCAAAGAAGCTACAGTCTGATATTGGTGAAGGATATGGCAGAAGCAGCAGCAGCAGCAACATGTAGATGCACTCACCACCAAGACGTAGAGGCAAGCAAGCAAAAGCATACTTATCTGGGCCAGTCAACAGAAGGTACCACTCATCCTAGGAGAGGGTCTTGCCTTCCTATAAATGCCTTCACAGAGCTACTCAGAGGCATGTCCCTTAGTTGATCCCAGACCCACTCAGGTTGATGATCAAGACTGACATCATGGAACTTCCATAGAACATTTCCTATTTATTGAGCCACACAGAATTGGATCTAAATACATAGCGTCTACCCTCAAGGACTCTGCAGAACATCTGGAAACAATGCTCACATGTCTAAGACACTTGGCCATCTAAATACCCCGTAGGGACCAGGCTCCCAGCTTCAAGTGACTGCCTGCTCCAACCACTCTCTCTTTATTAAAGCACCCTGTGCACATCTGCCAGTCTGGTATTCCTGGTGGCCCTTGAGAGCCAGGGCCATGCCTTTTGGTGACAGCATCCCAAGCCCATTGCAGAGCTTGGTGAGTCTGAAGTCTCAAATATTACAGTGTACTTCTGCCAACTGAGCAAGCAAGCAAGCTCACGGGCATCTTGAGAGTGCTGCAAAGGATTTGTGTTAACTCTGCTTTGTTCCTTTCTTGGAACAACACCCCAGGGACCTTGGTGACAACTTGACAACAGATTGAGTCCTCAATAGGCCATCCAGACTGGGAAGCTGAGAGTAGAAGCCACACTGGTTGAAGACGCCAAGCATGCTGGCCCAGAAGATAAACCTGTAATTAGCATGATCCTGCCCGGTACTTGTCCCTGGAAGGGAAGCTGCATCGAAGAAGGGTGCAGCAGAGTAGAGATTACAAGTGCCTCTGGGTCAAGCAGCTTGGCTGAGATGCCAGGAAGGAGCTTTCTTCTAAAAAGTATCCTAATCAGACACACTTTGCAGGCTATTTCCTTCCTCTGGGGTTCTGACACGAGTCCCTGCTGCTGATGCCTGCCACACTGCACTGCACCTGTTGCCACTGGTTTTCCATGGTGATGGCAGATGCTGATGTTTCCTGAGCATCCTCAGGGCCTCGCATGCCGATTCAGCCAAGCCTGAGATTCATGCTGTAGCTAGCATCTTGTCTGATTTCAGAGGAAACTCTCAAGAGAGATCAAAGGCCCTTTGGGGGCTCCTGCCTGTAATCCCAGAACTCAGGAGGTTAAGTCAGGAGGATCACCATGAGTTCAGGGCTAACCTGGGCTATGGAGTGAGACCTTGTTTCAAAAACAAAACAAAATTAAAGCCACAGTCAATGGTTCCTACCTTGGCAAGCCAGTACTCTTGGTCAGAGCTCAGAGTTTCCACAAGCCATTTGGCTGGGAAGAAAATTGAGTCCTGAAGATTCCTGACACTCTGTTTTCTGGTGACAACACAGTTTGTCAGAGCCACTGTTTTTCCAGCTCTCTTTATGGAGGCTGTAGTGAGAGTATCCATGTACATATGTGTGTCTGTGTGTCTGTGTGTTATGTATGTGTCTATGTAAATGTGTCAATGTGGTATATGTCTGTTTATGCCTATATCCGCCTCTGTTCTTTATGTGGATGTGTGTGTATAGTCACTTGTATACAATTGGGTGCCTTCAAAAGCCAGAAAAGTATATCAGATTCCCTGGAGCTGGAGTTACAGGCAGTTGTGAGGCACCCAGCATGAGTGCTTAGAACCAAACTCAGGTCTTCTGCAAGAGCAGCAAGCACTCTTAACCACTAAGTCATCTCCCCAGCCTTTGTCTCTGTCTTCATGTGAGTGGTGAGTATGAATAAGGATGTGTGTGATAGAATGTGAATGTGTGTGCTTGTCTGTGTGTATGTGTCTGCATGTGCAAATGTATGTGCACGTAAGTGTCTGTGTATGTATGCTTTCATGTGTGTGAGCTGTGTGACTGTGTGCTTGTCTCTGTGTATATGTGTCTGTGTGTATGCGCATGAGATCATACATCCTGTAGCCCTGGGAAGAGCCAAAGCATCCCTTGTACCATAAGTGACCCGTGGACAATGATAGATCCCTTGGGTGGCCATTGGTGCCACGATGCCTACTAAATGATAATCAGGTGCCCTGTCATTTTTAAAAGTCACATTCTGCACATTTCCTCGTACCCTCTAGAATATAAAGGGAGACGGTGACACAGCCATTGTGCTGAGCAATCTTGTCATTCTGTCACCAGGCTTGTCTACCCCAGTGAAAATGAAAGACTCCTCCCTGGTCATTCAGGGAACAGTCACAAACACTTCCGCTATGCATGTCTGTCGCTCTTCTGCCCCCTTTTCTTGTTCAGAGAAGTGCATGATATTCCTGGGCACAGAGGCCCACCTCAGTGTCCCCCACTATTTGTGAGTCGACTCAGATGACAGTATGTGGTTTCAGAGTGGCCTCTCTTGGTCCCTTGACCCCATCATCTGGATCAAGTTGCTAGTGGTGAGAGCTGGGATGTACTTACTTGTAAAACCAGGAACACAACATCCCCTGAGCAGATGCAACATTTTTTAAATTGCTTCATTGAGACAGGCCTGCACACAACAGTCATGAGAACTCAGGAGAGAGCTCTCGGTGTTCAGGAGCAAGAGGCCCACAGCCACCATCTTTCCTGCCTTTCTGCAGATGTGTGGCTTCTCTAACTCATCACACTTTCTGCTGCTGTAGCCAGCCCTCACCGGCTGTAGCCAGCCCTCCCCGGCTGTACTTACAGCTCCTCTCAAGACATATACCCCAGCTCCTCCTGAGCTAACAGGCTCTGTCTTGTTGCTTTGCCGAAGCAAGAGTCTTGTTGCCACATGTGGTTGTCTGAAACACCACTGGTTTTATCTTGTTTTGGTTTGCTAAGGGGAGAGGTGTTGTTAGAGGGGTGTGTATGTGTGTGTGTGTGTATGTATGCATGTGTGTGTGAGTGTGTGTGTGTGTAGATGCATGTTTGGGAGTGCGTGCAGAATATGGTGGGTTCTGGGGCAGGTATCATGTGCATGTGTGTGGATAGGCATCTGGGTATTATGATAAGAAAATAGAAACTCCTCTAAAGTTTTCTATCTATCAGTGAGCTTCTCACCGTTCCTTGAGGCAATGGTGCAGATTGGGTTGTTTAGAGTTCAGGGTTAGGTGTTCTAAATCTTCACTACCCAAAAGTCTTACCTTGAGGTCAAATGCAGACTCCCCTTGAAGGATTCTTAGAAATAAAGTCTTGGACTCTACTGATCAGGTTACATATGAACAAAGATAACCAGTCACCCGCTCCTTTGTAACTATCCTCTCTGTCACAGCCAAATGGGGAAAGAGCGTCCTATAGGTTTTGAAGAAGTCAGCTGTCGTGTATGAGAGGAGCAGGAAAGCTTTAGGAGACAAGGGTGAGCAGCAGTTGCAACCAGGAAGAAAGGGGGACATTGACTACTAACCCCCTACACATGAGGCTAGCAGGCTTCATCTCCTCTACACACTCCCGGAGCTGTGGTGTCTGTCTTACCATGGGGCCAGACTACAGGCAGAAAGCTCTGAAACTGTGAGCTAAGGTAAATCTATGAACCAGACAAAACATTAGATCAATTCTTCTTGACTACATTGTTTCAGAGTTCTGCCTTTTTAGCCCATCACCCAGTCCTCACAGGCTGCAAATAGAACAAAGGAGATTTTACCATTCAGAGGCCAATCCTTTATCACTGTGAAAGAAACACACAGTCATCTCCTGAAGAGAGGGAAGAGTCACGTTTTTCTCCCTTTAAATATTTAGATTTATGGAAAGAATTAATGGGACTTCATTGGCCAAGGTGATGAAAATCCAGCACTATCATACATTGTTAATACAAGTATAAATTGAGCAGGCTTTATAGAGTGCAATTCAGAGAGATCCGAAGATCTATTCAATTGTAAAATGTGCAAATCTCCAGTCTAAACATTCTCTTTCTAAGAATGTACCCTGCGGATTATTAGCACAGGCCCATGTTATGTATTTGGAAGGAATTTCACTTCAGCATGCTTGCCCGAGGAAGAGAAATTGGCAGTGTTTATCAATAAGTGATCGGCTGGATGATTTGTGGCATGTTCATACTGGAATACTATTCAGTCGCTGAAAAAAAATGAGGTTCGTTTATATCCGGTGACATTTCTATGTTGTCTCTATGATGCACTGTGAAGGAACAAAACCAAGTCACAGGGTACCACATCCAGTATATCACTTTTGTTAAAAAGTAATTACATATTTATATGTTAAAATATGCATAGAAAAGGTAAAAAAATATAAACCAAATTTTCAGCAAACAGTTATTTCCTGAGTTATAGGAAGCCTTCCATTTTATATATATTTCCACATTAAGTCATATGATGGGAACTTTTTTATTATGCATTTCTGTATTGTTAGAAAAATTTACTGCCTACATTTGTTAATTTTATAATCAAACAAAACAATAAATACGGTTTTTAAAAATCAGATTAAACACTCCTCCATCCTTCATGGGAGAGCTGAAATCTACCCACCAAACTCTGAGAGCACAGTCTAAGGTTTGCCACAGACCTGCAGTGCAGCAGGTAGCCAAATCAGGATTCTCACAGAAGGTCACACAGAGCTCAGATAAGTCTGCTTCTCTGGGACGATTTCTAGGCACTTGAGATGGCATATGTGGTTGATGTCTCTTCCTTCACCTGGGCACTATGACCAATGCACTGTTCAGTGCTATGGTTTCTAAGGGCTGAGGTGAATCATGTGGTACAAGTTCCACATGCAGAAGAGCTGGAGACTAAAGATCAGCCACCTGGGTGGGTGTGGTAGAGCTCATGAGAACTCAGGGTGCCAAAGGAGCAAAGGCATCTTCTCCATTGGCAATTCCTCATTTGTATTGTCAAGTGTTGATGGGACAAAGTGGTGCTGTCATAACCGTGGGGTGGTCTCCTCTGCTCCAATTGGAACCTCTGCTCAGAATATCCTTGCACCAGACAATACTGTTTTTTATTTTCTTTTTCCCTTTTGGAGCAAAATTGCAGAAGCCAGAGGACCTGTGTTCAGTCCCCAGAACCTACTTTAAAAAGATGCACCTGCAATCCCAGTGTGAGCGAGGCAGAGGCAGGCAGATCCCAGGAACTCACTGGCCTAATTCCTGAGCTGCAGCCCAGTGAAAGATGCAGTCTCAAAACCTGAGATGCATAGTTCCTGAGAAACAGAATTTGGAGATAATGTCCACCCTCCACACACATGTGCATGCAAACCGTCCCCACAACACACTCACTAGTATTCAAAGAAACAATTTTAACACAGATTTAAAGCTCAGGCAAAGGAAAAGAAGGAAAGGACGTTAAGAGTTTAGGACTTACCTAAGTCCTGGGTGCAGGATGCTAACCCAGACCCAAGGAGACTATGCCTAGGATGTGAGGTGTGCAGGGACAATGCTCTCATGACCTTGACAGCAACATTTATCTTCTGTGTCATCAGGGCCAGCTTGCTTCAACCTCATCCAGGCCCAGCCTACAGCCAGGTCAGGTTTCCTCCCTTTCCTTCTCCTCCCTGTTGATCCATGGATCTTCCACTGCAGTCATAGTTTGCCTTTTCAAAAAGGGTCCAACCACACTGATGCTCTCTAAGCCTTCAGTGAGTACCACATGTTATTCCCCTGCCTACAACACGGCTGCATCTTCACTCAACCCATGGCCCATAAGGGCCCTGAAGGTCCAGCTTACAGAGCATCCTGCAGGAAAATCCTTCCTTGTCTCCTGTAGTAGAGCAGGCATCTTGACTCTCCCTCTCCCTCAGCATCTACCCATCCTCTATAACACAGAGTATAATCATAATTATTTGTGTAATTATTAGACCAGTGGCCACTGGGTTAGATGTTCTTCAAAGCTAATGAACCACTTTTTTTTTCCTAGGCTGAGGGGCACGAAGAAAACCTGGCTGCTGAGATCTCAAGAATGCTGAGTATCTCCTAGGGTGGCTGCTGCCCATGTCCTTGGGCAGATGGATGTAGCCCTCAGCAGCCTCCACACCAGCAAGGAGGAAACCAGGGAACTCAATATCCCAGGTACCATCTCTTCTCTCCAATCTCTTGCCTCTGATCGGTGGCCAAATATTACTGATTGCAAATGATCCAGTTCTCACAGGTCAACCTGCAGAGAAGGGGCAACTGAAGCAAGATGAGAGGGCCTGGTAGGTTTGCTTAAGGTGATCATCATAGCAGGAGCCATGGTTGTCTTCTCTCCACACTTCACCCCTGAGCCCACTTCCTGGCTTAGAGCAGGAAGAAATACTACCATTGAATGAAGGAATTCCACCTTGCTACTAAGATTGAGGTCTCTCCTAAAGTCATGTTGAAATTTAATTGTGATTATCATAGTATTAAGAGGTAAAGACTTAAGTGGTGTTTTTGCCAGGAGGGGAGTATCCTGCAAAGAGATGAATGCAAGTAATCTCAGGAGAGAGTCCCCAGTAAGGAGGATGCTGGTTCGGTCTTCTCCTGGTCCTGTACTCTGTCATGTAAGATCCAATAAGGTTCTTGTTAATGAGGTTCATCTCAGAAAGGCAAACTCATGGTTTTTGTTTGGTTTGGTTTTTTGTTTGTTGTTGTTGTTGTTGTTGTTGGTGGTGGTGGTGGTGGTGGTGGTGGTGGTGGTTTTTGTCGTTTTGTTTTGTGGTGCCTGAACCTTATTGATCAAATACATACTAATGACATGAATTTCTTGGGCAGCAAAGACCAGTGAGAGGGAGGAGAGGAAGGAGAGAAGGGTCAAAAGGGAGAATATGCTCCAAATACATTATATACGTGCACGCTCATTCATGGTGGTATATGCTTTATTCTCAACACTCTGGAGGTAGAGGCAGGCAGATCACTATTTGAGGTTAACCTGGTCTACACAGAAAGTTCCTAACAACCAAGATCACCAAGAAATACCTTGTTTCAGAAAACAACATTAACAAGCTGTATGTTTACTATTAGTATTCTGTCTAAACTCCACCCCCACAGTTACCTGACAATGGCCAGGTAGGCCTGACCTACTATAAAACGGGCTGCTTGCCCCTCCTCTTGATCTCTTGATCCTCTCTTGCCTTCTTGCTCCAGCTCTGTGCCCTTGCCCCTTCCCCCTCTCCATGTGCTCATGTCCGGCCTCTACTTCTCCACTTCTCTACTCTCTGCCTCTACTACCCTCTTAACTCCCCCCAACCCCCAGGCGATCCCTCAGGGGAAGGGATGTCTCAGCATGGATCCCCTGAAACATCCCCTTTCCCCATACCTCGCCACACCCCCACAGGACATAACTCCCCTCCCTCTTTATCTTTTTATAAACGCATCATTTACATTTAAATGGACTCATATAATCCTGAAAGAGAAGAGAACCATCACTAGATATGGACCTGCAACTTCGACCTTCAAACACAAGGCAAATAAACTTTCATTTTTTTTATCATTTATCCAGCCTGTATGATTCAGTTGCCCAGCAGGAAACAGACTCAGACAATCCCCTCAACCCCAAGGTAGCTGTGAAAAAAGAGGGTCTCCTCCTGACAGGTGAAAGCCTTCTGTGACCAGAAAGCTTTGCATAGAGAGGAAGGGGGAAGTTCTTACTCACCCCCATTCTCCTTTCTGGAGGGAAGCTTAGCCCTGAATAAAGAATAGGGACCAAGGGTCTTGGCTGTCCTGAGGACCAGAGACCCCAGAGTTCTGCTGACCCAAGAGCCTGACTGGATAATTTCCTGATAAGACTAGCTGGTCTCCAAATAGGAAGAGCTCTCTACCAGGGCACATATGACTACAAAGACACTAGCCCATTATTGTGTTAAAAAATAAAATAATGACATTCTTCTGGTAGCTAAGTGCTTTCGCTCATACCTGGGGGTAAAAGGTTTATTGGAACTTTATTAAACTATATGAGATAAATTAAAGAGCTGGGATCTCCTGGCAGCTAGAGGAGCTACCATGTTCCCTGTAGATGTTTTGGTTTTGTATTAAGACAGTTGTCACGAGTCATTTGGACCAGAGAATGTAGTTATAGACTGCCAAATGTTGATTAATTAAGCTGATGTTTGGATTAGTTCTGCCTGATAGTTTCATTAGGGAAAATGACTGAAAACATGGAATAAAGTAACAGAGGGAAATAGGAAGCATCCCAATAAGCGACTTGAGACTAGGAAGACTACACTATGCTCAGAGCAGGTATATGTGTGTTTGGGCATCCAGGCAGTGGGAGGGTCCCTGACCATGAAGTTTAATGGTGGTCTTATAGTTTAATTATTAATTGACAGGATCTAGAATCACCTGGAAGGGAATCTCAGTGACTGATTGTCAAGATTATGTTAGCCTATGGGCAAGCCTTTGGAGGATGGGTATCTTGATTGCATTGACTGATGGTAGAAGGCCTGCCCTCTGTGGGTGGCAACATTCCCTAGGCTAGGGATTCTGAACTGTATACATGGAAAAAGAAAGCTGAACACAAGCATGTATGTTCTCTGTTTCTTACTATAGATATGACATAACTGACTCCTTGAAGCTCCCACTGTCATGACCTCCTTGCTGTGATACATTGGAACCTGAAACCCTGATCAAAAATAAAACCTTTTTCTCTGCATTAATTACTCTTCTGTTGCATTGATAAAATACAGTCATCAAAAGCAACTTACAGAAAAAAAGGTTATTTGCACTTATGGTTCCAGAAGAATGAGTCCACTGTGCTGGGGGAAAATGGCAACAGGAGCAGGAAGCTGAGAGCTCATATCCATCCATGAAGCAGAGATAACAGACCAGAAAACTCACACAGCCATCCCAGTAAGGCTCTACCTCCCAAAGGCTCCAGAACCTCACCAAATAGCACCACCAATCAGGACCAAATGTTCAGACAACTCTCATGTAAATCATAACAGGGGCATTTCCATTCAAACCCCTGCATTCCACTCCCTACCTCCAAGGCTTGTGGCTATATCATAAAACCCCTGCCCTTGGTCAGTGGTACTTACTTTGAGATGCCCCCGAGTGAGACACTGAGATGCAGATAGATTCAAAAGCAAGAGGTTCATTTTCCAGAGCATCAGGGTTGACCTTCAACTAGAAGGTGACCCCAAATGGCTATTACAAGCAGTTTTTATACTTTTTAGGGGCACAGGTTACATCAGCAAGGTTACAGTTCAAACTTACTGGCTAAGCATATTGACCTTTAAGTCTATTGGCTAGCAAGCATGACATGCATTTGAACTCTACCTGGGACTTTCCAGAGGGTCAGACAACTATCAGTCAGTACATTCTGATAATTTTTTACTCAGGAATGTTCCTGTGGGTGGAGAATGGAACTTGGCCTAGCCTTGACTGGAGGCAGGTGGGTGTAAGGCTGGCGAAAGCCCCTAGAGTCCTTCAATATCATGATCCAAAATGCATGGAGTGCAACTTTGAAAATACCCATAGTCTTTCTTGGGCTCAAGACTTTTGAAGTCAAAAGTCCAACATTTTTTTCAGACTCAAAGTAATCTAACTGTAAAAATAAAAAAAAGCAAATTATGTAATTCTAACATATAATGGCACAGAATATACGTTACTCTTCTAAAAGAGAGGGAAGCGGACATAGTGAGGAAATGTGGACCAGAGCAAGACTGAAACCCAGCCAGGCAGCTACTAAATCCTACAGGTCTGATGTCAGAGGGCTTAGACAGCTTGCCCCTCCAGCTTTGTTGCCCACAATATCCCCCCCCCCCCAAACACACACACAGTTGCTTTTACAACAATATTTTATCACAGCACTGGGAAACAAGACTAAGACAGGTGGATGTGAACTCTAGTCCTGGTGTTGATCCCTTTTCTGACCCCAGCCTTGAGCTTGCCATGATGGATTCTCCAAGTCAAACTCCCAGATTTTCAGAGTGTTCAGGAGGACCTCCAGTCACCCTGGGGTGACTATTCACAGGTGTCACCAATAGCTTAGGTGACAGCTGGAGGGGAAAGCAGAGATCTGGGGACAACTGGCTATGTCAGAACCTATTAGAAATGCAGGGAAAGGACAAGAGTCTCAGAGAGGCAGGGACAAGCTTCCCCCAACCACAAGAGAGTCAGCATTAGCAAACACTTAAATCTGCCTTAAATGCCAAGTGGTTTTTAAATGTTATCTTTGGGCTGGGGTGTTGGCTCAGTGGGGAGCATTTGTTAAAGCAAGTGTGAGGTGAAGAGTTCGAATCCCCAGCCACTTGTAAATACCTGGTAGGTGTGCTAGCCACCCTCAGTCTTGGTGGGTGAGAGGCCTAGATTGTGTGAGGAGCTGTGGTGCCACAGGGAGGGTCACTTTTAGAAGGTGTGGCATTGTTGGAGAAGGTATGGCCTTGTTGGAGGAAGTGTGTCACTGTGGGCATGGGCTTTAAGACCCTCCGCCTGGAAGCCAGTGTTCTCCTGTTTGCCTTCAGAACAAGATGTAGAACTCTTAGCTCCTCCTGCACTGTGCCTGCCTGGACATTGCCATGTTCCTGCCTTGATGATAATGGACTGAACCTCTGAACCTGTAAGCCAGTCCCAATTAAATGTTGTCCTTAAAAGAGTTGCATTGGTCATGGTGTCTGTTCAGAGTAGGAAAACCTTAACTAAGACAGGAGCCCAACCTGGAACAAGCTGGCAGGCTAGACTAGTCAGGTCTACAAGGTCTGTGTTCAAATGAACTTGTCTCAATATATAAGGTGGATAGCATGTGGAAGATGCTCAATATCAACCTCTGGTCTCTACACATGCGTGTGTGTGTGCATCTGCACACGTGTACTTATGCCCACACATGCAAACGTGCATACACATGTACACACACACACACACACACACATCCCTACCAAAAGAAATTGTGTTTTGCTATTTCCTAGCTCAACAATAAAAGACTTGATCATGTTTAGGGGCTTCTATACACACATGCCATTTTTTACTCCCATGGTTCTTTCTCTTAAGAGATTGAGAATCAGCACAGGAAGGGGCACTTCTTGCGCAGTGTCTCGCTATCCCCGTCTGAATATTTACTGTGTACGGAACCACACTGAAATCTTCTTCAGCTCCTTCAGTACTTCATACTCTTCCCACATTGCCACACTTTTCCCTACTCTGTTTTAGCACGTGGAATGTTTCCCTTCCAATCCCACCATCCTGTCCCCAAGTCACTTGGGTAGGTCCCACTTACCCACAAGTTGTCCAGTGTTGCCTTCTGAAACTGCTACCATCTTTGTTAGAGCAGCTGTGACCACCTACAAGAGATCTTCAGTGTCAGGCCTATTGACATGCCTCCATAGAAGGAGGGGATGGGTGGGGTCAGTGAACCCTCACTTTTGGTCCCAGCCTTGGTTTCTTGCACCTGCCAGCCAGCAGCATCTAATTCTGATCCAACTTCATGTGGTCTTGGAAGACGCTAAAGCGTAAGTGTGCTGCGAGGCATGGGAAACCTTCATCTAGTCAGCGTTGCGGAAGTGGTCATCCAAGCCAAGACGAAATTTTCTGGTCGTGTGGTGCCTTTGCACCTGTGTGGCTGCAAGTTACACCCCCCCCCATCTCTGTAACTAAGCTTGATAAATGCACTGGTTCATCAAGTTAAACTTAAATGGAGTCCATAGTTTGGGCTGTGGTTGGTGCCTTAGCTTGAGTGACTAGCCATTTTGTTGACATTTCCCTGGAAAAAGCTCCTGAAACCTCTTCAGGTTTCAGCTTAGCTTAAATGTCACTACTCCTGGCAAGCCTTCCTTCATTAATCACAGGCACAAGACAATGCAAGTAGGCCTCCTTCTCCTGCTTAGAGTGTACCATGCCTCGTGATCATGGCATTCATCACACTGAGTGCACCTGTTTATAAAGGTGTCTCTCTTCCCCTCCATGCCATGAGCACAGGGGAGAGATGATATTCTCAGAGGTCTTAAAGATGAAGAGAACACGCTAGAAAGGGTATGAGCCAAGGGTTTGGATACCTTCTGCCAAGTAATGGGAATCTAACACATAGCTCTTCATTTTCTTGCCTTTGGAGGGAGTAGTATGTGATATGGCAGGTCCTAGCATCTCTCAAATGATCACTGTAGCCAAGTCGTCATCGCCTCACCTCCCCACTGCTGCAGGTGAAATGGCATAGTGTAGCAGAGAGAAAGGTGTCCCAAGGAGGGGTTCTTGTGTGTGCTGGTCTGCCAGTGTGCATCAGAAGGATTGAGTGTGGAAACGTGTGTATATGTGTAGGCCAGAGATCAACTTGAGACGTCATTTCCACAGGAGTCATCCATTTTTGAATTTTTCAAAACAATGTCTCTCATTGCAACCTGGGGCTTGTTGAAGAATCTGGGCTAATTTTCCAAGGAGCACCAGGGATCCACCTATCTGTCTCCAAGACACTGATATTCCAGCATGTTCTATCACCCCAAGCTTTTTACCTAGGTTCTGAAAGCTGAATTCAGATCTTTAGGCAAACTCTTTACCATCCTATCCTCCATGGAGTCAGTGTGAGACAGGAGAATTATAAACCCAGCCCTGTCTACACTTAAGAGCTTTGTGGGGCCTGATAGGGAAAGTCTCTGTCCACTGCCAAATCCAGAAAAGCATTGGTGTTAGTCAGACAGCCAATGAATATGCATGGTGGGGCCTCATGTTGACTGGTGGCCGGGTGAGTAAGTCCAGCCTGTAGGGAATCTTTGACAGCCTGTGACATGATGGTGGGGAGGTGGAACAAGAGAGAGTGTATAGATTGAGAGTTGAGCGGAGAGACATGAGTTTACTGTGTGTAAAACTTGGGCATGCTTCAGAGCTTCTCTTCCCTCCTCCATCTATTTATATTTTTCTTGTCCCGGAGGACTTCAGGGATTCCTCCACAGAGCCTTCATATGTGTGGGGACACGATCTTAGACCTGGAGATCGGGCTTCTTCCCATCTCTTGGGTTTCTACTTTCATTCCAGGCCACTCCAGTTTTCATGAAGATTCAACCAAGGGCCTGTTGCCTCTTCAGTCTCCCAGTATTGTCCAACTCATTGGTTTATCCCCAAGCCTGACTTTCCTGCTACGTCCAGCTTGGTGGATGCGTGAGTAAGGGGTTACTTCTGTACATGAATAAGTATGACTCAAAGGCCAATTCATCACCGAAAGGCCCACCCACACACGAGTGACCACTCACAAAAGCTGAATCCCTGGAACTCTTTACCCAACGTGCAGGCAGCTTCTCTGAAGAGTCTCTCTAGCGAGACTTTGGACTTTTTTATCCTTATGGCAGTGCCTTGTGAACACTGTAGCTTTCATGAGCTTACACATCTTAGATTTCTAAGTCTTATGGGCCTCCCTCCGGCCTCTAGGAGGGGATGTTTCAATTCAGAAAAAAAAGTGGGTACTCAACAGTATGATACAGTTACTGGAAAGACGTATTTCAAAAGCCAAACATGACATGGTTTCTGGTTGTTCTAGGACAGCATGACAGCTTCACAGAGAAAATAGTCCATTTCTAGCTACTGTTGATGTCTTTTGGTCTAAGTCCAGATTAGGTGTGTGAGCTCTGGAGAACTGGCTTCAGACTCTGGCTCCCTTACCTTACCATGTGACTGCTTCCACTGAATCCCTTAGAAACAGAACGTGACCCAAAGATTGGAGTACAACATAAAGCTGTTACCAGGGAGACTCCAGAGTGGAATGACAGTCTAGGAAAAGAGGACCCGGAAAAGAGGACCCGGTACCAAGTATGACAAGGAGCTAGTTATCACAGAATACTAGCTCAATCTTAGGAGATTCTGAGTGGCACCTCCCTCAAAGCTGTCTCCCATTGGTAAGAGCATCAGGATACTTCTCTGCCAATCCCCACCTTCACTGGCAGAAGAAGGCTAATCCTGACATGCTCCCTGAGCTGAGGTCCAAAAAAGATTTCCAGTAAAGTGTTTTGGTAGAAAGCCATCCATGTGCAAGTGAGAGGCCATTTTATCCACGCTGCCTGTGCCTAGTTTAATAGTTCCACTGCCTCTACAAACACTAGGAAGAACATCATCACAGATATCGCAACTAAAATGACAGCTTAATATAAGGTGACAGGGCAAAAGTTCCTTCATCCTGTTTCAGCTGGAACAATCTTTTATTTAACCTGAAACTGAGCCCCCTTTACCACCCCTATCACAAAATGTCCTGTGTGAACGTAACCCACGCCTGTTCTGGAAACCTGGGGTTGAAATGGCCCAGCCTATTGCATGTTTTTGGCTTCTGTTAAGCTGCTTGCTTGCTTCACTTCCCTTGAAACTGCTAACTAGACTGTAGTTTTTATGTGTTCAATGTCTTTAAAAGCTCCCCTATAAAATGCATTTGAGGCTGCTCTGAGAGAAATGTTTCTCTCCAGGCAGTCACCTGTGGCTTAATACAGACCCTCCCATTTCAGACTTTGGTGATGCCACATAGCCTTCAGGTCTGTACCCTGCAATAACAGAACTCCATAAGAGACAGGTGTCCCTAGTCTAAAGCTCAGAGTTCTGGGTGGAGTCCTATATCTTGAGCATCTCTGAGTCTTCTCGAGGATTGGGGTTAGGCTTAGGGTTAGAATTAGGGTGTTATCCAGCTTTCTGGCTCCTTCCTATCCCTGAGTCTGACTTTCTAACTAAGTCTGGTTTGGTGGATGAGTGAGGGGCTACTTATGTGAATATTTAAGCACCCCAAGTTTGTTAAGGGGTTACCCCAGGGGTCCCAACACACACATTCAATGTCTAGGTGCTATCCTTAGCATTGCTTTTTCTCAGAGACCCTGTGTGCTTGAGTTAGGGGTGTCAGGGACCCAGGAAGGACTGGACTTGGACCTACCAGGTGATACACCAAGCATGTAGCCTCGGGGATACAGATACCATCCTAAGCATTGCTTCTGGTGATGCCATAAGCCACCAAGACCTCTCAGAAGTGTGTGCAGGGACTGGTTAAACATTTAGTCAAGCTCAGGGCCAGACTGGTAAAGATCTGTCTGCCTCCCCTACGTGTACCTTGAGCTCATGCCTCCAGGGCCTAGGACACCTTCCATTTTCATACTTATTACTGACAACCTCAAGGACACAGAAGCCTAACTCTAAACTCTGCCAAGAGTCAAGAGCCATTACCAATGTTGGGAATTTGGACATGGTCTTAGGGACAGGGAAGAACATGGCTAGTGGGGTATCCATGAGCGACTTGAGTACCCAGCTATGCTTTGTCACCGCATTCTGGTATCTTGGTCCTATCCTGTCAAGACTGAAGTACCATTGCCTCCATGGCATCTGACCTTAGCTTTGGTGCTGTGGTTATGGTTCCTCAGCAAGAGCCTATTGGTGATTCAAGAGTAAATCTCTAAGAGGGGATGACCCCCTTAACCTGGTGTGTATATGCATGTTCATGTGTGGGTGCATGTCTCTGTGACTGTGGAGGTCAGACATGAGCCTCGGGTGCTCTCAGCAGGAAAGATCTATCTTGATTTTGAGGACAAGTCTTTAACTTTTACTTGAAACTTGCCATTTATCCTAGGCTGGCTGGTCACTGAACCCAGAGGTCTGCCTCTCTCTGCCCCCTCAGCACTGAGGTTTCAGGTGTGAGCCTCCATGTTTGCATTTTTTACATGGGTTCTGGGGGTTGAGCCCAGTCCTCAAGCTCAAGCGTGTGCAGTGAGTACTTTACTGATTGAGTCATCTATACACACACACACACACACACACACACACACACACACACACACACCATGGATGCACCTCCTAATTAGCATGTGCTCAGAAGTGTGAACAGTGCTGCACAGAAGAGGGAAGCAGATGGTATGGGAGCCCAGCAAGGGGCTGTTGAGGGAGTTTGTTATCCCAGGCCACCTTGTGCCTGCTTCTCCCAAGGTAACATCCCAATCCGTATTTACTAGATGGCGATGCAGCCCATCCCCTTCCTAAGAGGGTGAATCACTAGTGGGAAGGTAAATGTCCACTGGGCCCCTCGCCCACTCGTGTTCACCTCCCACCATCCCACAAAGCCAGTCACCAATGCAAAGGTGCTGGGACCCACCTGGGACTTGGGCTAAGTCCCAGCCTTCCCACATGAGGGCGCCATTTTCTTTCTCTCCCTCAATTGAAACTTGTGCTCAGACCTTCACTCCCTGATAGATTGAAGGCACCCAAGGGCATGCACAATCTATTATTTAGCAATGTGTCGCCACGGTGCTCAGCACAGGTGCTTGATACCCATTTGTTAAATACATGGGCTGTGTGGTGGCATCCATCATGAGGTCCCAGCACAGGGAAGTGGCTGCAGAGCAACATCTGGCAGGTGCCACATACAAGCAGCAGCATGCTGCAGTGCCCTTCCCTCTCCTCCAACCTTCCTCCTTCCATCTCCTCCTCCCCTCCTCCCTCCTCCCAAGCCATCCCCCCTCCAGCCATCCTTTCCTCCTTCCCTATTGTTCCCTCCTCATCTCTTCTTTTCTCTCTCTAACTCTTCCTCTTCTCTTTCCTCTGTCTCTTCTCTCTCTCCTCCTTTTACTTCTTCCTCTATCCCTCCCTTCCTTCATACACTAAATGACATCTGTGGACCTGAAAGAGACACTTGCCAGCGGTCCTTTTCATATTTTGCATTCGTTTTGGGACTTGAGGTTTTTTAGAATGGAATTCATCAAGTGAATGAGTTGGGGGACAGGGTAAGGTAAGGGTAAGGGGTCAGGGTGGGCACCTGTCTATATGTCCTGGACAGTACGCTGCAATTGCCAAGAGATGTTGGTGTAGACACAGCTGACCAGTTGTTTCCAGTTTTTCTTTAAAAAGAACAGAAGGGAGAGAGGAAGGAGAGCAGAAAGTAGGGAAGGAAAATAAAAGGGGAGAGAAGAAGAGAAGCAGGAAGAAAAATGGACGGAAGAAGAAGGGAGAGAAAGGAAGAGAGGAAGGAAAATCTATGACCCAGTTCTCTGCGTTTGCTAAACTCTAATCAGTTTGCACAATCTCCTGTCTACCCTTTGCCACAGCTCTTGGAGGGGCTACTATGCCATGTGGCAGCTACAGGCATCCAATTGTTCTTATCAAATCTAAGGTGCGAACCTGGGATGAGGTCTCCCATTGCCTATGTGATTGATTGATAGAAAGCCTATCACTGGGAGCATCAGGGTGACAGCAACAATGTCCCAGAGGTCCCAGCCTGGAACCACCACCTGCCATCCCAGGAGAGATGAGGGCATCTACAGTGACTTTCAGGGCATCTCAGACCCTTGGCATTTCCCTCTCAAAGAAAGAGACTGGAATCTCTTCTCTTCCCAGCTCACCTCTCTCCAGCGCAGCCAGCTCCCAGGCTACTTAGGGGTTTTTTTTAAGGCTTTCAGAGCTGGCAGAGGGCTGTGCTGGGCATTGACCTCGTACAGTCTTACACAGTGGACACACCTTACAGTAGGATGACAACTCCACACAAGCTCTGCCTTCCGAACTTTCTGTCTTGAAAAGTTTCTTCAGTCAGCCAGGTGGAGTAGAGCAATAGGCAGGAAGCTGGCCCCACCCCCTGGTATCCCAAGCAGCCTGGGGCTCCCTCATACAGCTCTCCAGATGGGTTCTTTATCCAAACCTAGCCATTCATCCTTACCCGTGTCTGAAATACTTTGCCCTAAATATCCGGGGCCTCTCCCTACCTGGCCTCTCTATTGTCTCTCCCCACTGGCCCCATCTAGGCCAGCTCTTCAGCCCACAACCATCCACCTCCACGCTATGATTCCCGCCAGCGCAGGCCCTGGCATCTGAGGAAACAGACTGTCTTTAACTTCCCAGGACCACAAAAACAACACTGATCTTTTCATGTTCTCACCTCTCAGACTTGTCATCTTAACCAGCTCCTGAAGGACTTTAAGAGCAAAATCTCTGGTCCATAAACAACCTACATAGTAGAGCTGAAGGTTGGTACTGGGGGTAAGCCTGTGGTTGGCTAAAAGATGTCCGCAATAACACAAGCATCCTGACTTCTGCAACCCATGTCTCTGTTACCCTATGCAGCAAGCAGAATTCTGTAGGCTCCATTCAATTAAAGGTCTTTATATGGGCAATCCCTGGGTGTCCATTGGACCCCATATAATCATGAGTGCCTGAGTCAGAGCAAGATGAGGTCAGAATGACAGAATCATGGCAGGGAAGTCAAAGGCTTGAGATGAAGGGAGGCAGAGGCTGGGATATGCCAAGCAAGGAAGAGGTCTTAATTTAAGGCATTTACTCTCTGAGGAGTATAACAGATTCAAGATAATTTTAATTAAATTGATTTATTTATTGTGGGCCCACATATGCCACAACACAGGTGTGGAAGTCAGAAGCCAGTTTGCAGAAGTTGCCTCTCTCCTTCCACTACCCAGGTTCCAGGGATCAAACTCAGGTCACTGGGTTTGACTCTAAGAGCCTTTACCTACTGAGCCATCACCACCCCAGCCCCCAACCCAGATTCAAGCTATTTTAAGTCACCAACTGCTGTGATTCATTTTGACTGTCAGCCTGATTGGATTGAGAAAAGCCTGGGAGATTAGTGAAGCTGAGCCCTGGGTCTCTGTGACTGCATCCCAAGAGACTGCAGATCTTTAGGGCCCTGACCTGGTCAATAGCTTAATCTCATGCTGGATCCTAATGTGGCAGTGTTCCTGGGAACAGGGTTTTCTGAGAGGAAGTGGGTGAGTGAGGACATGTCCTTGGTGGCTATACCCTGTCCTGGTCTCTTCCTCTATGTTTCTTTACCCTGCTTCTTCTCCACCATGAAGAATGTCTGCTGCTATGTTGATCTGCCTCACAATGAGTTCTGAAACAAGGGACCCCAGTGTCCATGGTCTGAACCCTCTACAACCATGAGCCAAAATAATTAAAACTGCCAGGTCATGGGGATAGGGAAACCTATGAGAATAAGTCTGCAGTAAATTGTTACGGCCCAGGTAGGAAATAAATGTTTTTCTCTTTCCTGGGCTTCACTGTGTCACTACTGCTAGACTGAAGGGCTGAGGCTTGCAGCTCCCTGAAGCTGTCTCGCTAGCAGCCATGATACGGTTACCAGAACAATCCACCAGAAATGCCCAAGTGAATGAACAAGGTATGAGACTCTCTAGAAGATGCCTTAGGTTCTATCACAGGACAGCTCCCAACTTACAAACTCAATGTGATGTTTGTTTGTTTGTTTGTTTAATTTTTGTGAATGTGCATCTGTATGCATGGGTCCCCTTGAAGGCCAGAAAAGTATGTTGGATCCCTTGGAGCTAGAGTTACAGATGTTTATTAAGCACCCAGTGTAGATGCTGAGAACCAAATTCAGGTCTTCTGCAAAAGCCACAAGTATTCTTAACTACTGAGCCATCTGCCTCTCCAATTTACCTACAAATAATTTAGGCACTGTTTCTTGAAACATGGCTTTTCTGTTAGCCCTGGCTACCCTGGAATTTGCTATGTAGACTAGGCTGGTTTCATGGTTTGTCAGTCCTCTGTCTCCTAAATTCTGAGGTTGCAGATGTTACATTCTGGATTCCAATGTCTCTATCAATAAAATGAAGACAATGTCTAACAGACACACAGATTAAACTGGTTGATGTATGATTCCCCAAGGAGAGTGACGATGGAATCCATGTTCCTTCCAACTTAGAAAGCACACAGGTGCATTCAGGTGTCTCTGTATGATGTCACTTCTCCCAAGAACTCCACACAAATATGGAAATTGCAGCATTTTGCCCTGTTGGCTGATTGGAGCACCAGACCTTCATCTGACACCTTGATAGCCACTGATTTGTGATGCAAGCTGATGGGTTGGAATGGTCTCTAAAAGCCTCCACATCCCCGTCCCCTCGTCTAGTGTGTGTTGAAATCTTACGAGGGACCAAGCTGTATCTGTGCTCAGAGGCAAAGAATTTCCACTGAAAGGCAAGACCCTGTGCAACATCCTCTGGGGTTTGAGAAGTTGCTAAGCACACCAGATGTACAGTGGGCATTCCACAAAGATGTACAGTACATCCACACAGATGTACAGTAGTAGCAGTGGATATTCCACAAAGGAAAAATCCACAAGGCTCTTAGGGATCGTGCATAATGGCAGGTGCGGTAAGAAGATAGCCCCAACCCTCAAGTCTCACGAGCTAAGAAGATGTGGACTCTTCCTCCTCTACAGAACCTATGCTAGGGTTCCTGGAGGCCAAAGGATTATTTTCCAAGGACAGACCTCTGGGTCATTCCCTAGACTACATTCATCTCCCTACACACAGACACATTCTTTCCTCTGTGTGTGTGTGTGTGTGTGTGTGTGTCTGTCTGTCTGTCTGTCTGTCTGTCTGTCTTAGACAGGGAGGGAGGGACAGAAGGATGGAGGGAAGGAAAGAAAGAGAAAGGGAGGAAGACAGAGAGAATGAGAGAGAGAGAGAGAGAGAGAGAGAGAGAGAGAGGTATAATTTGGAGAATGTTCCAGAATTCTAGCTTGGGGAATGATCTTTGAACCACCATGAACCCTGTCACTGCAGAGCTAACAAGAAGGGACATTCTTATCTTTCAGACACATGAGGTGTGGTCTAGAGACCCCTCCTAGATATGGAGTGTATCCTGGTGTCCAACTGAGACAGCAAGGTTAGAAGCACCTACAGTTTCCTTGCCTTTGAACTGATGTCCTCCAGCCCCTCCTGCTCTCTGGGCCTGGGCTCTGGAGTCCAGAGAGACTGAAGGCTAGGCCTGTGTCACGGTTCCTGATAACACTCACACTAGCAGCTGCAGTTGACAAAGAATAACCCAGGCTCTCGCATGGCAGGTGAAGGAGAAAGTTCCCAGGATGGAGGCAGAAGCAGACGGCAGCAGGTTCACCTCAGCACCTGTGTGTGATGGCGGTGACAGTCGGTGACAGTCGCTGCTGAGGATGGAGGGACTCACAGCATACTCATTCTCTGTGTGTGTGGTAAGCAGCACTCCAAGACCTCATGAATCATCCAGAAGCCTTGCCCCTCTCTGCTCTCTGTGGTGACCTTCCATGTGCCCTAGACTCTGTACTAGGCACAGAGCAAGCAGATGATAAGAGATGGTCTTCTTTCTTTTTCAAGGTCAAGAGGAAGATTGAAGGTGTACAGACAGGAGTCCCCATACCTGTGTGGCCATGAGCAGTGATCAGGTAGGAGGGGACTTTGTCTGCTGAGCGAGTGATGAGAGATATATCAATGAACAGTATGTTAACCCACATGCTTCCCAAGAAGGAGCCTTATGGTTACTGACCCTATTTTCTTCCCAGGGACCCCAAGAAGACTGGCAGTGACAGGAACCTTATGGTCACAATCACCACTTGGAAAAACAGTAGCTCTCTAGTTCTCACTAGAGAACCAGAGAAATCATGAAGCATGGATAAAAAGAATAACCAATATTTCTGAATCCATCCCTGTCTAAGCACTCACTCATCTAAGCCCTTGGCTATCTTAGTGCCTGCTTTCCTTGCGATCCACGCCTCCCTTAAGGAAGCGTGTCCTCATTAGTTGGAGCTCAGAACTGCCCATCCAGAGAGATGAAGTCACTGGCCACAGTCACTCAGCTGGCAAGGACTAAGGTTGAGATTTCAAACCACACAGTTTGATTCCAGAGCCCAGGCTCATCACTGTGCATACTAGAGAGTTTTGTTTTGTTTTTATCATTATTATTATTATTTCCCTTCCTCTGCGTTGTAAGTGGCTTCTGGAGATTCTTGGGGAAGATTATTCAAATTTACAATCAATGTTACCTAGAAAAAGCATGTGTTTCCCAGACCAGGAGGGGCCTGTATGACCCCAGCCTGATGCCATGGAAGGGTTTATCTCCCCCCAGCCTCAGGTTGGCTGCCTCCACATCAATGATGACCTGATGCATCAGGCAGAGAGCTTGGAGGTTGGGGGGTGACCACCACCAGATCCAGGCCCTGCCAGGTCATTACAGGCTGCAGGCACAGAAGAAGAGCCTGCTGTTCCTCCTGCAATGGGAGACCCAGGGACCAGGTGTGCCTATGCTGGGCAATGGCTCCAAGGAAGGCTCTGGAGGAATTATTCATGGTCTTCCTTGGGCCCTCTGACTGTAGAAATGTTCAGAGCGTTAAATAAGTTTCCATCTAGGTTAAACAAGCTCCCATTGCCCCCTCAAGCTCCCAACTGGAAGGTGACTCAAGTAGGCAGGGATTCTCCAGGTGTCAGGCAGGGGAGTCTTAATGGGTCTCCTGCACCCCTGCCCCACGTCTACAGTTTCACAGTGCCTACCTCCTCTCTTCCCTCTTCCCTTTAAGCCTAGGGCTGTGTCTCATGGCTCCTGGTACCAGTCACAGTATCCACAAGCACTCCAGCTGCCTTTACTGTCCCTAGCTGTCTACAAGCAGTGCCAGACGATCTGTAACACAGGGCCCTTCCCGAGTGCAGTTAGTCTAACCGCTGCCAGAAGGGAACCAAGTGTCTGGGTTCTTAGTCTTTCTGTGTGGCTCTGGCCATTTTCTGACTAAGGGAGGAGCCTCTGGTTCCCCTTCCACAATGTTCTGTTCCTTAGGATCTTAAAGTCTTCCCCACTGTACCCCACAAGCCTCTCTGATAGGCTCCCCACTTCTGAGAGTGTGCTGGGTGCTCCCTGTCTCCTGCAGGAGCTGCATCCTCTGATTACCACAGTATATATATCGCTGTGTCATAAATATATAGGGACAGTGGGCAATATGGGTATGGCGCGTTCTCCAGATCTAAACCCACAACAGTCTCCATCCCTGTGCTCCCAAAAGAGAAGAATCAGAAAGCACAATAATACAGCCAGCGATGGCACAAGAGCAACCCAGGAAATACAAACGCATGCTTTAGAAAGAACAGGGCAGCCAAACAGCCATGATCCTGACCCTAACAGGCACAGGACGTATATCTCTCCTCTTCCTCTTAACCCATCCCTGGTGTCTCCTCCAGGGTGGCAACCCAGGAAAGGACTGGAGCTTGTTCTTCCTGGAAGCTCGTTTTACCCAGGATTCCCTCTGTTGTATATAGGAATGTAAGATGAAGGATTGGAGAGACAGCTTGGGATTTTAGAGCACATACTGCTCTTGCAGAGGACCCAAGTTCAATTCCTTGCGTGCCTGTAGGTTGGCTCACAAGCACCTTAACTTCAGCTACAAGAGATCAGAGTTCCTCTTCTGGCCTCCATGGGCAACTGGACTTATTTGCACAAACCCATTCACATACATAATTTAAAAATAAACCTTTTATAATAGGCAAGGATATGTTCAGGGTTTTAAGTAACTCTGAAGTTGCAAAGTCACTAGAGAAGTAATGGCACTCGCTCCCCTGGTGGGGAAGTTCTTCAGCTAGCTTGAGCTGACCCAAATAGAGTCAATTCCCACCAACTTCGTAGGAACCTGAGCTGGCTCAGTTGGAGTCAACCGCCACAGAATTGGCTCCTTTTCTGATGCTAAGAACAAAATGTCATATCCCAAAGTGACTTACAGAACAAAGAGTTAATTGGGTTCAGGGTTCCAAAGAGGGAGTCCATGATGACACATGTGGCAAGGGAAGGCGCTTGCTGGTCACATTTAATCTGCTGGAAGGAAGTCAAGCTCTCAAAGCCCACCTCCAAGTGGCTCTCAGAGCTTACTTCCTTCAGCAAGTTGTGTGTCCTAAAAGTCCTATAACCACTCCAAACAGCACCACCACCTGGGGGCCAAGGACATGAGCCTCTGGGGGACATTTGGCATTCAAACCACAATAACTCCCAATTGTTCGTTTTATATCCTGTGTTTGGATCCAGGTGGCCTGGCTTTGACCTTGGGCAAGTCCCTCTGTGCCTGTATCCCTCAGCTACAAATCGGAATGAGTGGATGGTCACAGGATGTTACTCAGATTTACACATGTAAAGGTCTGCGACATCTATCACCCTATGGTCACCAGGGTGATCTGTCTGTGACTCCTATTATCCCACAAGTCACCAAAGTGATCTGATTGTGATATCTGTCACCCCATGGTCACCACAGGGATTTGTCTGTGGTACCTGCCACCCATGCGTCACCAATGTGAGATGGCTATGATGTCTGTCAGCCCATGGTCACTAGGATGATCCATTGTGTTATCTGTCATCCTATGGTCACCAGGGTGATATGGTTGTAATGCCTGTCACCCCCTGGTCAGCAGGGTGATATGTCTGTGATACATGTCAATCCATGGTCACTCGGGTAGAAACAGCTGATCTGGCTGCCTCAGATGGTGTTCCCCTCTTCCCTTTGATCCATGTGTGTCCCTCCCAAAGCTGCAGACTCTGGCCAAGAAGACAGCCTCCCCAGGTAGAGGGGGCAGATTCTGGACTCCCTTCTTAGACTCCTGCCCCAAACAAGTTCTGAAATATATTTATCTGGTTCATAAGGTGGCAATGCACCCACTGCAGTGCCCTGTTGTGGCCTCTGTGCTTAAAGTCTATAAGCAGACTCACCTACACAGAAAGTGAGGTTCACTCCCTGTGGGAACAGGCATAACCTAGGGTGGGGCCCAGATAGGCAGGAGTTATAGCGGGTTTTGAACTCCTGGAGAGACTTCCTGTCACAGGGATGGTCTGATGGGTGGCATTGGTATTGGCCATGGAGAAGATGTTCTAACCTTAGGCTGAGAAGAGAGATTGGCAGACTAAGGGGACAGAACTGAGCTTCCCCGGAACAGAGATCTGGGAGAGAGATGGAGAAAGTGGGTTGGAGAGTGAGTCAAAGTGCAGAGTGCAGGAGAGGGAATTCCGGGGAGCAGAAGCAGGCGGGGCTGTGGCATAGCTGTGGCAGGTGTAAGGTGAGCTGTGGCAGGTGTACAGTGTCCAGGCAAGGTGAGGAGGAGACAAGGCTGCTCTGGGACAGACACAGCGGCCATTGGGTTCCCTCTCTGTCAGCCTCAGGATGCTTCCCCTGCTCTGACCTTCCCCCCTCCACCTTTTGTACCCTAAACCTACCTATGTTGGTCCTCACTTCCTCCTACACCTGCTGTCTGTGAAGTGACAGCAGCTTCCCAACCAAGGAAACCACAGGAGCATGTTGAGGTGGCTGGGCTGGTGGGTTTGTATTCTACGAGGTAATAGAGACCCCAGTGAACCGGAAGCAGCAAGGGCGCCCACTCTGTATGTGTGTCAGCTGCCACTGCTCTTCCCGACACTGTGGAGTCATAAGATATTTACCAGCCGGTGAGGCTGGAGGGTAAGACTTACAGGAAGAGGAGGCAGGAGGCAGAGCAATGGCAGAACCTGCTGTCTGTTGAGAGGTAGTGGCCCCTCTCCAGAGTCAGGCCTACAGGAGGCAGAGAGAAGAGGTCTGTGAGCTCTGGTATGCTGGGGGGAGTGGGGACAGTTGGGGAACAGCACCATAGACCAATGAGGATGGGCGGCAGGTCGATAGCTGGCCTCCGGGAGGAAGAGAGTGGTCTCCGAGGCAGCAGGCGTCCAGGGTACATTTGCTCAAGAAATCAATAAGTAATTTTAACCAGATTGTGAGTCCTCAATCCCCCAGTCCTTCTGAGAACTAAAGAGGAAAACAGAAACTCTTCAAGGAGTCTGAGGTGAAAGGTCAGGATTGCTGCGATCTGCTGCTGAGGACACTTCCAGGAAGAGGGAAGCCAGGCGTGAGGGTGGGTAGGCAGGGAAATGACAAGCTGGTGACACGCAGACCCCTGGCCCTGAGCACCCTGTGTCTCGGAGGCAGGTTAGGACAAATCTTGTCATGGTCGGTGTGCTACGGACCCAGGAAGGGGCTTTCCGTAATCAATGACTGATGGGCAGTTGGCTGACACGAAGGCTTTCTCAGAAAAGTCGATCTGTAGATAAGATCAATGCATGCCATGGGTGTGGGGAGTTAATCTGGAACTGACTGACTCTTTGGGAAAGGCAGCAGGAGGCTTGGTGGGAAACAGAAAGTCAGGAAGTTGAGAAGACATTAGGAACAACAGCTCAGTGCTTCTGCTGTCTACTCACGGGCCAACCACTGATACACAAAAGATATAAGACTGGGTCTCTGACCTCAGGTGCCTTTACACCTGAGGGCCTGGGGATCCTAGGGCAATCCTTTCAGTGCCACTGGGAGGATGACTATGGAGAGAGAAAAGCTCCGAGAAGATGGAAGTCATGGGCAGCTGACAGGAGGGAGACCAGGCAGGTTTCAGGAAGAAGACCTTCCACCTGGATCTTCAGGAGTGTACAGCTTGGAATGTAAACATTCGTTGGACTTGAGTTGTATAAGGAAAATAAGGCAGGTGGGGAGGGAGAAAGGTTGGCTGTGCTGGTGACCGGGGTCACAGGAGAACCTGTCTGATCACAGGACACCCGGCCCACACACCTGAGGGGGTAAGAAAGAAACGGCTTCAAAGTATTTGGGAGGAGGATGTTCCAAAAGGAGGGAAGTGTTAGAAGGTGGGCCACGCTGGCGTGGGACGTGTGTGGAACAGCAAAGGTGTAGTGTGAGCGCTGGAGTGCTGAACCTCCCAATCCCCTTCCTACCTCCTGCGCCACTGCCTCTGCCTGTGCTGGGGACATCATCACCACACTTGGAAAACGGAAGGAGACAAATGACTAGAGATGCCAGCAGTTGTGGGGCAGAGGCAGGAGGATGACAAGTTCATAGCTGGTCTGGGCTATATGAGGCTGGAGAAGGAGGAGGACAAGGAGGAGGAGAAGCAGGAGGAGAAGGAGGAGGAGAAGGAGGAGGAAGAAGAGGAGGAGGAGAAGGAGAACTGGCTACAATGAATAAAATCATCTCCCCAGCTTCCAAAGTCCCCAAGGATATCCGGGGGCTGAAGAAAGGAAAATGACATTGCCGGCCACCAAGATGCAGAGTGCTCATAAATGCAAAGGAACGTGGCCACTGTCCTCTGGCGGCGTGTCAGTCTCTATCCTAGATGCATTAAAGCACTCAGCAAAGCTCTGAGACAGGGGAGTGGGACCGGAGGAGAGAACGGAGAGGAAGAGAGAGACAGAGATGGAGATGGAAAAAGACGAGAAAAACAGAATGAAACTGAACTGGTCCCTGCACCAGATGAATGAAAAAAAATATATATATGTATACACATATATGTGTATATGTATATATATGAAAGAAAGGCCATGATTGCTCTCGATATAATGGAGGAGAAATTTTATTGTAGATATATGGGAGAGCATAGCCAGAGGCAGGGACATCTGGGAGAGTCCAGAGTGGATGTGAGGAGAAGAGGGGGTCAGGGAGAGAAGAGAGCAGGTAACCAAATGTCTGTATTATATAGGGAAGAACGTCTATGGAAGAGCAGCCCCGCAGCTTGGCTGGAGAAGTTGGGGGTAGGAAGCAGGGTAGTCCAGCCAGGAGGACACTATGACAGGGACTGAGGGATGCTGGAAGCACATGGTGGCCAGCATCCTCTTTGATATGGGAAAAAAACCCACCTCAGTCATTTGTCCCAAGTTTGACACCTAACAGCTCTGAACTGAACTGCTAGGCTGGAAGAAAAGCTAGTTACAGAAGTGTAGACAGGATAGGGTGGTACATCACGAGCTGGCAATATTCCACTGCCCTCAGAAAGTGGGGAACCGGAGATGTTGCCCAAACTCACAGAAAGTGAATCTCTAAGGGCCAGCTGCCATACAACAAGAGCAGCGGTGGAAGGGAGAAAGGTCCCTGATAAGGAGGCCTTCATGCTGTCCCGGGTCTCCTCTCAACCTTTGACCTGCAGCTGGGCTTCCTACACATCGGGACCTGGAGAATCACTGGTAGTTTGATGTAGTCAGCACCAGACACCCTCCTGACAGAGAGCACCCAGAGAGGATAGACGGGGTCTGACTCTGAAAGAACCAAGAAACAAGATCATGCACCATAAGAGAGAGTGTGAGGTTGGGGGCGGGAGGGGAGAAAGGTACAGAGAGAACAGGTAGATGAATAGAAACCCCTCTAAATACATACACACACACTTAAATACTTCCATGCATATATAAATACACACAATGGAGCACTGCAAATGTTATTCCTCGGTCTGATTTCATTCACAAACACTGGCCTGAAGAGCAGGAATTCCTAACTGTTGGGGAGGCTCCGCTGTTAACCAGCCTGCTCTGCTTCACAGGATGCTCCTTCCAAAAGCGGCTTGGGTCATTATTGCTAACTGGGTCATTATGCTAACAGTAGCAACCTTCTCATTTAGTGACAAGTACCTCTCCTATGTGTCCTAGCGAGCCCACAGTCTGGCTTGTGACAGGAGGCAAAGGCAGGAGGGTGTCTCCAGGGCTACTGTCTCAGGCACTCTGCCCCACTGGGGAAGGAGAGAATCCAGTCAGGACTGCCAAACCTGGTGGGCACACGCACTTGGGGAATCTTTAGCTTACAGTCAGTTTGGGTGGGTGAGGAGGGAATCAGACAGCCTCAGTTTCTAAAAGTTTCTGGGATGGTGGAGATGGAGTAGTCTTTAATTACAGGTTGAATGGTGAATTTCCTCAGGAGACTGAAGAGAGAGAGAGAGAGAGAGAGAGAGAGAGAGAGAGAGAGAGAGAGAGAGAGAGAACTCAAGCCTGAAGGCAGGAGTTGGGGTCACTGCAGGGAACTGGCCATAGAGGTCAGAATGAGGTCTTACTTGCTAAACCTGCTCTGTCCATGGACCTAAAATGTAGCTGAGTCACTTCCTTGGGTCTTGTGTATTCCTCTGGTGCCAATAGTTTATCTCTGAAATGCATGCTGGTGTTTAATTTCCATTATGACGTAGTAAGTAACAAGGGTGGAACTGTTCATTTTTGTTTGTTTAGGAGTTTATAGTTTAATTTAGTTTTGCCTTATCTTTTATTATGGTTGTTATTGTTACTGTTTGAGACAGCAGCTCACCCTGTAGCTCAGGCTAGCCTTGCACTTACTAGGTAGCCCATGCTGGCCTTAAATTTGCAGCAACTCCCAGCCTTTAGAGTAGTGGGGATTACAGGCCTGAGCCACCATGCCCAGCTAATTGGGTAGAACCTTAATTCAATTATACTAATCAGAGGGGAGGCTTTTTTTTTAAAGATGATTGGGATTGGATTGTCAGGGTACCCATTCTGCCCATGACAAAATCCTGGAGGTTACACTGAGCCTAGCTTTTAGGCTCACAACCATGAAGGCCAGGGGGGAAATAGATGTTCTCCCTTCCTACCTGGAGGAGCCACGTACAGGACCCACCCTCCCCAGAAACTTCACTTATTCCACGAGAGACCACAGATTCCCAGAAGAACCTAGAAAACAATGACTCCGGGTGTGATTTGACAATCTAGAAACAATCTAGAGACACGCAAAGGTTTGCAGAAACGACCGGCTTTCAGCTTGGGGAACCAGATCAGTATTCATCCTTAGAGTAGTTGGTCTATGGAAAGTAGCCCTTGTGGGCACCTGCTAGAATCTGGCCACTTACCAATTAAGGAGTACAATGGACAGGGCTCAGCCAGTACCAAAGATGAGCCCTGCGACAGCCAGAGTACTGGTGCAGCCCTGGGCACAGGCCAGTCCTACCCAGGGAGAAAGAGCTCTGCAGGGAATCCACAGCAGGAGAACTCGAGGGAGTTGGGTGTCACTGTGGGACTGCACCCACAGCATGCTCTGCTTCCTTACCAGCTAGCTACACAGGGCTGGGGGAAGGGATGAAGTGAAGACAAGAGAGAAAGGAGTCTATGTCTCAGCCTGGTAAAGTAGCCTCCCCGAGACTCTGTCTTCGTGTCGTGTGACACTAGGCTTCAAGAGATTTGAACAAATGTTTATCCACTCCAAGGATGGAAACTGTCCTGCTTAGCTTTGTCACCTTGAAACAGCCTAGGATTATCTGAAAGGAAGGCCTAGACTGGGGAATTGCCTAGATCAGCTTGGCCTGTGGGCATGTCACTGGAGGATTGCCTTGAGGTACCACTGTGGGTGGTACCATTCCCTAGGCAGGTTGTCTTGGGTATAAGAAAGTTAGCTAAGCGTGAGCCAGACAGCAGTGTTCTTCCATGGCATCTGCTCCAAGTTTGTGACTCAACGTCCCCCAAAGATGAGAGTAGCCTACAAGTTTAAGTAAATCCTCTCTTCCCCTAAATTGCTTTTTTTGTCAGTGTTTTATCACAGCAATAGAATCAAAATAGAACAGGAACTGATAACGGACAAAATTAAGCATGCTGCCAAAGTGTGGCAGCACGGATGGGCTTATTAGGTTACTTGAGGGGTGCAGAAGACAGGAAGGTAGCTGCTCACTGAAAGCATACCCCAGCATCAGTGGTAATGGCTCATGAAAAATGGAATCTTGGAGCTCTCTGCATGACTTGCAGGCAGAACAACAGATCAGAGAGTCTCCTCTCCTCAGTAGTCCTTACTGTTTATACAACCTCACTGAGGGAGGATCCATATGAATCTTGAATCTAGTAAGTTTCAGAGACTTCCTGAAACTTCTGACTTGTTTATCTCCTGAATCTTACTGAGCCAGAACCTTCTGAACTTTAATCACTTTCTTTCCAGGATATAACTTTCCAATTAGAAGAAAGTCGCTACACAACACTTTGGTCTAGTAGATTTTGACATCCTGGTATTACATTGCCTTAATTATCATTTGTCCCTTTATGTGAGAGATACACCGTGTGACCCAGAACTAGTAACATAGCTCCTCAATCAAGAACTTAAAGGATAAGAAATCTGTGTAAGAGTCCAGTGGTGTGACTGAGGAGTGGGGCTAGGTAGCCAACACTCGTCCATGAATCCAAAGGCTGTAAGGCTGTAAGGCCCCTGGTGGTTCTGGAGATATTGGGAAAAGGATCCAGTGTGGGCAGCAAATATACACTAAAAAGAGATAAGACGTATCCTCCTCTTTGCTGGGGATGTAACTTTTGGGGGTGGCTGAAAGTTCTTAAGAAAACATGGAATCCCTTGTGTGAGATTACTAGGGTGTCCCTGAGGCCTAGACCACAGTAAAACACGTGCTATCTAGCTATCGTGTGAGCACTAACAACTAAGCGTACACTCCAGGGGCTTTGGTGATGGCTCAGTGGAATGAGGGCTTGCTACACAAACATGAAGAATGGAGTTTGAATCCCCAACAGTCAGTAAAAGGCAGGATACGACCACGTTATGTACCTGTAACCTCATTGCTGTAGGTGAAGAGACATGGGTCACTGGGCTTGCTAGTTGCCAGCCTAGCTCCACGTTCGGTGAGAGACACCGTCTGAAAGGAATAAGGTCGAGAGGATAAAGCAGGATGTCAGATATCCCCCCTCTGGCCTCCATATGCACACTTGGACACACACATGCAGTGTCCTCTAGTGGTCTGGATCACACAGGGATCATGCTTATATGTGATGGCCTCAGAGGTGAAGATCCTATCCAAGACTGAACATCTAATGTGCCACAATTCTGCAAGAGTAAGCATCAAGGCGATGGAGGGAACTCCCCGCCTGTGCGAGGTGCGATAATTTTATATTCTATAAGTAGCTAGGTTTAAAAGGCAAAAAAAAAAAAAAAAAAAACAAAACAAAACAAAAAAAACAAAAACAAACAAACAAAAAAAACCAGGTGGGATCAGTTTGAGTAATAGAATTTACTTAATACACACCAGACATTACACGTGCAACCCGCAACCACAGCGAACACAGTAAGACATTTTACGGTGCTTTTAGACTGCAAAATCTGGTGTGTGACTCTCCGCCTCTTCTCCAATCAGACACATTTCAAGTGTTCAGTGCCTCCTACCTGCCAGCACAGCTCCTATAGCTTCCAGGGCTGCTGAAGGTATCCCAGCCCCTTGCAGACAGTCTCAGGTTTGATAGGTAGCTTCCGGTGGTGTTAGGGATGCAGAATGAATGGGACCCAAGTAGCTTATCAGCTCTGAGACAATGTGAAAACCTCTTTAAGACGGTAGGACCTTTCCCAATGGTTGAGCCCATTGGCAATGGTCTGAAGCTTTAGGGTAACCTTAGAGATGGGGGAGGCTGGGCTGTCAGTACTCTCTAGGAAGAAGCAAGGCAAGATTTGATCCTCTTTAGTGGATTTTAGGGCTGGCAGCCTCAAGATCAGGATTCCTGTCTGGTGTCTGAAACAGTAGGGCAGGACAGAGGGGTGAGCAGACAATCTAAGCTAAGTTACAGAACCATTACTCTTTGATGCTCTCCGTGGCTGGCCCAGACACCATGTCTCAGGTGTGATAGCCACCACATGATACCATCGTCACAGAACCAGGAGACATAGTGAGTCTGAGTTGGCCCCTCTCTGAAGCACTGTCATGGCGGCTTGTGTGATCTCGGGAAAGATAGTGGCCCTAACATCTAAGTGCCCTAAGGAATGAACTCAAGACAGTAAGGTTCTGTAAGTGGAGTCAGTTTTACCCCACCTCAATTGCACCTTCTAGAACCACAAGACATCCTCTTCTCACCTACACTTCCTCACTTCCTGTCTCCAGCTCATGGTAACTGGACACACAGCTTGCTTATCCTCCAGGAGGGGTCTCACGGGGACAGCGGAGGCAAGAAGGGTAGCACTTCTCTTGGTTTGTCATTTCCCATGCCCTGCCCCTCAGCTCTATGTCTGCTACTTTCCTCTCAGTAAGTGGCTGGTTCACTCTTTTCCAAGTGCAGGCCGCACACCATTGCATCATCAAGTCTGGATTCTTGGTATCCAGGAGGAAGACCCTACCTTCTCAGTGTGCTACAGCTTCATCAGTATCTCAGCGTGTTCCCTTTCCTCGTGAGATTGGAGAAGTATTTGGCAAAGTCCTTTAGCACCACACCATCGTGGTTGAAGTAGACACATCCTGGAGAGATAGACACAGGAGGCATCCAGGTCAATATGGTGGTTGGTGGGTGCTTCCGAGGCTACTGGTGAAGGGGTGAAGGGCGTGTGGCCCTGGAGCAGCCAGATGATATGGTGGTCGAGGATGGTGGCTTGGAGAGGCCAGCTGGAGTCAGAGAGGTCGAGCTCCTGATTCCTTCCAGCGTCGTGGAAGCAGGAAGTTGAGGCAACTCTGGGCAGAGCATGAATGGCTCTGGATAATTGTGTTATGGGGCTCCATCTCGAGCACCCAGCTGGTGTGAGTTTATGAGCACATCAGCCATAGCACACCAGACAACAGCAGTCTACCCCATTTCCGGGACTCTTATGCTTCCTCTGTCCCTTCTCTTGGGGGACAGAGACGCCTTGGAGGCAGGTGTCTGGTTGTCCCATTTAGGGCTGAGTATTCAGCAGTCACTTTCCCTCAGCGCATTGACCGGGTGTGAGAAGGGCTGAAGTGTCAGGTGCCAGCCTGAAGGCCGAGTAAAAGAGCTAATAGAAGACAGACAGGATCCGGAGAACATCGAACAAGAGGACTGGGCTATAGTGCAGCATTGGAGGACTTACCCAGTGTGCATTTCAACATTAAAAAAAAAAAAAAAAAAAAAAAAAAAAAATAAGCCTTGTGATATCCAGGAAGGGAGTCCTCCAGAAGGTTGGTGGTGCTCCTTAACTAGATTTCTGGTTTGGCCAATCAGAGACAGAACCACCAACAAGGTAAGAGTTGTGTCAACTGTGGGTCATGTATAAGAAGAGTACTGCCTTCCCAGAGCTGAAAGCATACTTTCAAAAGGGTGAGCTGGCTGGCGTTACAATGAGAGTGAAGGAGCTGCCGGGTCTTGAAGGTCGTGGAGGAAAGGAATTCAAGTCATAAGAGAAGCTGGAGTGCTGAAATGGCAGAGGGAGGGTGCTGTCAGGGACTGATGGAATCTAGGATTTGCTGTGGTGAACAGACAGTGAGGGGGCATGGTTTCCTGAATGCAAGGCACTAGGAAGGTCATTAACAAGGATTCTGGAGGGATGAGTTGTGTGTCCGGGTGGACTGGAGAGAATCCAGGGCAGGGCCCCACCTTAGGAAAGCTGGGAGAGTTTCCTGAGGTACACAGGTACCGGTGTAGAACTGTAACCATGCAACAAGAACCGTCATATGTTTTAGGCTCCTCCTTGAATGGACCCATTTTCTGCTCTGCTTGAAGTGGGTGGGTGGGAAAGCCACAGAGTTCAGTTCTACGCAATGGCAAAGGATGCAGAGCAGAAAAGCATCGATGAACAGGGCCAACCATGATCAAGAAAGCCTATATGAGGGCCAGTGTCTCACTGCTCAGGGTTTGCTATTCAGACCCACACTGGCTTACCCTTCGTGATGGAAGTCTTAATCCAAGACATGCACCTTCTTGTGGTGAAAGGGGGAAGACAGAAGCTTGCATTTTTTGACAAGTAAACATGACAAAGCCAGAAGTTTAAGAGGAGGAGATGAGGATAAATTACACTATGTAGGCAGACTCCTTTAATTAGTGCAGAATCTGGTGCCTCCTTGTGCATCTCTGAGTTTGGAGAAGAACATCCTGTTGTTTCAGGCTGCTGTGACAGGATCTTCTCTTGAGCTCCTCTGGAACACTGAACTCTTGAACCATGATTAAGTTGTTACGACGGAGGGCTACACAGGCCTCTTCCACATTTAACCAGGAGCACATTTATGTGTTTGAGAGTTCCTTGCTTGCTTGTATGCATGTGTACCGCATGCACTGTTGGTACCCAAGAAGGCCAGAAAAGGATCTCAGATCCTGTGTCTCCATAGCTACAGACGTCTGTGACCTACCGTTTGAGAGCTGCGAACTGAAACCAGGTCCTGAAGAGTTGCCAGTTAACTGAGCCCCCTCTTTGGTCCTTAAGCATGTACGTTTTCTTAGGCAATGGCTTCTTTCCTAATGAGACCCAACTGAGAGCAGGGGCCCCCAGGAACAGCTCCTAAGCTGTTTATTCTCCTCCTAGGAAGCTCCACCACCCTTAGAACCTATTCGTGGTTGCCACACAAGCTTGAGCACATTTTATTTATGATTTATTATTTAAGGTTATAACATCATTACAGCTTCTCGGGCAACATGGGGTCTTCCCGAAAGTAAGAACTTCCATGTATGTGCAGGCATATATACACGTGTGTGTATACATGTCAAAGTCAGAGGATGGTCTTGCGTGTCCTTCCATAGGGACCATTCATCTTGTTTTTCGATTGCTACCCCTACACTTTCCCCATGAGTTGCGGTGACTGGCTAGTGAGCCCAAGTCTAAGAACCCCTCCTTGCCCGCGCTGCGGTCGTGGCTGTCATCACAGCTGGCTTTCTCACCTGTCTTCTGGGGATGGAACTCAGGTCCTCATGCTTGTAGGGCAAGCTCATTGCCAGCTGAGCCATCTCCCCAGCCCCACGAGAACTTTCTACACAAGCAGACCACAAGACTGTTGGTGGGCACTCGCATGAAGGGGCATCCGTGCCAGCTCTGCATCTTACAGCCGTTATAAAAGGTTCCTGGGATATTCTCGGCTCAAAGTTTCCGACATTCTGACTATCTGGCTGTTTTTCTCGATCGAATCACAGAATGGTCTGGTGCCAGCAAAATGAAGAGCAAATCTCCTCTAATATCATGCTAATCCCCGGGACGATCTTCCTTGGTGTTGGTTAATAAAGTAGGACTTTTCTTTTATTATGACATTTTTTTCCTCCAGTAGATAATAACACAACCTTTGTCCCTCGGATATTTAGCTTCTTCTCTCCCCAGATAATAACTCCGGACTTTTGAAACCCACACCCAAGGCATTGAAGATAGTCTCCGAGGACTGCAAGGTTTGTGCTCTGAAGGTGCTGTGCTCACGTACAGTTTGGTTACCAAAGCAAGCCACAGCATAGGCGTTAAAGTCGCAGGCTCCATATATAGGTGACTCCAGGATGAAACGAGTCAGCTAAGGACTGCATACTTGCAAGAAGGATTCTCCAGTCCAGACAGGGTTTGCACCTTAAACTCTAATGCCAAGATCATTCTATAAGGGGTGGAGCCTGAGAACAAGATCCAGTGGTGTATTGTGACACATCTGTGTGCCATACAAACACTCAGGAATACATTGAATCTTCATGGCCATGTACGTCAATAAGTGACCCACAGATAGAGCAGATATGATAACGGTCAGGGAGGGGCTAAGGAGAGGGTTCAGTAGGCAAAGAGCTTGCAGGCAAGCGGAAAGACCTGAGTTCAGATCCCCAGCAGCCAAACAAAGATGGATGTGGTAGCTCGTATCTATAATCCTGGAACTCTTATGGTGAGCTGGAAAGTGGAAACAGGATCATCTCTGAAATTCCATGGCTCAGCGGAGGAGCGACCCCCAAGGTTGCTCTTTTGGTCATGAAGTAAGTCTCTCTACAGAAGACTACTTGCAACATTCTGAGCTCCACAAAGACTGCTTGCAACATTTCAAGTCCTAAATGGATACTGTAAGACAATCGTTGTGCATATAGGGAAAAGATCAGAGCAAGTCTACCCTAAGACTGCACACCCAACCTTGCTTTTGCGGAGAGATAGCGACACATTTAGACATGACAGGCAGCAAGACCCAGGTGCTGACAAGGCGACTGAGCTGTCCTTTAGAATGCTCTGCTCTGCCACCGCTCAGCACTTTACCACTTACCTCAAAGGAGACAAAATAATAGGCTCTTTTGTCTCCGGTACCTATAATGTGCATTTCCAGGTTTGTTTGGGAGCACAGCTGCAAAATCTTTCAGCGCTGAAATAATTCTCTTCCTTCCAATTGTGAAGTGTTCTCTGAGCGATGTAATTGTTCCCCACTGCAGTGCTTAGGTGGTGGCATGTCAGCCCGCCAATCACTTCTTCTTCTCCCAGCTCTGATTGTTCCCCGCTGTGTTCCCTCCCAGAATGAGCCCTTACAGCTGTTGAAAGATGTCAGCGTATTTATATGCACAACTTCAAGCTTCTCGTGGAAATTTTCCCAAAAGCAAAGGCTAGTCTGCTCTAATTTGTGGAGCTGAAGCTGGGCTTGCATTCATAGCACTTCAGGGTGAGCGTATATTAAGTACTTTATTTCAAGGCGTTGATGAGTACAGAGTATCATTTTCTATTAACCAGAGTCTTTGGTATGTCCATTCTGCCTGCCTGAGATCTCTTGAAATACTGAGTAGCTTGCAACCACCCTTGACTCCAGTCCAGGAGGGATCTGGCGCCCTCTTCTGGACTCTGTGGGCATTGTGCTCATGTGCACATACCTACACATAGATACAGGCGTAGTCCTGAAGATAAAAATAAATCTTCTTTAAAAACATTTTTTAAAGCTACAAATGAGTATGAAGTATTTGTAAATCATACACCCAATGAAGTTTCCATATCTAGAACAAATAATAAATATTTAATATGGAAAAATTAAGTAACTACAATATGAGCAAACCACAGTTCAGTTGATGTACCAACCGCAAATGAGCACATAACACAAGGTGAGTGTGAGGCCAACCTAGGCTACCTGAGACTCTGTCTCAAAGAAGCTAACAAAGGACAGGTCTACAAGGGACTGGAGACGGTTCAAGGATTAAGAGCACTGGCTGTCCTTCCAGAAGACCCAGGTTCAATTCCCAGCACCTATATGGTGACTCACAATTACTAATAACTATAATTCCAAGGGATCCAGCACTATCTTCTGGATGTATCCATGGACACTGCATGCACATGGTGCACATGCGTGCATTCAGACAAAATACTTGTGCACATAAAATAAAAAATAAATCTTTTTCCAAAAGGTATTCTTGGCTGCTTTAATATGGGGACTAGAACTCATCTTCCAGTACTTATATCAGGAGATGCACAATAAAATAGGAAGAAAAACTAACTACAGAACCAAGAGATCTGATGGATCTTCTGGCCTTTGTTTGTGGGTGTGTACACAGAACATGCACAATGAGTACTCGTGCACGTGTGTGCATGCGCACACACACTCATCATCACCATCATCATCATCATCATCATATCATCATCATCATATCATCATCATATCATCATCATCCTCATCCTCATCATCATCATCATCATATCATCATCATCATTATATCATCATCATCATCATCATCATATCATCATCATATCATCATATCATCATCATCATCATCATCATCATATCATCATCATCATCAGAATGACTAACATGAAACAAAGTGACAAGACCAGGCACGTGGTGAGTGTGGCAAAAGGCTAGATGCTCATGCACCACTGTTGTGCACACAGAAAGGCGTAACAGAGACCAGTCTTTCAAGTTCATTTAAATCCAAGCAGGCAGTTATCATACAAGCACACAAGTGAGCCAGGGTAGCAATCGCAGGTAGTCACAGCTATCTGTTCCATTGATATTTGTCAAGTATCAGACGCAACCCAGATGTCCACAGGTGATCCACAGGTGAAATGGGTTTGTACATTAAGTACTGCCGTTTAGTAAGTTTAGGAAACAAATAAATGATGAACACAAGAATGTGAATTGACCACAGAGGGATTAAGCTGAGTGGGGGCAGGTGAATTTCCAGAAGTTAATTGTATCGTGATTTCACAGCATTCTAGAATATTCTTAAAGGAACAAAATTATACTGCTTTCCAGAGGTTACAAATGGAAGCGCACCCTACAGAAAGTATTGCAAGGGAGGCTTGTGACAGAAGACCATGTCTGTATCTTGATGGTGGTGATAGTACATGAAGCTACGTACGGGACTATACACATTCCAATGTGTGCTGAGAGACGGCAGAAATTCAAATAATTCCTGGATATAATGCTTATAGTTTTTTTCCTTCTTTTAAGAAATATATTCAAGTTTTAAAAATTGTGTGTCTGTGTGTCTGTGTGTGGGTTTGCACACTTGAGTACGGATGCCCACAGAGGCCAAAAGAAGACAGTGGAGTCCCTGGAGCAGAGAGAGCATTGTGAGACCCCTGGTGTTCTCTGCATGAGCAATATGCTCGCTTAAGGTCTAAGATGTCTCTAGACCGCTGTTTCCTGCTTTGGGTTCCAATATAGTTACATAAGGTGTTGCCATTGAAGAATCGTAGGTGAAACATCTGGGATAGTTTTTTTCTTCCTACCAATCCATCATTATTTCAACATAAACTTTGAAGCATGTCACTAACATTGAGACCAACACTTCTCTCTCCGCCTTTATTACTGTCACACAGGTAGTTTACATAGTTTACATAGCTATTCTGATGAGCACACCCCATGTTGCTTACATTTATATGTGCTTACAGCTGACCATGTGAGGATGTGGGAGGAGCTGGAGGGGAAGAGAGTGGGGTAGAAATGATGGTATGAATACAGAACTCATGTGTGAAATTTCTCTAAAAAATATAAAAGACATATAGACTAAATTACTCTGCTAACTTGATTGTTCTGGTCCCCTGTTTGTCTCTCACCCATTCTCTTTTCATGTTTCCATATATTGCAAGAGATGGATGTACCTTCATTCTTTTGCCTGTGGGTATGTGGCTTTCCCGGCACACCGTGTGAAGTGGACTTTCCTTTCTCCTGTGTATCCAGGTATGTGTGCGTGTGTGTCAATCAGAGGCCAGCCTGGGGTGTTGCTCCACAGGAATCATCTATCTTGCTTGTTGAGACATTAGCCAGAATCTTGTCAAGTAGGCCTGACTGGCTGGCCAGTGGACTTCAGAGATCCTCCTGCCTCTGCCTCCTCAGTACCAAGATTACAAGTGTAAGCGACCATGTCTCACTTTTTCTCATGTGAGTTCTATAAAATTGAACCCAGGTTCTCATGTCTGTGTGCCATGCACGTTACTTTCAGCTGTCAACTTGACACAACCTGGAATCGCCTGGAAAGACTCTTAATGGGGATTTATGCAGTTTAGGTTGGCCTGTGGACGTATCTGTAGAGGGATTATCTTGATTGTCCATAGATGTAGGAACACTCAACCCACTGTGGGTGACACCATTCCCTAAGCTGAGCCCTGAACTGTGATTATTCCCTTTGCTCTTGACTATCAGTGTGCTCTGACTGACTGCTTGAGTTCCTGCCTTGAATTCCCCCATTACAGACTTTAACTTAGAATTATGAGCCAAACAAGCCCTTCCCTCCCCTATTTCACTTTTCATCAGAGATTTTGCTACAGCAACAGAAACAAAATTAAAACATGTGCTAAAGAATTTTACCAACTGATCCACCTCCTCAAGACTTAACAAATCCGCCTACTTTATTTAAGAGCCTGGATTTTAAGATGCTCCTGGGGTCCCATCTATAATGATTCAAAAAAGAGAAATAACCTGACATCTGTTGACGCCGTCCACTCCATACTGCTGACAAGACAGAGTTGGAACACCCGCTACCTTGAACTCCTTACCCAGTCTCCTTGGTGAGCTCTGCTAGAGCACATGATATATCCAGGAGAGTGATGTTAAGCAGTTATTTTTTTCTTCATTGTGAACCTGACCACAGCAGCTACACCAGGCCTGAGAGGAGCCATGCAGAAGAGCCTTGTGCTCCCTTCCCCCCTGAACCTGACAATTCTGATGCTCAGCCTTACCTGCCCTTACTTAGAGCACTACAAAGACATGGGCAGTGCACTGGAGTCTGAGGTATTTCGTGAGCACATGGACGCATGGCGAAGGTGGTGTGTAGTAATTAGACACATCACACAGCCTAGGTGGTAGTAAAGATGGGAAAACCATGCCCATTATTTTAAAAGATGAACACGACAGGCATCAACTAGCAATCCTGAGAACTCAGATAAAATCACATCCAAAGAACATCAGACTGCCTGAGGGGGTAACGGGGGGGGGCATAGTGGGGGAGGGGAGGGTGAGAATGCTGAGGATGGAAACATCAGACTGCCTAAAGGAGGAGGAGCGGAAATGTCTTTTTTTCTAGAAACAGGCAGGTGAATCTCCAGGCTGATTCCTCCATGCTGCTTATTGATATTCAACACTGAGAAGAGAAAGTCACTTAGGCATGGTGAAGAATGGTTAATGCGGACTAATACCCACACTCAGTCTGCAGTGCTGGAGGGAGGGAAACAGGCTCATGTGATATTGAAGCCATTGAAGCCAAGGTCACATAGAGTACCTGTGGCTTCAGGAGTCTGTGCTCCGCCAACAAGACCAAAACCCTGTGTCCTCCTCGTTAGCCTAGCTACCGTGAATAAACGTTTGCCTGGCCTTACTTCAGCCCAGCTCTGTGGGGCTTGATACCCACAGAGGGGGAAGCTCCTGTAGGGGAACGCCACTGCTCTCTCCATCAGACTCGGACTTCAGCTGATCCACCTCATCCTTCCTACACGTGGTTGCTCTGTGTGGTTCCCATGGTGATGATGGAGAATCTGGCGTTTTCTGAAATGTGGAAGACTAACAAGGTTTGAGTCAACTTTCCCTTTTCCACAGCTTGTGGGGTACATTGTGGTGATCACAGTCTGAGCTATCAGTGAATGTCCTGTTCGTATGAAGAGGAAGCATAGTTTTACAGGATGCTTGTCCTAACCAGCCCATGAGTCGGACACACTTACTGTATTAGTCAGTTTTCTGTTACTATAACTGAAAGCCTGAGGTGAGGTGCTTTATCCAGAAGAAAAAAAATGTTGTTTAGCTCACCATTCTAGACACCCAAGGGCATGGTGCTGACATCAGCCTGTCCCTGGTGAGGTCTCCTGGGGGAACAGTTACCAAGCAGGAAGCAGGAGGTAGGAAGCCAGAGTAATGGGAGGGCCCAACTTTGTTTTGTTTTGTTTTGTTTTACCACAGCCCTTTTACAAGGACAAATGCAAGATCACTGTCCAAATTGTGTCTCTGCTGCTTTGATAAAACACTGACTAAAACCAACTGGAGGGAAGAAAGTGTTGTTTGAGTTTACACTTTCCAGTTCACCATTGAGAAAAGCCTGGTAAGGAAGTGAAGCAGAGGCCATAAAGGAAGATTGTCCACCAGCTTGCTCCTTCTAGCTTGCCATCCTTTTCATATAGCCCAGGCCCACAGCAGGCTGGAATCACCACAGAATCAGCAACCAAGAAAATGCCCCACAGACATTTGATGGAGGCGGTTCCTCAAGTGTGGTTACCTCAGACATTGTCACAGTCTCTTGAAAAAAATACCTGGAGAGTTGCAAAGGCAGGGCCCTCCATAACTGTAAACCTCCCATTGGACGTTAAAGGTCCTCTCAGCATCCCCACACTGGCACTGGGCCTCCGTGAACCTTTGGAGACAAACCCAAAGCATCCTTTTCTATCACCTGGGTCCCTATTACACCAGCCAGACCCCTTACCTGAGTGACTAAGCCCCCGATCCACTCCCTGCTCTGTCCCTCCAAGATTCCCACTCATTGGAATGCTTCTACAATGCAAACTGGTGTCTCCAGACTGTGGTGTCAGCTCAGCAGCCTTGATACCCTTTTCCTCTGCCCTGGAGTCTAGGACCATTTTTCCCTGAAGATGATGCTGATGAAACTTGCATCTCTAACAGTTACTGTATCCTCAGATACTGCTTGAGAAACTTGGACCCCAGATAGAACCAATTTCCACTCTGATGTGTATCTTCCCAGGAGTAATAAGAGGGAATAAATCAATTGTGTCAAGCGTCTTATTTGTAGAATCTTGCTAAGCCAGCACGAGCCTCTTCAAATACTATATCTGTGTGGCTGCTTATGGGCTATGGCGGTATTCTGCTTCTGGGCCATCGTCACGGTGCCATAGTGAGGGTTGGGATACCGGCCCTGACCCACTGTGCCCTTCTAGACAAACATGCATTTCTACACTCTAATCGCAGATGTCTGAGCCTCACCTTTTCCTAACCTGACTCCCATCAGTCTACCTGGGATGAAGCAATCCAAGGCTTGGCGTGTATGAATATTTATGTGTGTGCATCTGTGTATGAGCATATACATGTGTGTGTGTGTTTCTGTGTGTTAGCACATGGATGTGCATGTGTGTGTGCATGCGTGCATGTTCATCTCTCTAATTGCAATCCTGTCTGTAACCACTCTATTGTCCATCCCCCCAATATCCTTATTAGAAAGATTCCCCAGGGACTCTGAAGGTTTAACCTCTACTTTAGTAGGTGTGGTGGATAGTTTTATGTCAACTTGACATAAACTAGATTTACCCGGAAGGAAAGAAGCTTACTTGAGAAAATGCCTTCAGAAGATCCAGCCGTAAGGCATTTTATTAGTTAGTGATTGATGGGGAGGACCCAGCTCGTGGTGGCTGGTGTCACACCTGGGCTGGTGGTCCTGGATATAAGAAAGCAGGCTGAGCAAGCGGTGAGGAACAACCCAGCAAGCCCATTTCTCCATCAGCTCCTGCCTCCGGGAGCCTGCCCTGACTTCATTTGATGAGCATTGATACAGCAGTGTAAGCCAAATAAATCCTTTTTCCCCTAGTCGCTTCGGTCATGGTGTTTCATCACAGCAATTGAAGCTCCAACTAATACAGGCAATTCCTCAAGTAAGATTCCCTCAGATACCATCACGGTCTCTTAAAAAAATACCTGGATGGTTGCAAAGGCAGCCCACCCCCCGTAACTGTAAGCCTCCCACTGGATTTTAAGGATCCTCTCAGCATCCCCACACTGGCACTGAGTCATCAAAAAGATGAAATACGGGCCAAAAAGATGGCTCAGTAGATATGAGCTTTAGTAGTTAAGCATGAGGACCAGCATTCTAACTCCAGCATTCTGGTAAAAAAGTCAGGCTTGGAGATGTGAAGTCCAGCACTGGGAAGGCACGGATGGATGGAGTCCTGGAGCTCTCTGGTCAGCTGGTAAATACAAAGCAATGAGTTCCGGGTTCAGTGAAAGACCCTGACTCAAAAAGTAAGGTGGGGAGAGATTGAGAAAGAAGCCAGACATAGACCTCTGACCTCACGTGTACTTCCTCTAGAAACACCCACAGGGTAAGCCTCTGGGCATCTCTGTGAGGAAGTTTCTAGATTTGGTTGATTAAGAGGTGAAGAGACACTGTAAATGTGTGTGACAGCAGCCCATGGGCTGGGGACCTGGGCTGAATAACAAGTAGAGAATGATCTGAGAACCAGCATCCATGTCTCTCTGATTCTGACAGTAGATGTAAGTTGTCTTAAGCTCTTGTCATTGTGCCTGTCCCTTCCATATTGAACTGCATCCTTCAACTGTGAGCCAAAGTGAACCCTTCCTTCCTCAAGTTTCTTCCTCTGGCATTTTGTCACAGCGACGAAGAAAGTAACACACACACACACACACACACACACACACACACACCCTTCAAATACTGTAGTAATAGGTTCAGAACATATGAGACAGTACAGACTTTAAAAGTCACCTTCAGAAACAGCCAGGGGTGGTGCAGAAGGTGGGTGATTTTCCAAGCGATGTAGTAGAGACCCTCCTGTGACAGACAAGAATGGCTAAGACGTGCAGGATATAAACTTTGACTATTATAAATGTAACTTGTACTTCCTCAGATGAAGGGATGAGACGAGAGCCATACACAAGCTTGTGAATACATGGCTTAGGGTGAGCCAAGAGCATTTCTTTCTCTGTTCTATTACTAGGCCTAAGCCTGGAAGCTTCTGGCCCTTGTACAATCTAATCTTCCAAGCTGATTCATTCCAGCTTCTCTCGGCTTCTGACTGAATTGCTGTTCCTGGCCTCATATCACACATCTTTTCTCTCTCTTGCTACTCTTCCTGCCCTCATGTAAATTGGATGCATCCTATCTCTGCCTCATTCTGTCAAATACTTCTCTAATTCATCACTTAATCTGCCCCTCAATTAGACATCACTTTCAAACATGGGTGCTTCCTTCTACAAACTAACCTTACCTTCGTTGTTATGGATTAAAGATGTGTACTAAGGGCATGTCTGTATTCCAGTCAGATCACATGTAATCCCAGGGCATGTCTGTATTCTAGTCAAATCAAATCTTTGGGTGTGATCCCTTGCCAGAACATTCATGTTGCAGGATTAAAATTCCTCTACATCTTCTCCCTTTCTGTTTAAACTAAAAGTGGTACTCACTTTAACTGTTACAACAGAAACAATTATCAGTTCCACAGACTTAGCATCCAGAGTGTCCTAATGAAGATCCATTGATGTGCTGGTCCCTCACAACTGCAGTCCTGACCATCTGTCCTTCAGCAAGTGCCCATTTCAGCCTCAAGGTTTTCCAGTCTGCCAGTCTGATGATCGATCTGTCCTTCTCTAGCCAGTTTGTTGAGCTGTCCCCATCTTGTGGGGGATCAGCGTTCTGTGTCGTCCCCATTGCTGTCTTTCTGTATCTCTTCCTCCCTTGAGTCATACCTTTCCTGTGGAAGCTTCTTTTATTCAGGTCAGATCTTTACCAATTTTGATAGAACCCATTGTCCTTTATCACCTGTGGAAATGTGAGTAAGTCTTCTTCCCCAATGTAACACATTCTCTGACTTCCACTCTGATGTTGAAACATCTTTAAAGTGTACAGGTTGATCTAATTCAGCAGGATTTTTTCCTACAATCTAGTGTCTTTCTGCTAATCTTACTCTTTCTTTCTGTTTATCAAAGTACAATTAGATCTTTATGAATCCATACATAAATGTGACACTTAGGCACTAGAATTTCATGCCTGGCTCCACACCAGCAAGCTGGTTTCTAGCCCATTTAAACACAGAAACTATCAAGCCATATTACATGAGATGGCTCCATATTATATACAGTGTCTCCAATACCTACTAAAAACTAGTTTTCTCTAGTTTTTCTGTGATGTTGGCATAAAATACCTGGCCCCTGTTGATTGTTTCCAGGGTAGAGCTAACTCCCTTAGGGAGTTTCTCATGGGTAAGGGACTATCTCACATATCTCTCACTGATCTGCATTCAATAGTCCAATGCCTACCCTTACCACCCCTTCTACAAATTTAGTAATGTTGAGGTCTTCTAGAGCAGTCTCTAGGGACAACCTGTTTTCAGATGACCTTGTCTCCCACAGTCAAAACAATGGACACTTTGATAGATAGGATTATAGACTGTTGTTTGCCCAATTACATAGTCACTAGGGTCAATATCAGCAGTAAATCTAATCCATCCATCCGTGGGTGCTGATTGAGCTTTTAAAGGTCTAAGAACTTTTTTACACTCTGCATTTGCATTTTTGACAACTAAAGTTTCAATTAGTACCTGTTTTGCATTTGGATCTGATTTTGCCTAATTTACAGTGGACATAAATCTATGTAAGAAGTTAGTAAGTGTCTCTCTGGGACTTTGCATAGTCTTTGTGAATGGCATAGACCTTTTTCCTTGTTCCTTCACCTTCTTTCTTAAAGCTACTAAAGTACACTGTATAATAATAGAGTCATCAAGTTGCCTCTGCTGTCTTAAACCATCAAATTGATCTTCACCTAACAATTGGTCTTTCATGATATTAGCAACTTTAGACCTATTATGATTTTCCATAATTGCAGCTTCTTCTTGCTACCACATCATCCACTGTGATTGAGAATCAGCTTCCAGTACAGCTGCTACTAAATCTTTCTAGTCTAGGGGGGACAATCCTGTTTGGGGTAACCCAGGTATTTGACATCTGTTTCACATAGGGTGAGCACATTCCATTAAGTTACTACTGATTCTTTAAAATGTTTAAGATCTTATATTTTAACAGGATTCCATGCTAGTTTATTTTGTGAATTTTCATCATTTTCTGGCATTTGTTCCTGGGAAACTGGGAAAGCTAGTGGGAGACGGTTGCCTTTCTTCAGTTTCATTAAGAGGTAGCTCCATATGTTCCATAGGCTGTAATTTGCTCCCACTGCTTCCACCTTGCTCCAGGCTCCAGGCTCCTGTGAATCTGGAATCTCAGGAGTCTCTCTGGCTGTTCAAATGAACTCAAAGGCACAAACTGGACAGAACTGCATGAACTCAACTGAACTCAACTGCATTCAGTTGAATGTCACTGAACTTCACTGAGCTGCACTGAACTGAACTTAACTGAACTGCATTCACTGAACTGAGAGAGAGGAGGCAGTTTGACAGAGACATGTTTACTGGAATGGGTTTCAGGTGAAGACAGAATGAGTCAGAAAATGAGAAGGAGCCAGATGATTAGAACAGATTGCCAGAGTTAGTTTGAGGCCAAGCAGAGCAATTCAGTCAGAAGCCAAGAGAAGCCAGTTTGATTCAGTAAGTTTGCGGAGGAGTTTGGGTCAAAACAGCTGAGTTGAACTAGCCAGCCTGAAGAACACTGGAGACATGTTTGCCTACCAAGACAAGAGATCTGGGATCCCTTGCCAGCCACAAATGGACTTCATTGATGCAGCCAGAATCAATTTCTAGAAAAACATTTGAGACTCTCCTCTCTCTCTCTCTCTCTCTCTCTCTCTCTCTCTCTCTCTCTCTCTGACATTGCTTGAAGGTTTCAGGTCATTTGATAAAGCCAAGGAAGTATTGACAATGTCTAGTTGGAATGTCATCTGCTGTATCCACGGGTTCATTCTCTCTGTGTACAGACACTGTGCTCAAATTATTTTGAACTCTTAAGGTCCTAAAGAATCTCAGGTGTGTAATAAAATATGCCTCACAGAAGTCTTCTACTGTGAAGTTCCCAGAAAAAAAAAAGCCACACCTGAGTTATACATTCTACAAAGCTGATTGACTTGATTGGCTGGCCTAAATTTGTGTGACGATGGAGAGCTGGAATATTACCAGTTGGGAGCCAAATTATCTCAGGCTATCTTTAGCTCCATTGACATCCACTTATTATGAGCAACCTAGCGGTTTTCGGGGGGGGGGGGTTGACTATTAGGAAAAACCCTTTGAAATGTACAAACTTAGCTTCCCCCATCTCAAAGGTTAAGAGTGTCAGATAATGACTGAGTTTCATAGAAGAAAGTTTCTTGCTTTGTTTTAATCCACCTACTTGATATATTTTCCAGTGTGTTTTTCAATATACCTGTGTGTGTGTGTGTGTGTGTGTGTGTGTGTGTGTGTGTGTGTGTGTCTGTGTCTGTGTCGGTGTGTGTCTGTGCCTGTGTGTGTCTGTGTGTGTGTCTGTGTCGGGGTGTATGTGTGTGTGTGTGTCTGTGCCGGTGTGTGTCTGTGTGTGTCTGTGTCAGTGTGTGTGTGTGTCTGTGTCTGTGCGTGTCTGTGTGTGTGTGTATGTGTTGGTGTGTGTGTGTGTCTGTGCCGGTGTGTGTCTGTGTCAGTGTATGTGTGTGCATGTGTATCTGTGTGTGTCTGTGTGTGTCTGTATCAGGGTGTGTGTGTGTGTCTGTGTTGGGGTGTGTGTGTGTGTGTATGTGTTGGGGTGTATATGTGTGTGTGTTGGTGTGTGTGTGTGTGTTGGGGTGTGTGTATCTATGTGTGTGTGTGTCTGTGTGTGTGTGTCTGTGTTGGGGTATGTGTGTCTGTGTTGGGGTGTGTGTGTGTGTCTGTGTTGGTGTGTGTGTGTGCCAGTGTGTGTCTGTGTGTGTGTCTGTGTCTGTGTGTGTGTGTGTGTGTGTGTGTGTGTGTGTGTGTGTGTCAGTGTGTGTGTGTGCGCGCGCGCGCGTGCACACGCATGGGTCAGAAGACAGTTATGACAGTTAGTTATCTCCTTCCACCATGTGAATCCCAGAGACCAAACTCAAACTTAGATCTTCAGGCTTGACAGCAAGCACCTTAACCCTCTGAGCCATCAAACTGCCCCCCCCATATGTTTGAATGTACTTTGATTTATTATTTTCATTGTTTTGTTCTATTAAAATGTCATGAAACACACACACATTGCATTTAGAGTCATCTGAGTCTATTCTCCTGAGCCTCGTTGCTCATATTTGGCTCCGGAATAAATTGTCTCTTATTCTTTTTGAGGAGACAGCTATGTTTCGCATCTGTCCTGAGCTGCTGAACACTGTCAATGACCACAGAAGAGTGAAGCCATGCGGTCATGTCCACCAAAACTGCAAGCTGTAAACACAAGTCCACTTCGGAGTGCTTACCTGAAAGATGTTTGTGCCCTGAGATGATGGATGTGAGGAGTAACTAATCATAGCAAATGACTGAAAGCAACAGCATCTTCCGGGGACAGGTTAAATTACAATATATCGATGCAACAAAATGCAACACCCAAGGGAAAAAAAGAACCTCTGCAGGTACCTTACAATCTGAAGGCACATCCAGGAAGTGGATAAGGTTAGAACAGAAGTAAAAAGCAAGATTTTGTTAGAGTCAGGGTAGGGCTTGGGAGATGGCTTAATGGTCAAAGCTTGAGGATCTGATTTGGGATCCCCAGAACCCAAGCAAAAGCTAAACATGGGACCATATTTCCTGGAAGCAGGAACTTGGAAGTGAGGCAGGCAGATTTCAGGGGCTTGATAAACAGCCAAGCTAACCAAAACAGCAAGCTCCAGGTTCAGAGAGAGACGCTGTCTACATAAATGACTAAATGAATAAACAGGCTGGATAGATGACTCAGTGGCTAAGAGCACTGGCCACTCTTGCAGTGGAGCAGAGTTTGCTTCCCATCTATACCCGGCAGCAAACAACCAGCCTACAACTCCAGCTCTAGGGGGTCTAACATCTGACATCGATGTATCATGTGACAGACACTCACAGACTGATGCCCGCACACACAAACATAAGCAACAGTAAATAAATATTTTTTGAGACAGGGTTTCTCTGTGTAGCCCTGGCTGTCCTGGAACTCACTCTGTACACCAGGCTGGCCTCGAACTCAGAAATCTGCCTGCCTCTGCCTCCCAAGTGCTGGGATTAAAGGTGTGTGCCACCACTGCCTGGCAAGAAAATTCTTTAGTTTCTTATTTACTTTTGAGCAGGGGATTGGGGGTTCTGCAAACACCTGCTTAGCAGGGCGTGGGGTGGGGGTGGAGGTGGGGGCGGGGTGGAGAGGTTCAAAGGCCTGCAATAGCCATGTTGGTCTGAGTAGAAACTCCAAGTTCACATTCAGTCTCACATCCAGGAAGTCATGACTCAATTCGAAGCCTGCCAATTAAGCATCATACTTAGTGTGAAAGCCATGTCTCAATCTGACTTGAAATATTTCTCTCAGAAAAAAAATTAATACATTTATTATTAAGAAATTGAGACTTTGAATGGGTAATTCACGATTCAAAACAGAACCAAGTGTGTGAATGAAAACCCTGAGGACAATCTGTTTCTTATCCTGAAGGGCAGCTGTCTTCAGTATTATTTCTGTAGGTGTAAAATCTCTGCAGCAAGCAAGCAAAATAAAGGATTTTCTTAACTGTCCCCATGTTTGCTTTAAAAATGTGTGTGTGTGTGTAGTGTATGCATGGATGTAGTGTATGCATGTGTGTATTGTGTATAATGTGTGTGTAGTGTATGTGTAGTGTGGTATATGTATATATGTTTATGTGTATATATGTGTGTGTGCACTATGCATCAGTATAGTGTATGTATGTGGGTGTGGTGTGTGTAGTGTATGTTGTGTGTAGTGTGTGCATTTAAGTATTGTGTAATACATTTGTGTCTGTGTGGTATGTGTGTGTATGTGTGTGTATGGTGTGTGTGTGTAATAAATGTGTATGTGCTATGTATATGTAGTGTATGTGTGTGGTGTGTGTATAGGATATGCTTGTGGTGTGTGTGTGTTTGTGTGTGTGTGTGTGAGCATTGTGTATGCTGGTGCAATCTCTTGGGTGTGCATGTAGACAAAAGAGGTCAATGTTGGGTGCCTTCCTCAATTACTTTCCAGCTTTTTTGGTAAGAATTTTCTTGCCGGGCAGTGGTGGCGCACACCTTTAATCCCAGCACTTGGGAGGCAGAGGCAGGCAGATTTCTAAGTTCGAGGCCAGCCTGGTCTACAGAGTGAGTTCCAGGACAGCCAGGGCTACACAGAGAAACCCTGTCTCAAAAAAAAAAAAAGAAAGAAAGAAAGAAAGAAAGAAAGAAAGAAAGAAAGAAAGAAAAAAGAATTTTCTCTTTGCCCAGCTTCTCTTTAAACTGTGTCCCCTCCTCCTCCTGCCCCCGCCCCCATCTCTCAGCCTCTTGACTTTTAAGGCTATTCTGAAGTCTACTGAACAACAAACCTGAGTTCCCTGTCCTTGCTCTCCCCAAGACTAAGTGAGAACAGCAGGAGCTCTAAGCAATCGCCTGCAGCTGCTTTACTCAGGTTTATTTCTGCCCACCCAGAGTCAGCCTTTGTGTTTAAGCATCTCTCTCTCTCTCTCTCTCTCTCTCTCTCTCTCTCTCTCTCTCTCTCTCTCATTTCTATTGAGTCTAAAACTATGAGAGAGAGAGAGAGAGAGAGAGAGAGAGAGAGAGAGAGAGAGAGAATAGGTATCTTTGAAATACAAATTCCTAGGCCCTCTTTATTTGAAAGTCTGGTGGATCCAATCCTGCACTGACACACATTAGGAAGAAGTATGAGCTGCGAATCTCTTGACAAGTGATGTCCATGCTCGGAATCAATGTGAGCTGTTTATAAATACAACGTCTTGACCTTGGGGTCAGTGTGAACAGTTATTGGCTCAACCTTGTGAGGAATCTTTTCCAGAAATGAGCATCGTGTCTTTGGAGTCAGAGAATGCGTGTGCATATATCAGCTGACCAGCATGGGTGCCGGGATCCAAACTAGGGTCCCCTGAAGGAGCAACTAGTGTCCTTAACACCTGAGTCTTCCCTCTAGCCCCTTGTTTATGTGCACGTGTGTGTGTGTGTGTGTGTGTGTGTGTTCATGTGCCTAGGTGCATGTGTGTGTGCAGGTGCACGTGCGCCTTTGTGTCTGTAGGTCAAAAGACAATCTCAGCTGTTGTCCCCCTGGCACCATCCACCTTGCCTGTGTATGTGCATGTGTGTGCATATGAAAGCACGTGTGCACACAGGCCAACACAAATGCATGTGCATGCACGGAGGGGGGTGTGCATGTGTGCCACGTGCTCCTGTGAAGGTCAGAGGACACCTCGGGTGCTCATTTCTACTTTGTTTGAGCCAGGGTCCCTTTGTTGTGTGCTTCTCTAAGCTAGCTGACCCTTGAGCCTCTGAAGAGTCTCCACCCCACCCCCACCCCCACCCCCTGCCACCTCACAGTAGGAACACTGAAATTACAGGCACTCCTTAGGTGCACAGCTCTGCATGGGTTCTAGAGATTTGAGCTCAGGGTCCAATGCTTATGAGGCAGTTGTTGTACCTACAGAGGCATTTTTCCCCGTCTGCTAAAGACTATATTTGCCTTAATGTGCTAGAAATTACATTTGACAGTGGCATGTTACCGTTATCCATCCTTTTCTCCCTACCTCACAAGCCTCTTTAAAAATTAGTCTTATAAGCCTGGACAGAACCTACAGACTCTGAAGCACACGGACCATATGCAAACACTATGGATTGGGGGCTAGAGAGATGGCTTAATGGTTTAAAGCGCTTGGCTATTTTTGCAGAGGATCTGGGCTCAGTTCCCAGCATCTGAATGTTGACTCACACTCACCTGTAACTCCAGCTCCAGGAGATCCAACACCCTTCCCTGACCTCTTCGGGCATTGTGCACATTTGGTACACAGACCTGCATGCAGTGAAAACACTCATAAACAAGAAATAAAATAAATAAAACTTAAAAAAAAAAAACAAATCCGGTGCCTAGAATTTTGCCCAGAAATTTGCCCGGGAATTAAAGACGGACATGAAAATACTATCAAATAAACAGTAATGAGAATTTTTGTTTCTTCCGATAAGAGAGAGTCTGGATGTTTCTTGGTGAGAGCTCCTATACCTTTTTTTTTTTTTTAAATCTTATTCTTAGGACTTGGAGTTTCATTAGAGGCTTCCGATACAACTGCTTCAGGCTGGCTTAGGAAGCTTGGTGGCTGTCATATCCACCATGCTCGCTGCTGGCTCACTGTTCAGTTTGGGCCTCCTAGTCCTGGCATAAGCGCTATCTCTCCTTTCCTAGGTTTAGCGAACAACTGGTGCCTGCGAGTTGAGCCTTAAGTTTTTATTGAGGTGAGCAGATGAGGGGCCCTGACACTGGTCACTGAACTGGATCTGCCTTGTAATGAGATTGTTGATGAGACTCAACCTGCTGGGCAGAGAGGCCCAGCCAAGCCCTCCACGAGGCTTCCATGGCTCCAGTTCTAGCCGATCATGAGGCAGAGGCAGAGTGAATGTACGCCTCCCCCAGGAGAGTGCTGAGTCCCTTCTGAGGGCTGAGAATGACTGACAGCTAGTCTTCCATAAAGAGACAGGCTTTGAGGTGAAGTAGGAAAAAAGATGTCTAGACTGAATTAGGATATCAAAGACATACCATGCTATAAATTAGCTTGACTTCTGAGAAGCAATCTTCACAGAAATACACCTGTAAGAGAATGGCTGGACACCCTGGTCCACCATGACACTGGGAGCAAATTGGTTTTCGTAACATACCTGGGAATAGTTCCCAAGGTCAGCCTTTCTGAACAACTCACTGTGCATATGTGTTCCCTCACACAGCGCTTACGCATGCTCAGAGCAAATGCTGTGGCTGAGGCCAAAGGAAGTCTTCAAGTACCTGGATCTGATCTCTCACATATGCACAGCTGTGAGCTTTGCCATGGCGACTTAATGCTGAGATAGAAGACTCCGGTGTTGGGGGTTGCCTGTGGCAGGCTCACGGCTCTGCTGCAGAACGCCAGATCCCTCTAAATATTTCACAGGGTAGCTGTTAGGCAACGGGAGATTGCCTTAGAGGAGTCTGTTGCTTTCAGTGTTCTGTTCCTAGAGTCATTCAGAGTTCCGAGAGTGATGGTTCTTGGAAGCCATTGGGTTTTGACTACACAGCTGGGCCTCATCGCCTGTCAGCTTCAGCCAGCCCCATTCTCCAGTTCTGCTACCCTGGCCTCCTGTGACTTCTTTCCAGACAGCAGTACTGACTTCAAGCTCAGAGCTGAGGTCTCCAAACCCAGCCTCTGGAATTCTGGCTTGACACCATCTTTGCGGAAGAGACTAAGTAAATCTACCCTTAGCAAACCAAGGCAATCGCCTTTGTGTGTCCTTTCCACACACAGCTTGCCCAGTGGTGATGAAACAGCTGAAAGAGAGACAGGAAAATGACTGATTTAGAAGCTAAGGGACAATGGGTGGCTCCATTCGTCTTGGTTCAGGGTTCTGATTTAGTGCTGGGGGAAGAAGGTGCCTGCAGCTCCTAGCAACCACCTGTGATATGCTTTTAAAGATTATTCATAAATATGTGCATAGAAGGCTGCAAGGACCTTCTGGACATCCTGTGTCCTTTCCCCGGTTTCTACTAATGGCTACTTCTTCCATGCCTGTACTACAGTTTAGAGTCCAGAAAACAAACAGGCACATGACAGGAATAACTTTATCACACACATAAATCAGTGAAGAAGTCAGCCAAGACACAGCAATTTCATCTCCAAGAAGTTCGCTCTCCTCTTTCCCTACCACCATCATTACCACATCCCTTGCCCCTGGCAACCACTAATTTTCTCTGTGTCTCTATAATTTTGTCGTTATGGAAATGCAATCATATAATATGTGACCTTTTGAGATTGTCTTTTTATGTGTGTCTCAATTCTATTTGCTGAAAATTTGTTAAGAATTTTTATGTCTCTCACCACCCCATCCTTTTCTCCAAAGGCATTCCTTGGGAACCCCCTGGCCAGAGAAGCAGACAGGCCAGTGAAGCAGGTGGTGAGCTTTAAACCCTCAACCCTCACTCTCCCTCCTTTCCTCCAAAACCAACCCCTTAGTCTCACCCCCAGCTGTAAAGAAGACTACCTACTGTGACCTCTCTTCCCTCTTTGCCCCCATTTCCAAGAGACTATGCAGAGCTGATGGAACACCCTGCTTTCCCCTCTCTTGTGAACCTCCTTGCCCTCCCATCTAGCCCATACTCACTCCTAAGTGCCAGCTCTTGATATCTAGAAACACATTCTGCCCAGAATCCCCAGTGGTCACACCTGGAGTCCCCAGTGGTCACACCTGGAACCCCCAGTGGTCACACCTGGAGCCCCCAGTGGCCACACCTGGAACCCCCAGTGGTCACACCTGGAGCCCCCAGTGGCCACACCTGGAACCCCCAGTGGTCACACCTGGAACCCCCAGTGGCCACACCTGGACTCCCCAGTGGTCACACCTGGAACTCCCCGTGGTCACACCTGGAACCCCCAGTGGCCACACCTGAAACCCCCAGTGGCCACACCTGGAGCCCCCAGTGGCCACACCTGGAGCCCCCAGTGGTCACACCTGGAACCCCCAGTGGCCACACCTGAAGTCCCCAGTGGTCACACCTGGAACCCCCCTTGGTCACACCTGGAACCCCCAGTGGCCACATCTGGAGTTCCCCATGGTCACACCTGGAACCCCCCGTGGTCACACCTGGAACCCCCAGTGGCCACACCTGGAGTCCCCAGTGGTCACACCTGGAACCCCCCCGTGGTCACACCTGGAACCCCCAGTGGCCACACGTGGCAGGGTCTCAGAAGAATTCCCTAGGTGGCAACCCACAGTTTCCACACTCTCCTAAAAACCAGAGACACCAACAGAAACCAAGGAACAGAGCATCTACCCAACAAAGACATGACCAGGTGTCAGCATCTAGAACTACAATCATCCCAAACACAGGTCCCTAGGCATCAGAATAAAAACACAGGCAATAAAAGCTAGGACACAATGCCTCCTCCAGAGCCCAGCAACCCTGTTACATTAGAACATGAGAAACACAATACAGCTAAATCACAAGACAAAAACTCCAAAATAGCTTTTATGAATTTGTTAGGGGCCCCTAAAGAGAAAATTAATAAATTAATTAAATAATCCATGAAAATGCAGACAGTGGAATGAAATGAGGGAAAGATTTCAAGACCTGCAGGTGGGAATAGAAACAATAGAGAAAACTCAAACTGGGGAGAAATGGAAACAAAAAATTTCAGAACTTGAACAGAAATCTCAGAGGCGAGCCTCACCAACAGAACACAAGAAATGGAAGAAACTATGTCACTTGTTGAAGACAAAACAGAAGAAATGAATACCTTGGTCAAAGTCAATGTCAAATATGAAAGAATCCAGGCACAAAATATCAATAAAACCTAGGACACTGTGAAAAGACCAAACCTACCAATAGTAGGAATAGAGGAAAGAGAAGAAACTCAGGTCAAAGGCACAGAAAATATTTTCAACAAAATCATAGAGAACAATTTCCCTAACATAAATAGGGATAGGGTGCCTATCAAGGTACAAGAAGCAGACAGAACACCAAATAGACTGGACCAGAAAACAAATGGCACATGGCACACAGCACATGCTAATCAAAACACTAAATGTCCAGAACAAAGAAAAAATATTAAACATTTCAGGGAAATTATTAAATAATACATAAGGCAGATCTGTTAGAATTAGACCTGACTTTTCAGTGGAGACACTAAAAGTCAGAAGGTCCTGGACAGACGTACTACAAACTCTAACAGAGCACAGATGTCATCCTAGACTACTATACCCAGCAAAATTTCCAATCACAAAAGATGGAGAAAGAAAGACATTCCATGATAAAAGCCAAGTTTAAGCAATATCAGCTCTACCAAAGGGCTAGAAAGAAAACTGCAATGTGAAGAGGTTAAGCACACATAAGAAAATACAGGGAACTGTTGTGGATAGCCCTGGTGTCGCTTGTAGTTTGATGCTAACTCCGCTCTCTCAGGAGGGGCTGAGGACAAGGAGTGGGTCACTACACAGGTGACTTCCTGTGAACCTTCTCCCCACCTTAACTTGAAAAATAAAGGCTAGAGCTAGTGGTTGAGCAGTGGAATGGAGGGGGAAGCTGAAAATTTTGGGGGAGGGGGAGGAGAGGCCAGAGAGGATGGAGAGGGCCTGAAGGAAGATGGAGGAAGAACAGGATGATCCAGATTCTACTTGGCTTTAAACAGCCATGGGTAGTTAGGATTGTCAGATAAGAGATAGATAATTATAAGATGATTTGTCTTATCTAGGTGGGCAATTTATATCATTATTAACTGGCTCTGAATTTATTGTTTGGGCATCTTGTGAATTGAGAATTTATTGATATATAAATCTGACTGATTAAATATAAGCTTCTAGAGTTTTGATTTACTGGGTTAAGGGGAATTGTGACCACCAATCACAGGGGATGGATGGCTGAGAAGGTAAGGGCACTCTGAGGCAGACAAACCAGAAAAGGGAAGACTGCCGACTGGGACTAGCCAAGAGGCAGCAAGACCATGGGCAGAGAGTAACAGGGTCAAGCGTGGGATGATGCCTCCACTTTTTTAATATTTCCCACAACAAGGAATAAAAGTAACAGACCAGAAAAACAAAAGAAGGGAAAAATGCTACACCACAACAAAATAACAAGCTCCAACAACTGCTGTTCATTTATGACCCTCAGCATCAATGGTCTCAATTCCCACAATAAAATGACATAGACTAACAGAATGGATTTGAAAACAGGATATATCCTTCTGCTGAATCCAAGAAAACACATCTCAACATCAAGGATAGATATCATCTCAGGGTAAAAAAATTAAAAAATATGCCAGTAATAGGACCTAAGAAGCAAGCTAGTGTAGCTATTTTAATATCTGACAAAATAGCCCAATCCAAAACTAATCAGAAGAAAGAGGGAAGGACACTACAAACTCATAGGGAAAGTCCACCAAGAGGATATTGCAACTCTTAAAATGAATGCACCAAACACAAAAGCACTCAGGTTTTTAAAAGAAACGCTACTGCACCTTAAATTGTGTATTGACACACACACACACACCAAGAGTGGGAGACTCTGATACCTCATTCTTGCCCATAGACAGATCACCCAGACAAAATCTAAACAAAGAAGTGCTGGAGTTAACTGACATCGTAAGCCAACTGGACCTAAGAGATATTTACAGAACATCTACCCCAAACACAGAAGAATATAGCTTCTTCTCAGCACCTCACGGAACTTTCTCCAAAACTGACCACATAGTCAGACATGAAGCAAGGCTCAGCGGATCCAAGAAAATTAAATTAACACCCTATGTCCTATCTGATCATGATGTATTAAACTGCATGTCAACTACAATAGAAACAACAGAAAGCTTACAAACTCATGGAAACTGAATAACTCACTATTGAATGAAAAAAATGGGCCAAGGCAGAACTTGGAGAAGACATTAAAAACTTTCTAGAAATGAATAAAAAGGAATACACAGCATATCCAAATATACTGTACACAATAAAGGCAATCCTAAGAAGTTCATAGCACTGAGTGACCATATTAAAACAAACAAAAACTAGAAAGATCTGTTAGTACTACTACTACTAACTACTAGTTAGTACAGTAACTACTTCTGTTAGTTACTACTGTTAGTAACCTAACAGTACACCTGGAAACCCTAGAACAAAAGAAATCATGCTCCAAAGGAATAAGTGGCAAGAAAGAGGGAAGATATAAATTAACAAAATTAGAGATGAAAACGGGGATGTAACAACAGACATGGATGAAACCTAGAGAATCATTAGGGCATACTTTAAAAATGTGTACTCCACCAATGTGAAAAATCTAAAAGGAATGAATCATCCTCTCAAAATATACTATATACAAAATTAAATAAAGATCAGAGAAGTAATTTAGACAGATCTCTAACCTCTAGTGAAATAGAACCAGTAATTAAAAGTTTACCAACCAAAACAAGCCCAGGGCCAGAAGGTTTTGGCACAGAATTCTACCAGACTTTCAAAGAAGAATTAACACCAATACTCCTCAAATTACCCAATTCTCTTTTACAAAGGAGAAGTCCTGTTCTGGATAGTTTTATGTCAACTTGGCACAAGCTGAAGTCACCTGAGATTAGGAAACCTCAATTAAGAAAACACTTCCATAAGACTGGGCTGTAGGCAGGCCTGTGGGGCATTTAAATTAGTGATTGATGGGGAAGGGCCCAGCCCATGGTAGATGGTGCCATCCCTGGGCTGGTGGTCCTGGGTCCTATAAGAAAGCAGGCTGAGCAAGCCATTAAGAGCAAGCCTGGAAGCAGTACCCTTCATGGCCTCTGCATCAGCTCCTGCCTTCAGGTTTTTGTCCTGTTTGAGATCCGACCTGACTTCCTTTGACGATGAACAGTGTTGTGGAAGAGTAAACTGAAAAAAAATTCTTTTCTCTCCAAGGTACTTTTTGATCATTGCAGTTATAGTGACCCTAAGACAATTACAGACCAGTTTTCCTTATGAGCATAGATGCAGTAATTCTCGATAAAACATTTGCTAAAAAAATCAAAAAACATACTAAAAGACTATCCACCATGAGTGATGGTTCAACATATATAAATCAATAACTGCAATATCCCTGCTCACCATAAACAGACATAAACAAAACCCATGGACTCAGCTTTTAGATGAGAAAAAAAAAAAAAAAAAACCCTTTGACAAAATTCAGCACTCCTTTATGATAAAAGTCCTGGAGAGATTGGGGATACAAAGGATAGACCTCGACATAATAAAGGCAGCTTACAGCAAGACCATAGAAAGCATCACTTTAAATGGAGAGAAAAATCAAAGCATTCCCACTAAAATCAGGAACAAGACAAAGTTGTCCACATTCTCCATATCTATTCAATACAGTACTCGAAGTCTTAGCTAGAGCAATGAGATAACCAAAGGAGACAGAAGGGAATACAAATTTGAAAGGAAGTAGTCAAAATATTTTTATTTGCAGATAATATAATAGTATACATAAGTGACCCTAAAAAGTTCCACCAGGAAGCTCCTACAACTGATAAACACTTTCAGCAAAGCAGTTGGATATAAAATGAACTCATAAAATCAGCAGCCCTCCTATATACAAATGACAAATGGTCTCAGAAACAAATCAGGGCAACACCTTTCACAATAGCCTCGAATAATATAAATCATATTGGGGTAACTCTAGCCAAGCACGTGGAAGGCTTGTATAATAAAAACTTCAAGTCTTTGAAGAAAGAATTGAAGAAGACCTGAGAAGGTGGAAAGATCTCCCATGCTCATGGATTGGTAAGATTAACGTCATAAAAACGTTAATCCTACCCAGAACAATCTATAGATTCAATGTGATTCCAACAGAACTCTTCACAGAACTTGAGACAGTTTTCAGCTTCATATGAAAACACGGAAAAACCGAGGATAACTAAAACAGTTCTGAATAATAAAACATCTTCTAGAGGTATTCCCATCCCCTGTCTCAAATAGCGCCATAGAGCTATAGTAATGAAACCAGCATGGCATTGGTACAAAAGCAGGCACGCTGATTACTGAAATCAGTTGAGATATACACTGAAAACAGAGAAAGTATCTTCAGCAAATAATGCTGGTCAAACCGAGTGCAGCCTGTAGAATAAGATGAAAAGATCCGTATGTGATTTCCTGGCATAAAACTCAGCTCCAGATGGATCAAAGTCCATACCACAAGGCCAGCAACACTGAATCTTAGAGAAGACAAAGTAGGGGATAGTCTTGAACTCAGTAATGGGTACAGGAAAAGACTCTCTGAACAGAACACTAATAACACAGGAATTAAGAACAATTAATATTATTGGTTGTGAGCCTGGCCTTTAATGGCTGAGCCATTTCTCCAGTGCGAGAACAACAATTAAGAAACGGGATCTGAAGAAAGCTTATATACAGCAAAGGACGCTATCATTCAGATAAAGTGGCAGCTTCCAGGATGGGAGAAGATTTTTTTTATCCAGCTATACATCCAATAGAGGGCTAATATCCGAGATCTGTTAAGAGCTTTTTTAAAAACTGGACATCAAGAAAACATAGAACCCAATTTAAAAGTGGGGTACAAACATAAATAGGAAATTCCCCAAAGAGGAAACTCAAATGTCTGAGAAACACGTAAAGAACTGTGAATATCCTTAGTCATCAGGGAAATGCAAATCAAAGTAATTTTGAGTTCTCATCTAACACCAGTCGGGCCGATCAGAATCAATAAACAAATGAACGCTCATGTGGACTAAGAAAGTGGGAAGACAACCGTGTGCAGCCGCTATAGAAATCAGCATGGTGGCTCCTCGGGAAGATGGGAATCGAATCCATCTACTTCAAGATCCAGCTATACCACTCCATAGGATGCTTCATTCTATTACAGAGACGCCTGCTCAGCCATGATCATTGCTGTTCTGTTCACTATAGCCAGAAATCAGGAACAACTTGCATGTCTGTCAGTAGATGAATTGATTTAAAAAAAAAAACAACGTGGTGTACGTTTACACAGTGGAATATTACTCAGTGGTTAAAACTATAAAATTTGCAGATAATTGAAAGGAACAAGTAAAAATAAAAAAAAATCCTGAGTGAGGTTACAGGGACCCAGAAAGATAAATGTGGTATGTGTTCATTTCTATGTGAATGTCAGCTGTTAAGTTGTTGATAATCAAGGTAAAATCCATAGAACCACAGAGGGTGTGTATAAATAAAATGACTATAGAAGAAGAATAGATCTCCCTAGGAAGGTGAAGTAGAATAGTTATGCATGAGTGAGATGGGGGAGAGTGGAATTGGACGATCTAGGGGAAGAACAGCTAAAACTAAGGACCTTTTGAAGGGTCATATGGAAACATAATGCCGTAGAAGCTTCCTAAATTATACACATTTATGAAGGTGAACTAAATAAAATTGCCAAATAACAAGTGAGACAGAGTCCCAACTGGATATCTTTTGTCACCAATTAAAGCTTCCAGGACAAGGAATGGGTTACATCTCACCAACTTCTTGGCCAAAGGAGTCCATTGGAAATCTCCAAACAGTGGTAGGCTATCACCAAGACTACTTGTTGCTCTCCACAAGCTGACTGTAAGGCCCTTTTGCTGAAGACAACACCCACACAGCACACTGATCGTGGAGAGGTCTGGCTGGTGCCTATTTAGTTCACACCTGCAGACCAGTTTTCATGGTAATGGGAAGTACCCTACATGCTACCAAAGGAGAAAGGTCAACACCAACCCAGCTACACACCCTTCGTCTACAGTGCTGTCCTGCTTGCAAGATATGCTGGAACAGTAGTGACACAAAGCTTGTGAAAGTAACCAACCAATATCTGATTTGAGTTAAGGCCAATACCATGAGATGAAACCTTAGTTAGGGTTTTACTGCTGTGAACAGACACCATGACCAAGGCAACTCTTGTAAGGACAACATTTAATTGGGACTGGCTTACAGGTTCAGAGGTTCAGTCCATTATCATCAAGGCAGGAGCATGGCAGCATCCAGGCAGGCATGGTGCAGGAGGAGTTGAAAGTTGTACATCTCATTCCAAAGGCAAACAGGAAAAGACTGGCTTCTGGGCAGAATAAGGGTTTTAAGGCCTATGCCCACAGTAGCATACCTACTCCAACAAGGCCACACCTCCAAATAGTGCCACTCCCTGCCTAGGCATATTCAAACCACCACAAAACCCATACCTGAAGCTTTTTAGGTGGTCAATATCCTGAATCTAGAAAGGTCAGGGACCTGGGGGAAACCAAATACTACTATTCGGCTAAAGAAATGTAGAAATAAAATGACTCCTGTATTTATAGTCACATCTGCCACTCCGCAGGATCAGTCTCAGGTTCTATTTGCTTCCCTCACATCAGCAGACACAGGACGACAAACACATGTCTTTATTCATGAAGAATCTATGTAGACCTTAGGTCGGGTTCTTCCTCCCATCCTCATATCTCAGAAATAAGACTCAGACTCAAAACAAATTTATAAATACTGTGGTCATATAACTAGACTCTACTCTGACTAGATCATAACTAAAATAACCCAGTTATTTTAACCTATATTCTGCCATGTTGCTGGTTTCCTGTGCTCAGGTACCATGTGTCCACCTCCCCTCATCTTCTTGGGTGAATCTCTCCTGCCTGACTCTATTCCAGAATCCTTTCTGCCTCCAGATGTCCCACCTTTTATTTCCTGCCTAAGCCATAGGCCATCAGACTTATTATTGACAGGTGCTGCATCCATACAGACATAAGATATTCTCTTTACAATTCTGGTAGTCACTCTTTTCCATTTTTAAAAGTGTTTTCATACGATCTTTGTTGGGTTTTAATTCTATTAGCTGGTTCAATTACTAGAAAAGTGTATCCGCTGTTGATGGAACCAGGAAGATGCTATGGAGTATTCTGTTACCCATGAGGTATACTTTGTAAGCATCTCTGTCTGGAAGGTTCTTTTGGGGGAGTTTTGTTTGGATGATTGGGGTGGTGGTGTTGGTGGCACTGAGGAGTGGTATTTGGGGATGGGGGACTAGAGATGAGGATGATTGGAACAGCCTCACTATGTAACCCTAGCTCACCTGCCCCTCCCTGCCCCTCTCTGCCCCTCTCTGCCCCTCTCTGCCCCTCTCTGCCCCTCTCTGCCCCTCTCTGCCCCTCTCTCTGCCCCTCTCTCTCTGCCCCTCTCTCTCTGCCCCTCTCTCTCTGCCCCTCTCTCTCTGCCCCTCTCTCTCTGCCCCTCTCTCTCTGCCCCTCTCTCTCTGCCCCTCTCTCTCTCTGCCCGCCTCCGCCTCCGCCTCCGCCTCCGCCTCCGCCTCCGCCTCCGCCTCCGCCTCCGCCTCCGCCTCTACTCTTAGGAGCTGGAGTCAAAGGCTTGTATCACTGTAGTTAGAATTTCAATCCTAATAAGCCCGTATAAAAGACACACAATCCAGATATTTTATTTACAAGCCATATGCCTACATTGGGCATATCTAGGAGTTTACTAACTTTTCCCCATCTATAAAGTCCCTTGTTACTTGCTGTTTCTCCTGGTCACTCGGTTCTGATCCATCAAGGCTTCCTCTTTCCCCTCCTCCTCCTCCATCTCCCTCTTCCCACCTCACCTCCCACCTGCAATCACCTCTCTAGAGCCTCCAGTCTTTCTCCCTCCACTGCCCAATCACAGGCTCTGGCCTTCTATTGAATATTTGAGGGGGGAGGGGGTGCGGGGAAGGTTCCCACGGCATCCCTTGAGTACATGAGGATCTGTTCATTGGGGGCAACCACCTCTCGAGAGACCAATATTTAGCATTAGAATACAAGCAGCATCAGATCAACCCACTACACACAACCGTGGTTTTCAAGAGTTTTCATTTACCAATTTATGTTCTTGTAATCATAGGCCTATTCACATCACCACCTTCATATCGAGGATACTTGGAAAAGAATCGAAGTATTTAACCAGAGGGGTCAGATTTACATGAGGAGTGCCATCCACAAAACTCTCACTGAGGTCAGCAGGGTCTGAAACCTGCTTCTTCTTGGCTTGTGTTGATCAAGTGTATTCTCCTGATTTCCTTGTTAATCTTGCTAGAAGTTTGTCCATTGTAACAATATCTTTAAAATGTAACATTTGTGTCTCTGGTTTTTCTCCTTTGTTTTCGTCTTTCCGCATCACAAGTCTCTGCTTTATCTCCATTGTTCCGCTCTGTTTATTTCCGTTTGTTCTTCCTTGGGCTTTGAGATGGGAGCTTACATTATTGACTTGAGACTTTTCCTCTTTTCTATTGTAATTTTAACTGCTATAAGTGCCTTTCAGATCTGCCTTAGGTGTTGGTATTTGCTTTGAGAATCCCTCTTTGATTCTTTGGCGGTGTGCTGTTTGAACTCTGTGCACTGAGAGATTTTTATTTTATCTCTTGCTTCTGAGTTCTCATTTGACCCCTGGGTGTGAAAGAACGGAGCACTGTGACGTCAACTCTTTAAATGTGTGGAGGTTATTTTTGAAGCGTAGTATGGTTCTATCTTGGCATGTGTTCTATGGGCACATGAGAGTAACTTCCTGCTTGTTAGGTAAAATAATTCTCTCTCTCTCTCTCTCTCTCTCTCTCTCTCTCTCTCTCTCTCTCTCTCTCTCACACACACACACACACACACACACACACACACACACACACACGTGCATGGGTACACATTCATTAGGTCCTGAAGCATGGCATTATTTGACTCTGATTGAGCCTGGCTTTTCTGTCAGCTGTTGAGAGACAGATGTTTAAGTCTCTAGCAATGCATATGAGTTTGCCTGTTTCTCCTGTTGGTCCTATGGGTTTTGCTTATTTTTCAGCCATTTTGTTTTCTTTATTCCACACACACTGAGATCTATCATCTCCCTGTTTGATGGGCCCTTTCATCATTACCAAGTACCCCAACTATTCCTGTTCCTTTATTTTCTTTGCTCTGAAGTCAGCTTTGTCTAGAATTAGTAGGTCTTTTCTTGCGTTCCCTTGGATACCATGTACATAATCCATCTTTTTTAATCCTTTATCTTAATTTTACTTCTCTTACTTTATTTGAAGTTGGTTTCCTTGTGACAATGTGTAGCTGAGTCATATATTTTTATTCATTTGGCCAACTGGGTTTTTTTATTTTTATTTTTTATTTTTCTTACATTTATTTTCATTGTGTGTTTATGTGTGTGGTATGTGGGTGATGTATGAACACATGTCTATGAAAATACATAAGCCTGTACACATGCACACAGAAGGCCAGAGGAGGAGGGTTATTCAATGAATCTGGGGACACAAAAGAAGCCAGTGATTCCCAGTAATCCTCCCAGTCTCCCACAAAGTTATCACCAAAAAAGTTATCATTAAAATAAACTCCTGTGCTAAACAGCCCTGTGTATTGACACCTCATAGTGCCTTCCTCGGACGGGCTTTCTGGTCATTGTTTCATTGTTTTCAGCCTGAACTCCTCTTCCTTAGAATAAGAAAGAGCACACAGTTCGGGCATGAAAGATCTGAATTACATTGTGACCATGGCCAAGTAGACGCCCTCCCCTACTCTGCTTCAGCTATCTCTATAACGTCCTTGATGAAGGATTGCTCCCTATATTAGTTAATTTTTAATTGCTGTGGCAAAACACCTGACAGAAGCAACTTAGGGGGAAGAAAGGTTTATATAACCTAGCTGTGCATTCTGTCCCAGATAGCTCTAAGTATTGACTTGACACAGCCAGGAGTCCTCTAAGAGGAAAGCTTCAAGCAGTTGATTAGATCAGATTGGCCTATGGGCATATAAGAGAGAAACTGTTTGGATTATTAATTAATGAAAGAAGCCTCATCCCATTGTGGGCAGCATCATCCCCTAAGCAGGTGGTCCTGAGTTGTATGAGCAAGCTGTTGGCCAGAGAGCTTCAGGATCTTCGTTTCCATCCCTGAACGGCTTTTGTTCAAGGTGTTTTATCACAGCAACAGAAAAGAAACCAGAGCACAGTTCATCATGATGGGGAAGTTACATTGTATCCACAGTGGGGAAGCAGAGGAAGATGTGTGTTGACTCTGGTCTCAATTCTGTCTTTTTTCTCAGTCCAAGGCCCCAGCCCATGGGGAGGTGGCACCCACATTTAGAGCAAATCTTCCTGCCTTTAAGCTAGAAAATTCCTCACCAACCCAGCCAGAGGTTTGTTTCCATAGTGGTTCTAAATATTGTCAGGTTGACAACCAAGGTGAACTGTCACACAGAAGAGGTTGCCCAGATCTGATGCTCCATAATTATTCTTTATTGAGCTCCCTTTCTCTAAAACACACACACACACACACACACACACACACACACACACACACACACACCACACACACACACACACACACACACACACACACACACACGTCTGTCCACATGCACACAGGCACACGGGCCTCTGCCCACCAGCTGTTTTGTCCTATACAAGTCTCGAAGGAGGATTTCCCTGTGTGCTCCTGTAAAACATTATAAACCTCATTCATCAGTTTTTTTGAAATCTTGCTCATTTAAATTGTCACAGCTCAAGAGCTCTGGGATTTAAGCCTTGGGAAGGGGAAGGCTCGTCAGCAGAATTTCCATGCTAATTTGTAAAGAAGAAGAGGGATATTAAAATCCTCCCACTCTGCAGAAGTCAAGAGAGAAACTGCAGACAGGAAAGCCCAAGGGGGTATTAGAAAGTCCCACAGACACCTGAGCTCTTGAGGGCTTGACTGTTTCCTGTTGAACTAAGAAAGGTGTGTGCATGGTGAGAGTCAAGCTTGGAAGGACCTGGCACAGGAACATGATGGCACTGTAGCCGGGCTGGGAGACAACCATGATTTAGAGAAGGTAAATTAATAGACACCTTTGAGGTACAAATGTACTCCAGAGAAGTGCGTTCCATATTTTTCATCTTTGTCCTTTATCACTTAAGCTACCAGATATGATACCATTGGTTAATGTATTTCCAGGAAATGCTTGTTCATACATAACTTCTTTGACATACAGTGACGGGACAAATAGTTCAGAAGTGTTCAAAGAAAGTAGCTTTTTCAAAGTTATTTATGCATCCTACCCATCAATATTTTTAACACCCAGGAAAGGTTTTTTTTTTTTTTTAATGCCTAAAGGGATTTTCTTTCTGTCTCCGGCAGTCTTTGAAAATGCATGCATGTGAGAATGGTCTCTGATCTTTTTGCATATGCAAATACAAAAGAGACAGGAAAAAAAAAAAAAAAAAAAAAAAAAAAACACCAGCCAGCCTGAGACAAGCCATGGTTGAGAAGCAGAAGAACAACAGAATGTTGGTTCTGGAAAGCCCTTACGACAGAGCTCATGGGCTCATGGGCGGGGTCTGGAGGAGGACTGACTAGGCCCGGTGTTTTCTCCTGCCTCCTCTAAACATCCTGCCCAAGTCAGGGCTGGCTCATCCAGCAATCACTGTGTGCACCTGGGAGAGGCTTCTCAGTCCGCTCAGCTGGGTGGCCCCAGTCTCAAGCCAAAGGCCCGGTGAGCCATCAGAAACAGACTGGTCTTCAGTCCCTGTGGGAAGAACAAAGAAGGTGGCAGCAGCAACACAGGTGGGGTGGAGGTACCCACCAGCAGGAAGTGAAGGCAGGCAGGAAGCACTGCCCCCCCACCCCACCCCACCCCACCCCCCGCCCCCAGACCTCTATAGATCTGAGTGGCCTCTGGAAGGTTACATCCACTCTAGGGGCGTGATTCTTCTCTCAGTTCATCCTTCCTGGGAGTACCTTTCCTGATCTGCCCAGATGATTGTCTCTTAGTTGATTCCCGATTCATCCAAGTCGACAAAAGCAATGGAGATGGACAAAGAGCCATTACGTTAGAGAACCCAAGACTGCAGCGGACAGAACCAAAGCTTATAAACAAGAAAAGTGAGCTCAGATATAATGTAGAGTGGGTATGGTGTCTGTGCGGAGAGTTCACCATGAGGAGACTTTATAGAACTTAGTGGGGCCGGGCGGTGGTGGGGCACGCCTTTAATCCCAGCACTTGGGAGGCAGAGGCAGGTGGATTTCTGAGTTTGAGGCCAGCCTGGTCTACAGAGTGAGTTCCAGGACAGCCAGGGCTACACAGAGAAACCCTGTCTCGAAAAACCAAAAAAAAAAAAAAAAAAAAAAAAAAAAGACTTAGTGGGGCAACAAGGGACTGTGAACTGATTGTCCTAAGAGGAGAGGGCACGTCGGAATGAAACCAAAATGAAGGCAACACTTCAGAATAAACAAACCTCTCTCCTAAGATCGGCTCAGAAGTCATTTTGGAAGAAACCTGACCAAAATTCCTAAGCTAAAGGTGAGAACGTGGGGAGGGGAATATGGAAATCTAGTTAGCAGAATGAAGCTCCACCGGAAGAGGCCGGCCTGCGCACAGAGGGAAGGTCAGTCCATGCACCGGAGCATGGAAGGTCACAGTCCGGGCAGGAAAGGGTGACACCCGCCAGCGGATCACAGAAGTTGTGTTACAGGAGAGTAGACACTGGAGGAAGCAGACATCATGAATAATATATTAAAGAAGTCAGTTGACCGGAAACCCGGAAGTCTTTCCCCATCCAGGTTTCATACAACAAACCGAGAATGCTCAGGAAAAGCCTGACCTGTACAAGCATGGAAGAGGCGGGTGCTGTGTGAATGACCTACAGAGGTGCCTTTGAGTGGACACCTTTCCCAGCTTGCCAACCTACGTCCATTTCAGGAGTGATTTCTCTTTCTTAATAAAAAAAAAAAAAAAAAAAAAGCAAACCAAACAAACAACAAGAAAGGCTCAAAGGTGGACACATGATGAACCTCCCTGTCTCCCTGTGAATGGAGAAGTAGAATAGATATCGTTGGGTTGGGGGAAAGTTAGGGAACAGAAGGTATCAGATGGGGGAGGAGATGGAGAGAGAGACACCTGGAATCAGGGGGCAATTCTGAGACAAACTAGAAACCTAGGGCAGTAGAACCCCCCAGGAATCTACAAGGATGAGCCTAGCTAAGACTCCTAGCAATGGAGGCTATGGAGCCTGAACTGACCATCTCCTGCAAGACTTCCAGCAGAGAGATTGGGACAGCAACCCAGCCACAAAACCGTAGACCCACCATTTGTCCTGTCTACAAGATGTGCTGGGGTAAACTATCAAAAAAATGTGGGAGTGGCCAACCAATGACTGGTTCAGCTTGAAACCCATGTCACTAAAGGGAGCCCACCCCTGGCACTGCCAGGAGGGGCAGGAGCTACAGGCTGGATAGTCCAGAGACTTAGGATAGAAAATGATTCCTAATAAGATTATGCTACACTCATAGATTGGCAACCAGCCAGTTGTCATCAGAGAAGTTTCATTTTCCCTTCTGAGTGTGTCCCTTCCCATGGTGCATCTGGTTTAATTGTACACACATGCCCATAATTAATAGTCATGAGATGATAAATAAGGATTCTCCTCCAAAGTTACTATAGGACACAATCTTGTCCTAGTGTACATTACATCCCAAATGGTTTGAGTCACGTGGCCTTCTTCTATTCTTCATACCCAGATTATTAGAAGTATACTTGAATAGAAATTATATAAATTTGATTGTTACCAGGGATGAGGAAACTCACAACATGGTCACGAGATGGACATGGTCTGGGGTCAAGGGTTCTGAGGTTGCTTGGTGCATTGTTTGCGGAGGGGTGTGTGAGATGAAGACTCCCAGTGCATAGTTGTAAGAGGAAAATGTGCATAACCGGAAAACAAATGAGGTCCCAGGCTACGTTAGCCCCTGTGCTTGCCTGCCTAGTTTCCACAGAAGCATAAAAGGTAAGAGACTTTGAAAAGATCATGTGGTATGGGATAGCAGAGTGGGAAAGAAGAGTCTGTGGGAAGAATAACCAAGGTAAGAAGAACCTGGGTGTGGAGCTAGGAGATGGTTCAGAGGTTAAGAGCACTGGAAGCTGGGAGCTGGCTTGGCGGTTAAGGGCACTGGCTTCTGGGAGCTGGCTTGGCGGTTAAGAGCATTGGCTGCTCTTGCAGAGGATGTGGGTTCAGTTCTCAGTACTTACATGGTGGCTCACAACCGTGAATAACTGAAGTTCCAGGGACTCCAGTTGCCTCCTCTGACCTCCCCAGGCACCAGGTACACACATATGGCACTACACATATGCTCAGGTAAACGCTCATACACATAAAGTAATTTTTTTAAAGATCCTGAAAGAAAAGAGCAGGTACTAAGGGAAGATTGTGCAGAAATCAAGGGCTAGGACAGTCACTGATCCACAGAATCTGACTTTGGAATGGGTCCCTAGTATGGATGAGCTTCTAAGGGACTATTATGGGCTTACTGGGGTATGAGTGTGGGCCCCGTCCTGCTGAGATCAAGGCCTAAGGAAGTAGAGCAGTGGAGAGGACTTTGATCTTGCTCAGTGGGTGAAGAGATTTTTCTGAAGGGTGAGAAGTGGGAGGGGGTGCCCGTCTGGCAATGGACAGGCTCACTAGATTTTAAAGCTGTAAGTGTTGCAGCTCTGAAGGGAAAGGTCTCCTGGCAATTGGGAACCAAGGAATACCTCAAAGTCACACCACAAAACAAACATCACACAAGATATTTATTGGGAGGGAAAACCCAGGAGGATAGCTGCCTCTGCTCCAGCGAGAAAGCAGCAGGGAATTGAGCAGTAGGCAGGTCTTACAGAGAATTTCTTAGAGGGTGGAGCTTTTCAGGACAGATTTCCAGGGTGAGAACTAGTGGGATTTCAAATCCTGAACTTGAGGGAGGCGCAGAGATTGGTGGATTTTCTTGGTCAGAGATCGGTGAGATTTTTTTCTTGAAGGGTAGGGGCTGGCCACTCTCCCACCTTGGGGGCTGGGAATGACAGTTATAACTTGAGGAAACTGAATACTCACCTGCCTTGAGGGTTTACAAAGTATACAAAGTTTACAAAAGGAGTTCAGAGCACGGAAAGGCTTTCCCTGCAGGGGTGTGAATAGACAAGGAAAGTAGGAATTTAAGGGTGGAGAGATGCCCTAGCACCGAAGAGCGCTGGCTGTTCCTGCAAATAACCCGAGTTTGGTTCTATGGCACCACAAAGTAGCTGGCAACTGTGCATGACTCCAGCTTCAGGAAATCTAACACCCTCTTCTGACCTCTGCAGGCACCTGCATGCACATGATGTACATGCATGCACACAGGCAAAACATTCACCCATAAAATAAAAATCAAGAAATCTTTTAAAACTTAAAGCAGGAAGTTGAGGTGAAGACCAAGGAGGCAAGGTTAAACTGTATGTCTGAACAACCAGCAAAAGGCTTTGGACACAAACGTGAGAAAGGAGGAGCAGGGGAGGGAACTGTCCAAGACAGAGGGTATTTGCTGAGCCACTCACTACCTAGATGCTTAGCAGATGTTCCACTTTGCTGACAGTCACTACATGTTTGGAAGACCGCTTTGAGAGGTACAAATTCAAGAGTGTTCTCCAGTTCAAGGAAAAAGTCAAAGGACATCCATGAACAATAGGAAATATTCCAGGAAGGATTTATGCTCACTGTGTATGTCTTGAGGATGAACATGACTCTAAATCAGGTATAACTAATCTGTAGCTCATGTATCCCAGAAGATATATTCAAAGATGACATTGTAGCGATGTCAAAAGGTTAGAGACCCCTGCTCTAAGTGGCCATCCTGCTTTAGCACTCTTGACCCTAGTCAGACCGCGAGGAAGCTGCATTATAGAACTGTATTGTTTTAGCTCACCAGAGGGGCTCCATAGAACCAGGTCAACATTACGTCATCCCTGGGTAGCTTTAAGTGTAATTTGACACATGAATCTAGAGTCTAGAGTCACCTGAAAAGGAAATCTCAGTAGAAAGATTTCCTAGATTAGACTGACCTATGGGCAAGTCTATAGGGGATTATCTTGATTGTGTATTGATGCAGGAAGATCCTGCCCACTCTGGACAGTACCATTCCCTGGGCGGGCTGAGGTGGCATAAGAAAGCTATCCAAGCATGAGCCCATGAGCAAGCCTGCAGGCAGCATGTTTCCATGCTTTTTTGCTTCAAGTTCCTGCCCTGTTCCTCCCGGGATGCCCTGGAGTTGTAAGCCAAATAAATCATTTCCTCCCCCCGAAGTTGTGTTTTGACAGAGTGTTTTGTCACAGCAACAGAAAGCAAACCAGAGCAGTGACATCTGAAGTAACATTTCCTAACTTGTTTAAAGTGGACAGAATATAAATCTTGTATTAAACTTCTTAAACATTTTAATAATGGGAATTTGACAGTTTTTTCCTACAAGGACGTCTTGTAGATTGTACATAGTTTCTGCCCACTCCCTCTATCCCTCATGGGTTTGCTTCTATTTGCATGTCATTTATATATACATTATTTTATGTACCTGATAAAATCTAGGAAGCATGAATCAGAGGAAAATACAATATTTGTCTGAGACTGGATTAATTCACTCAATATGATAATTTCCAGTTGAGTCTGTTTTCTTGAAAATCAAAACCTCATTGTGATTCTTGAAAATAAAAACCTCACTGTGTATGTACCAAAATTTCTTTACCTGTTCCTCCATTGTTGACACCCACCTAGGTAGGTTCTGTAACTTAGCCATTGTGAGTAGTCTCAAGAGAGCCATGGTGGTCTTAGAGTTAGTTACCTCTGTTCTGGGGCTCACTGCCCCAAATCAAGTGCCCTGAATACGGTCGCCTTTGAAAGTTCCCTTCCCCTGCTTGTAAGCAGTCTTTTAAACAGTGACACCCCCCCCCCACTTCTCTCTTTTTGTCTTCATCTGCTATCTCCCAGCATATAAGTCTTAGAGGAACCCACATTTCTATGTAAGTTTCTCTATATTAAGGAAAGAATTTGGTTTAGAAAGGGCCTGGCAAGATAAAGTGTTGAGAGGGATTTGGAATGAGCCAAGGGACAGAATCCTGGGCACTGAACCTCTTCTGATCCACTGAGTGGCTAAGAGCACTTGCTGTTCTTTGAGAAGACTAAGGTTCAGTTCCCAGCACCTATGTGGTAGTTCACAACTGCCTATAACTTCAGTTCCAGGGTGTGTGTGGGGTGTGTGGTGTGTGTGTGTGTGTGGTATGTGTGTGTGTGTGGTGGTGTGTGGTGTGTATGTGTGTGTTGGATGCTAGAGGACAAACTCAAGTGCCATTTCTCTGGTGACAGGTTTTCTCCTTGGTCTGGAACTTACCAAGCAGGCTGGCCAGTCAATGAGCAAGAGCCTGCCCCTTCCTACCCAGCACTGCAATTACAAGTGTCCACCTGTGCTCTGCTTTCCTGTCTTGTTTCGATGAAACACCCTGGACAAAAGCAGCTTAAGAGAAAAATTAAGTTTGTATTAGTCAGAGTTCTCTAGACTCACAGAGCTTACAGAATGAATGAATGACTAGATACATACATACATACATGTGTGGACTGTAGTTCATTCCAAATACAGTCAAGTTGACAAATCGAGAATAGCCATCACAAGATGGATCTGGCTTATGATTTCAGGTCACAGCTCATATTGCGGGGTTTCACAATGATATATATATATATATATATATATATATATATATATATATATATATATATATATAATCATCCCACGCCCATAGTCAAGGGCAGGGAGGAGCGATGGTGGAGAATATATACATATATATAATATATATATATATTTTATATATATATATATATATATATATAGAGAGAGAGAGAGAGAGAGAGAGAGAGAGAGAGAGAGAGTTTATTGGAATGCCTTACAGTCTGCAGCCCAACAATCCCAACAATGGGCAGCTGTGAATGGGAAGTCCAAGAGTCTAGTAGCTACTCAGTCCCACAAGGTTGGGTGTCTCAGCTGGTCTTCTGTATAAGATGGAGTCCTGAAGTAGGTTCCAATGGATGTGCGGCAGGTGAAGAAGAATGAGCCCTTCCTCCAGTGTCCTTATGTAGGCCTCCAGCATAGGTGTGGCCCGGATTAAAGGTGTGCCTCAAGATCTGGATTAAAGTTATGTGTCAATGCAGATTAAGGGCACTTGTCAATCCCACCCCAAGGTATGGATCAAAAGCTTGCGTCTTCCAGCCTCAAGATCCAGATCAAGGTCATGTTGTCTTCCTGCCTCAAGATCTGGGTCACAGGTGTGTCCACCATTTGTGGACTGTAGTTCATCCCAAATACAGTCAAGTTGACAATCAAGAATAGCCGTCACAGGATGGATCTGGCTTATGATTTCAGGTCACAGCCCATATTGCAGGGTTTCACAATGGCAGACGCTTGAGACCACTCATCACCCCACACTCATAGTCAAGGGCAGGGAGGGACAAACACATCCCTGCTGCCTGCTGGTGTCTGCTTATGCTTCACTCATATGGTTCAGGGTCGCCCCCAGGAAACAATCCGGCCTATACTGAGGGTGGGTAGGTCAAGACAATCCCCCATAGATGTGCCCACGGGCTAACCTGAGCTAGATAATTTCACAGCAGTAAAGATGCCCTTCCAAGCTACTCTAGGTTATTAGGTTGGTGTTAAAATCACCAGTTCATCTACTCTTTTTTTTTTAATTATTCTCTCATATATATTCTGTCTGGACCTCAATTACCCCACAGACGTTTCCCCTCCCCCTCCCTCCCACCACTTCTTCTCTCCCCCATTTCCCCTGCTCCACCCCTTCTCAACTCCTCTCAGAAAAGAGCAGGCCTCCCAGGGACAGCAACCAAATACTGCATAATAAGCCACAGTAAGACTGGGCAAATACCATCATGTTAAGGCTGGACAAGGCAACCCAGTGTAGGGGAAAGGCTCCCACAAGTAGGCACAACAGTCAGATACAGGCTCTCCACCCCCCTCCCCACCGCATGCCCTGCCTGCCTCCTGCAGCCCCGACACTGATAGGATTTCTACAAGAACACCAAACCATTTTTTTATTTGGCCTTTGAAGATCAAACTCTGGTCCTTGTCCTTGCAAGCCACATACTTTCTGGACTAAGCCATCTCCTCTTTCTTCTGTCAGCAACAATGATTCCCAATGCCCTGTGCACTTTAAATAGCTTTCGCTGGCATTGTCTTACTTGATTGTGAGAATGAGCCCGTGGGGTTAGAAAGACTGGTGCAATTATCCCTATTTAAGTAGCTAAGACACAAGTGACTGGGATTGGGGTGCACCCTGCTCTGAGCCTCGCCCTCCCGGCAGACTCTTGCCTCATTTCTTTCCATTTTCCACATTTCCCAAGATGTTGAAATGTATGTCATTCACATGTCATTTTTGCATTTGGGACCAAAGTCACCCAAACCCCTCTCACGAGGTCTACAGATGGTGAGCCATGGTCTTAAGAAGGATATCTGAGTGCCAGATGTCCTAGTTTTTTTTTTTTTTTCTTCAGAGTGTACCTCTGTCTTGTGGCTGGTCCCTTCTGCTGCAACTTCCCTCTGAGATGCAGAGGCAAGCCGACAGCATTGTTTTTCAAGCTGTTGGCTGCTATCCACTGCAAGAAAATAAATCACATCCCATCTCAGCCTAGCACTCTCATACACATGCACATAAAACAAAACCCAGGCTGGCAAGATGATGCTTAACCGGGGTTGTGACACCTGCTATTTTCTATTCTGTTTTTTAATGTCTGTTGTGATCCACTAAATTGATTTTATGACCCAGCAATAAGTTGCTACTGTGGAAAAAAAAATACTCCTTTACAGAATGGTCTGGCCTTTTTATTTTGCTTGCACTTACAAGGAGAAGAGACAGCAAGAGACTCGGGCTAGAGAGAGGCCTCTCTACCTGAGGGAGGCGGGCTGAGCAGAAGCAGCCCCTGGCAGCTTATTTTACCCTCTTGTCTCCTTCTACAGTTATGTTCCTCCCCCTTTCCTCATCTCCCTCCATTTCCCCTTCCCCTCCCCCTCTCCTTTTTCATTCCTCCAATCAGATCTCTCGGACCACACTATCCCGTCCACTGCCCCCCCTCCATCCCCGGGGCCCCCCTACCCTTTTTTACTTTCCTGGTTTCTGCAGTAACTCGACGCTGTATAATCAATCACATCTGGAGAGTTGGAGCTTGGAGCATTGGATGAGAGCGGGCATGCTTCATTTGTCTTTCTGGGCTGGGTTACCTCACTCAACAGAATCAATTCTAGTCCCATCCATTTACCTGCAGAGTTCATGATTTCACGTTTCTTTACAGCCAAATAGTATTCCACGGTGTGTCTGTGCCGGATTCTCATCATGCACTAATTAGTCGGAGGACATTTAGATTTTTTCTGTTTCTGAGCTGTTGTGAACAGAACAGCCATAAACATGGCTGACCAAGTATCTGTGGAGTCGGATGTCTAGTCCTTTGGATATACGCCAAGGATTGACAGACCTGGGTTATATGGCAGACTTATCGTTAGCTTTCAGAGAATTTCCACACTGACATCCATAGTAGCTGTCGGAGTTTGTGATCCCTGGGACGAAGTGACAGTTCCGCTCTCCCCGCATCCCCTCCAGCATTTGCTGTTGTGTTGATCTTTGCTATTCTACTGAAGTAAGATGAAATCTCAAAGTTGTTTTGATTTTCATTTCCTTAATTGCTAAGGATAATGAATATTTTCTTCTAGCTATTTCTTAAGCCAGTTTTTTCTTCTTATGAGACCGCTCTGTCCAAGTCCCCAGCATATTTTTCAGTGAGCCCTTTCTCTCTCTCTCTCTCTCTCTCTCTCTCTCTCTCTCTCTCTCCCCTCTCTCTCTTTATTTTTCCCTTTTCTTTATTTCTACCTTCCTTCTTTCTTTTTCTCCCTTTTGGTGTGCTGAGTTTTTGGTTATTCTAGATATTAATTCTCTGTCAGACACAGAGCTGGAAAAGGCTCTTTCCCGTTCTGCTACCTCTTCACCCAGTTGATTTAGCTGTGATAAAGCTTTTTAATTTTATAATTTATTGACAATTTATCAATTGTTGGCCTTTGTGGGAACAGGGACTGGGAAGTGGGGGGTAAGTGGAAATGGAGCCCACACTGCCTGGGATTAAATCTTGGGAGATAGCATCGGAGTGCAGAACTAATTTTATTGTTTATTACACGAGCTTATATGTAGCTTTTTTAGCCAACTAGGGCATGTTTATGTATTCAAGGGCAAATCAGGGTGCAACAGGTGTCGTTTAGCAGAATCTGACTTACCTATCCAGGACTCTGTCCAGGAGCCTGTAGGGGAGGGTCCAATCCCCCCATGAAGATTTCCAAGAAGACAGGGGAAACAGCCACCACCCTGGTCTTGGTCCTTTGTGTTGTCTCACCCGTATGCTAGGAGCCATGACAAATCATACTCTGTCCGGAGGACCAGAACTCTTCAGGGTGTTGCAGGAAGGAGCTTGTGGCCCCTCGATCTCTGTCCCATTTCTTCCTCCACCAGATTTACCTCCACATCCCCATAGACCTTAATTCTTAGACAAATGAGTGCTATTCAGAAAGCCCGTTCCTCCCTGCGTATCTTGTACCATGAACGTTTTCTTCTAGTGGTTTGGGGTTTCACTTTTAGGCCTTGGATCCACTTGGAGTTAGCTTTTGTGCACGGTGATAAATACAGGTCTAATTTCATTCTTCTGCATGTGGACAGTCAACTTTCCCAGCAGTCTGTTGATGGTGTCTTCTTTTGTATATGCTTTTTTGACATCTTTGTTCAATATTAAGTGGCTAATGTTACATAGGCTTCTGTTTGGGCCTTCAGATTTTGTTCATTGTCTATATGTCTGCTGTTGAGTCAATACCATGCTGTTTTTATTACTACAGCTCTGTAATATGTCTTCAGATCTGGAATGGTAATTGCTCTAGCATCGTTCTCTTTATTCGGGGTTGCTTTGGCTGTCTGAGATCTTTTGGGATTTCTTATGAATTATATTCTAGCTAGCTCATATAAAAACACACAATCCTGTTATTTTATTTACAAGCTGTAAATCTAGATTGGGAAGGTTTGGGAGCTATTCCAACTTACATCCCAGGCATATGTCCCTTGTTACTTGCTGTTTGTCCCTGCCACATGCTTATGGACCATTTCCTCTCATGGTGCCTCCTCTTTTCTATGTCTGCTTTCTTCTTCTTCTTCTTCTAGTCTCTCCTGAGACCCTTAACTTGATCCTCAAGTCCCGCCTTTCTCTCTCTCTACTGCCCAATCACATTAACCAATTACCTTTAAATTGGGGAGCAGGGTTTACATAGCATCACTTGGTGAGTTTGAGGGTCTCCTTGTGAGGGACAACCAGATCCTGGGGGCCAGTATCAACATCTGAACCCATAGCAGCACCAGACCAACCCCCAATAGAATGTAATGGGGATTTTGATTGGGATTTTATTTAATCTGTAAATAGCTTTGGGTAAAATGCTCATTTTCATGACATTAATTCTACCAATCTGTAAGTACAGAATGCCTTTCCATTTTCTGCTTTCTTTCTCTCTTTCATCAAAGACTTAAAGTGTTCCCCGTAGAGCCTGTTCACTTCCTTGGTTAGGTTTATTCCTAAGTAGCTTGTTTTCTTTGAGGCTATTTTAAATGGGAGTATGCCCATGATCGCCTCTGTCTGTCTGCTCTTGTTGTACAGAACACATATCGGTTTGCATCTGGGCACATTGCTCAATTTGTTCATCATTTCTAAAAAGTTTCCTGGTAGAATTTTTTAAGATTTCTACTGTATTGTCTCATCTGCAAATAGGGATGGTATGACTTCTCTCCCTATTTGTATCTCTTCTATTCTGTAGCCTAATTAATTCGGGTAGTGTTTTGAATACAATAGTGGAAAGAAGTGGGGGTCAGAGGTCATCCCTGCCTTGTCCCTGGCTTTAGTGGAACTGCGTCCACATGTCTTCCATCTTGGATGGTGTTGGCCGTAGGCCTCACAGATATGACTTCTATCATGTTGGCGTATGTTCCTTCTAGCTCTGCATTCCTTTATCATGAAGGCACATTGGATTTTCTTTAATCAAATGATGATGTGGTTTTTGTCTTTTAAGTCCATTAATGTGCTTTATATATGTATTGGCTTGGGTATGTAGAACCATCCCACATGTCAGGGAAAAAGCCAAAGTGGGCACGGTGGATAATACGCTTGATTTATGTCTGTAGTCCTTTGCCAAGTATTGTTGAACATGTTTGAGTCTATGTTCATCAGTGATACTGGGCTATAGCCTCTCATTTTTGTTGTGCTTTCACCTGGTTTGATGTTGGAGTGATTCAGGCTCATAGAAGGAGTTTGAGGGTGCTTCTTCTGTTTCTATATTTTTAATAGTTTAAGAAGGATTGGCTGTAGGTCTTTTAAAATCTGGTAGATTTTTCTGTGAAGCCATCTGGCCCTGAACTTTTCTCTTTATTTTAAAGCTAGAATTTTTGTTAGGTATTATTATTATTATTATTATTATTATTATTATTATTAATCATCATCATTATTACATATCCTTGCTTGTTATAGGTCTGTTCAGTTTGTTGACTTCTTGATTTAATTTGGGCCATCTGGCTAACTCTAGATAGTCATCCATTTCTTTTAGGTTTTCCAATGTAATGGAGTACAAGTCTGAGTTTCTTTGGTGTCTGTTATAATGTTTCTCCGTTTGTTTCTGATTCTGTTACTCTTGGCTCCTCCCTTTCTTTCTTTGGGTGAGTTGGGCCAAGGAACTGCCAATCTTGTTTACCTTCTCGAAAACCCTGCTCTTAGGCTTGTTATTTTGTATCATTTCCTTTGTTTGTTTCCTTTGTCTCTATTTCATTGATTTCTGCTTTGATTTTCATTGTTTCTTGTTGTGAGTTGTGTTTGTATTTGGTTTGCTTCTGTTTTCCCAAATATTTTAGTTGCCATCATTAAGCCAATCATTTGTTCTTCCGGATCTTTACTGTAGACCCTCTGAGCTATGAATTTCCATCATAGGGACTGCTTCCCATGTGTCCCAGGTGCTTTGTTTGTGGTTTCATTTTCTTTTACTTCCAGGAATTTTTTTATTTTTTTCTTTAATTTTTCCTTTGACCCACTTATCATTCAGTATTGAGTTATTTGACCTCTGTGAATTTGTGCATTTACTAGATTTTTTTGCCCTCAATTTTAAGTTTATTGCGTTGTGGTCAGGTAGGATACAAGGAGTGATTTCAATCTTTTTGAATCTGTAAAGATTCATCATTGTCTGATCTGGCCTGATTTACTTAGGCGACGGTGTGGACACTCTGTAGATCACTAGTGAGCCCATTTGATGTACGATGACAATTAATTCTGGTGTCCCTCTGCTGATTTTTTGGCTAAATTACCTGTCTGCTGGAGAAAGGGAGGAATTGAAATCACCTACTATTAATAGGTTGGTGTTAATCTGTGTCTACATTCAGTCCTACGTTTTTTATGAAATCGGGTGCTCCAGAGTTCAATGCTTATATATTTAGGATATTAATGTCTTCTTGGTTACCTGTTCCCTTGATTGGAATCAAGTGTCTGTCTGTCTGTCTGTCTATCTATCTATCTATCTATCTATCATCAGTCTTTTCTGATTAGTTTCAGCTTGAAATGTATTTTATCAGCGGTTAGGCTAGCAGTTACTGCTTGCTTGTTCCTTAGTCTCATATCATTAGAGCACCTTTGTCCATCCTTTAACTCTAAAATGGTGACTATATTTGAAAATGTTTCTTGTGCACAACAGATAGATCGATTTTGTTTCTTGGTCCCTTCAGTCTACCTGGTCATTTGATTGAAGGATTATGGCCAGTGGTTTTTAAAGTCACTCTTGGAGTGTCCCCCACTGTAGCCCCATCTTTGGGGGGGAAGGGGAATAAGCATTTGCTCTTTTATCTGGACACCCAGAGGCCCATAGCTTGTGGCCTGCCCAGAGGAGGATGTGCAAGAATGTGGTGGACAGATGGGAGAGAAAGAGAAGCAGAACAGTTTGAACATTACAAAGAGTGGTGGAACTGGAGACAGAGGGTGAAGAGGCATGGTGTGTGGTAAGTAACCTGCCCTGCCATCTGAATCCATGGTGAAGTCCCAAATCATGCTGCTGCCGAGGGTCATGTCAGGGCCCGTAGCCATACAGCAGCAGGGGCCTGTGTTGATACCACTAAATACTACGCAGATGTCCCGGGTCTGGACTGTCACCTAGGACCATATTGATGTCCAGAGGTCATGTGAGTTGGCCTCATCCCTCACTGGCTACAGCACTCTGGAGAGCAGCCTTTGCACCTCACCTGGACAGCTCAGTAAAGCTGGCTCTGGTGGCAGAGACGCAGGTGAACTTGCCCTGAGGGAGTGAGTATGAGAAAGTTGGTCTTGTCACTTGACTTCCAAGGAATGTGTCCTGAGCACAGGGGAGATGCCTTCCCTGTTCCTTGCAACCTGAGGCAGTTGGGAGAGTTGGCCCTGAGGTGGGGAGAATGTAAGAGCTGGCCTGGCTGTTCACTGGCTGTAGCACTCAGGAAAGCAGACTCTGCACTTTCCCTGGGCAGCACAGTCAGCTGGCCCTGATGACAAAGACACAGGTGAGCCAACCCCAAGGAGTAGGAGCAGGACGGCTGGCCCAAACTCCTTGCAGGCTACACCACTTAGGAAAGTGGGTCCAGCACCTCACTGGGCATCACAGTAGAGCTAGCTCTGGTGGCATGGATGCAGCTGAGCTGCCCCACCCACCCATAGTGGTGCAGATTCAGGAACACTGGTGTGCTGACCAACTCAGCTACCACCCAGGCTCAGATCCAGGGCTTAGAGTTGTCCTGTCACAGCATCTACCTCACCTATGAACTGCTGGTGCATGAGAAAGGGCTGGCCCTGCAGATCCAAAGCTTCAGGATCTCCATGAGACAGGACAACAACAGGGCATCTGAGAGGAGTCCTGGTGAAGATCCAGTATTGGTAGTGTAGCAAAAGCCAGGGGCCTAGAACCAAACTAATGACTTACCGCAATGAACATTTGCAAGTAAAGAAGTGTGGACAAAAGGGTGTATTGTGGGACACACTGTGATACTATAGCTTCTATGATGAGATGGGTTTTATGCTTTGTTTTGCTTTTGTTTTTTATTTTCTTTTGTTGGGTGAAGTTTGCAAGGGCAGAGGTCAGATATAAAGGGACAGGGATAAGAGTGGATTGGGGGGCATGGTGTAAAACTCAAAAAGAATCAATAAAAAATTTAGTTAAATTGTTTTTGAAAGGCACTAAGTGCTGTCCTCTTGTTAACTTTTGGTGTCTCTGTTTGCGTTCTCGGTGGTATTTTGTGTTTTAATAACCGTGGCTTCATAACTTTCCCACAGTCTCCCCAGTAAGCCCGTTGCTTTCTTCATCCCAAAATACTGCATCCTGTATTTCCATTAGGTTTGGTTTGTTGGATATAAACATTTTAAGGCTGTTTTTCAGTGTGGGAAGTTTTTGTTTTCTCCTTCAATCACGGCAGGTAGTTTTGCTGGGTATATTATTCTAGGCTGCCATCATGGTGTGGAGTGCGTGGAGCATGTTGCTCCAGGCTTTCAAAGTTTCCATTGAGAAGTTAGCTGTTGTTCTGCTGGGTCTCCCTTTATACGTCACTTGCAGTTTATCTCTCAAAGCTTTTAATATGTAAGTTGGTTTATTTGTTTGTTATGTATACGTATAATAGTTTGAGTATGATGTGCTATGGCTATTTTGTCTTCTGTTCTTGTCCACTGGGTGTTCTGTGTGTATCCTGTGTCTGTATGGATGTCTTTCGTTAGTTTGGGGGAGTTTTCTTTGACAGCATTGGAGATCGGCTCTGTCTATTGACTTGGGACTCTTCTCTCTTGTCTCTGCCTGACATTCGAAATTTTGTTTGCTTTCGTGGTGTCTCACATTTCCTGTGTTTTGTTTTCCTCTGGTTGGTTTGATTGAATTTTCATTGCTTAGCTGGGCTAGATCCTCTCCTTATCTTCTGGTATTGATATTCTGCCTTCTGTTTGATCCATTCCACATACGAGCTCTCTTTTGGGTTTTCTGGTTGCTTGGGCTGCTGGGTTTTTCAGTTCCGTCTTCGTTTCAGCTTGAATTCTCTTCAGTGCTTCCATCTCCTTATTGAATTCCATTTGCAAAGCATGGGCTGCCTCTGTTATTTCTCTCAGCTTATGTTTGTGGGTTGGGTGATTGTTGTTGCTGTTGTATTTTGGCATCATTTGGGCATTTATTCTCCTTAAGTTCTTTCTCCTTAGCTTTATTAAGCTGTTTTAGGGGTCCAAGAGATGTAATCTTTAAACTCCTCCAATTCTTTGATGAAGTTTATGATTGATCTTTTAAATTCTTTGTCCTGAGGTTCATCTAAGTAATTCTCACTGGCAAGTACTTTCTCCGGGCTGGTGGGTTTTAGAGAGGAGATACTGGCTTGATTTCTTGGTTATGAGATCTGGACAGGTGGACTCTTTTGGTCAATTCTAAGTCTCATATTAACAGAACATGTCGGACCAGAGAGAGATTTGTACCAGATTGGGCCTAGAAGTTGTACATGGCTTGGGTGGTGAATGAAGTCAAGTGAATGGAGGGAATTGGGCTGGTATTCAGGATGTGTCTCCTGGTCTAAACCTGGAGTGTGGGACTAGATCTGAAACAGGCAGGGTACAAAGGTTGGGTGTGGTGCAGAGGGACCTGCGGGGAGTGGTAGAGAGGGTAGATCCTGTATATATATGTATATATGTATGTATCTATGTATGTAGGTATGTATATATGCATGTATGCATATATGTATATATGTATGTATATATGTTTATATACACACACACATATATATATTTCACTTTCCTTATTTATTTAAAGATCTATTTTTATTTTGCATTCCTTTGTGTGAATGTGGGCTTTCTGTACCACAGCACAGGTATAGAAGTCAGAAGGAAGACCTGAGAGTGACTCTTCCCTTTCCACATTTTCTGAGACAAGGTCCCTTTGTTATTTTTCCAGGACATGCAGCAATCTGGCCCACAACGTTCTGCATAGGCTTTTGTGTGGGTTCTGAGAATTTTGGTTTGCAAGCTTACAAGGCAAGAATTTTTACTGACTGGACCATCTCCACAACTCTACCATTAGAAGCTTACACCTCAGTGCCTTAGTTATTTTTCTATTGCCATAACAGGACAGAACCAAGGCAACCTATAAAAGAAAGCATTTTGGGGCCTGTGGGAGCCCATGACCATCACAGAGAACACATGGTAACAGGCAGGAAGATATGGTGCTGGAGCAACAGCTGAGAACTTACAACACATCTATAAGCAAAAAGCAGAGCAGCGAAAGTGGGATGGGGACACAGAGAGCTAACTGGGAATGACCTCAAAGCCCACCCCTAGTGACACACCACCTCCAACAAGGACACACCTCCTAATCCTCCCCAAACAGTTCTGGCAAATGAGGGCAAAGCATTCAAACATAAGAGCCTATGGAGACCATTCTCATTCAAACCCTCACACTTGGATTTAAGCCTCACCACCCTAAGTGAGATTCGTCTACGTGCCACATGCCCACACAGGTTTTCTAGGGCGTTCCCATTCCTCTCAGGCCTTATATAGAAATCCCAGAATTCGATACTATCAAACGGAAACCAGAGGAATAGTTATCACCCTCCCTTGTGGTGCAGACCATTCTGTAGCCCTTGGTGGAGCCATGAGACAGTGATGCTGGATACCACCTGTACATATCTCGAGGAAGCTAGAGAGGATAGAGAGGATTTCAAAGCAAACATTTGTATACTTAAATGTTCACACTAGTCTTTTAAGGATTTGTTTCACTTTGTTCTGCTGAGATGGAGGTCTCACGTATCCTCATGTTTCTGTGTCCCAAATGCCGGGATTACAAGCATGCACCATCACACCTGGTTTATGGGGCACTGGTGATGGAGCACAGAAGTTTATGGAAAGAAGCTAGACACTCTATCAACTGAGATATATCCCCAGTCCTCTACTCAAGTTTTAAAAATTGATATGTCTTAGTTACGGTTTCCGTTGCTGTGAACAGAGGCCATGTCTAAGGCATCTCATACAAGGACAACATTTAATTGGGGCTGGCTTACTGTTTCAGAGGTACAGTCCATTATCATCAAGGTGGGAATATGGCAGCATTTAGGCAGGCATACATGGTGCAGGAGGAGCTGAGAGTTCTACATCTTGTTCTGAAGGAAATCCTGAGAAGACTGGCACCCATGTGGCTAGGAGGAGGGTCTCAAATCCCACCCTCACAGTGACACACAACCTCCAACAAGGCCACACCTCCTAATACTGCCACTCTCTGGGCCAAACATTCAAACCACCACAGATACATACTATCAATTTTTTAATTTGTGAGTAATGAACACGTATTTAACCTACTGAGTACAATCTGGAGACAGGTCTAATAAACACTTAGAATAATGATAGCAACATATATTAATGAACAATATTTCTAGGCATATGTAATTATTGAATGGTAGAAATTGCTGATTTCTACCCCCAGTGTCGGGGGAGGGGATCAGATTCCTAGAACAACAGTGGGCCTTTCCTGCCTTCAGTATTTCCTTTTATGTCTTATCTTTCTAGATTCTATGTGTCATGTTCTCAACTCATGGTGTTCCTTGCATCTCCCAAACCTATCTGTACACCTCCTCTATCCTGTCTGCCTTACCCTATGGTCAGCTCCACTGGCCTTCATCCATGGTGTTTCAGCATGTTCTCAGCAGGAGACTGCCTCATCTCTACAGCCTCTGAGACTTGCGGGCTGCCCCAACATGTTCCACTGGGACAAGAAAGAAAGAGGCTTTCTGTGGCTCTATCAAGTACTAGGAAATAGAGGCCCTGTGGTGAAGTTTAAGATTTTGGTGAGAAGTGGACACGGTGGAAAGTACCTATAATCCTACCTCTTAGGGGACTGATTCAGGAGAGTTGCCATGAATTCCAGACCGACATGGAATACACAGCAAGATCCTGCCCCACCCCTAAAAGGAAAGGGGCTGAGGATACAGTTTGGTGGGTAAAATGTTCTCCCTGCAAGCATGAGGACTGGGGTTCAGTCTCCAGCACCCTCGTAAAAGATGTATGGAGTGGCATCTCCTGTCATTCTAGCATAGAGGAGGCAGAGACAGGAGGATGCCTGGGGTCTGGAAAACAGCCAGTCTAGCTGTTCAAGGCGATCCTGTAGGAAGACATCTGATGTCAACCTCTGGCCTCCTCTATATTTATGTGCACACACAAAGTCCACACACACGTGCACATGCACCAACACATACACACAGTACACACAAAATATTTCAGTGAGAGATTTTAAACACATGATACTAAATTTCCAGCAACCTAAGCATATTCGACTGTGAGAGAGAGAGAAAAGAGATTAGTATACATAGTCTTCGGAAATTACTTGAAGATTAGAGCCTTCGTGGACTCCGTGTACCATCTGGGTGTGGATAAGACAACTCCTATATACATATATCTTTCACTTTTCTCCCCCAACAAGAGGCAAGATTTTTTTTTCCTTCCGTTTTCCAGATTGCTTGGATATGCATGTATGTAAAGCATGTCTCTGCATGTGTGAGGGAACATGTGTGTGTTGGTGCGGGTGCTCATGTGTGCAACTGACTGTGTAGACAAGAGTTTGGTATTGGGAGTCATTCCCCACCCGTAGCTCTTCCTCATCATTCATGGAGGCAGGGAAGCTGACAATGCTCACCAATATGGCTCATCTGGATAGTCCATGTGGCTGGGGCATTCCCTGCCCCTGCCTTCCTTCTGGAGCTGGAATCACAGGTGGATCACTTTGCCCATCCAGTGTTCACATGAATTCTGGGAATTCTGGTCCTCATGCCTGGCTGACAAACACTTTTATTTGCTGAGCCATCTCCCCAGCCTAAGGTTCTTGTACGTGAAGCCTGAGACTGAGGCTTCTGGGGGGACTGGAGTAGGTTAAGGACACCAGAGCCTGAGGAGTGTACAGAGAAGGCGGGATACTTAAAGAACTTAAGTGAACAGTGTCCTGGGGGGTAGAAGGGAAGAGAAAGACTGACCACGAGGGAGAGTCCCCACTAGCCTCTTAGCATTTCCCACTCTGCTCAGGTGGCCGGGGGTCATGAAATTGTCCAATCTGATTTAAACATTCCCCCCCTCCCCCCGCTCTCCTCTCCTCCCACGTCAAACTTGCCCAAGGCATTTAGACAAGATGACAAGATGCACCCTGCACTCTGAAATGTGCTAGGGAGAGTTACCGTAGCAACAGCAAAAGTTCTTCAAAATTGTGAGCCAAGAAGTGAACTTGGAGAGTCAGGCAGCCCTCCCCACCTGAGGGACAGCAGGAACCCATTATACTAAAACTGACCAGTGAGGGGAGCAGAAGAGACAGTCAGATATTCATCGTCATCAATATTCGCCGTAACGGCAAAGCATTCAGGATTACTTCTGCAAGAGGTGGACCTTTCCCTGGGTGGGGTTGGTCCTGGTCCTGTCCAGGTTTTGCTGCAGATGGTTCCCATCTCATTAGTGCCTGAGAGGAAACAACAAGGACAAGACTCCTGGGAAGACGACCATACATGCAGCCTATTCCTGGAACATAGTGTGTTAACCCCAGCCAGAGGCCATTATAAGGTCTGATAATCTGGGAAGCATCCTGTGTCTCTCCATGGACAGTTTTGGTGAGAGGGTTAGGATTAAAGAGATCAGAAGAATGTTCAACCACTTCTTCTTTACTGTGGAATCAACTTACAATCGTTGGAATGGTTCGTGTTCTTTCTTAGTGAAAATATGGGGTGTAAACCAGGAGGAACAATGAGGCCCAGTGAAGGCAGCCATTGATGTGTGGCTGGCCTAGGGAAGCTCCAGAATATCTCCCTCTGTGCGTTATCATCAACTCTCACCTCATAGGCTTGGGAGCTCATTGTTACCACAGGCAGAGTAGACTGAGTGACAGTGTGTGATAATAAGTTCCCAAGGGTCAAAGGGCAAAGATGGGAAAACACTGAGATTTAACGTGGACATCACCCATTTAGTCTTGATACAGACTCAGGTCATAAAGGGCATTTAAGCACTTCTCTGGTCCTCTTCTATGAAACAGGGACCAACTTAGCGCAGTGTGACAGAGATTAAATACGATGACACACGTGCTAGGTATTAGACTAGTGCATGCCACTGTCAATAACTTGGTACTATTAAATCTGTACCATTGTACAAATTGCACACTATACAGTTCGAGAAGGTACCATCCCATGGACATATTCGCATGATATGAATAGTGCCCCAGAATTATACAGTGTGGCCCACAGGACCTTACACAGTAGTCCTGAAATGCCAATCTCCACAATGTGAGGTTATTCTGACAACGGCAGTGAATGCATGTGACGTGCTCTTACACAGTGGGCTCTGTGATTCCTGGCTACACGGCTGCTGTCATTACTCACACCGCTAGAGCTATCTGGCAGTTTAACAGCATTCTTTTGTGCAAATGATTCCTTCCTGTTGGGCTAGTTTGCATGGAGAATAAGCTCGATTAAAAGGCCACTGAGGAATTTTAAGTAAATGAAACGAAGTTGGAGATCATGTCAAGGTTATGCGCGAACCCATCAGTGTGGAGGGGCTTCTGCTCTGAGGACATCCCTCTTTGGAGCATACAAACACCAAAGATTGTCCACCCTGAACCTGGACCGCAGAACCACTGACAACCCTTGTGGTATTTTGGTCTAAATGAGTCGCCAGAGCCTCTCCCCTCATTACCGCTCAGACCTGCTACAATTAACTATCTAGCTGCATCTCCTGCGTTAGTTAATCTTTAAATTGGTCTCCTCCTAATGAAATCCTCAGGAAGCCCCTCAGGCTCTTTGATGAGATATGAGAGGCCCCTTAGTCTCGTCAGCCACATTTTTCAGAAATAATTAGCTTAAACAACATCATGGCCAAAGGAATCCCCTGAGGACGAAGCTGGAGCGGAACCCCTCTCAGAATCCCTTCTCCAGAGCTGTCTGAGACCATCCGTGTTGAAACCAGAGAGTGTATTCCCCATCTTTCTTATGTTATTTCCATAAACAAAACATCACTCCTCATCACCTTTTAACAGCAAGTCGTTCTGCCCAAGGAGCATTCACCCCAGCAGGCTTGAACTAGTCCCTCCTGTGTGGAGTTTGAAGTTCACCTCAGCGAACAGACATGATTCTACAAGACTCAGAGGGAATACGGGCACAGGAAGGACATGGGACAAGCAAATGAAATCAACAGGACAATGTTAGAGATGGATGTGCAGGGGACCATCGGGTCCAATCTTTTTATTTTACAAATGTGAAGACAGAGGCCCTGGTGGGAAACACCACTTGCCCAAGGTAGCATAGTTAATTAATTGGTCTTCTCTGTTGGGTAGGGATCTGCCTTAGAGAGAATGTTCTCTGGCCCATTAAGACAGAGCATCTTACACACACACACACACACACACACACACACACACACACACACACACTGGTAAAGAGTCATTGCCACACAGGAGGCTCCCTGGTGCTGTAGCAAATGGTCAGAACAGAAGCATAGTCCCCCACGTCTCAGGCTTTCAGTGTCACACCCAGGGCAAGGAAAGATATCTTGAGAGAGCCAGGCAAGTGACACTCATCCTTTCCTATCCAGCACTTGGAGGTGTGAAGAGACAGCCCAGAGGGGAAAAGCAGCTAAGAACTCCCACACAGGCTCACGTCGCTGGAAAGCAGAACCACCCACAGGGGCAACTAGCCCAGGCAGGAAGAGTGTGGGAAAGCCAACAGCAACTCCTGCAGCAGAAGGAGTCAGTCCTGGGCTCCCCTGGCCCACCCAGCCAGGTAGGCTGACACCCAAAGAGACCATAGTGTCAGGCAGACTTTGAGAGCACTTATCTAGTTGCTTCTTTGATGGATGTGAACGGCAAGGCCAAGGCAGGGGAAGGATGCCGCTGTTTTTGTTCTTGGATGTTAATATTGACTGTCTACTTGACAAGGTCCAAGGTCATCTCAGAGACAGACTTCTGAGGATGTCAATGGGACTGTTTGTAGCTTAGGTTAATTCAGGGGAAAAGACCTACCCTACATGTGGGTATTGCCACCTCATGGGCTGGTATTCAGGGTGACTGGGAATATAATGTGACCACCTGTCTCAGCTGCCACCACCATGCCTTCCCACCAGGATGAATTAAACTAAACCAATCCTTCCTTCCTTCCTTCCTTCCTCCCTCCCTCCCTTTCTTTCTTCCTTTCTTCTTTCTTTTCTTCCTTAAGTTACTTCTGTAATGTATTTTAGGGCAGCAAGAACAAAAAGCTAACCTACTTAACCTGTAAATAGGGATAACATCAGACCCCATCACACCCTGAGAGAGAAGACACCCCTGCCACCTGCCCAGCTGTCCTGACATGGAAGTATCAGTTAGGGAACTCCCTGCCTGTGATCCCAGCACTGGAGAAGTTAAGGCAAGAGAAGCAGAAGTACTAGATCATTGAGTTTGAGACCAGCCAGCCTGGGCTACATGAAACCTTGTCTCAAAAAAAAATACATAAAATAAATAAAAATAAAAAAACAGTCTATGAAAATGGCGGTCCAAAACATTCTTTTTACCACAGGTCAGTTTTACATAGTATAATCAAGTTTAAAATGCTAATTACTTAAATTAAATTACTTAAATTAAATTACTTAAATTCAAAATATTGATAATGAAGATGTTTGTTTCTGTTAAAAGTAATCTCCAAAAGGCATAGTGCCTAAGGCTTGCCCTCCTCAGACACATGACCAACCCTAGGGAGGAAACATCCTCTGCACTTGGGCACCGTAGTGCTCTTTCCTAAGGCTGGACCAAGTTCCAGTGCTTTGTTTTTTGTGCCTTTTTTCTCCCAGATACCTGAAAGAGCATCTTAAGATACTCACAGTATCTTCGAGAATCCTTTAATCCTGCCGGCGTCGCTTCCTCTGAGACATCCTCATCTTCTTTTGGTCACAACTGTCCCTCCAACTTGTCCTCACTAAATACCCCTTTCTGTGCACCCAGAACCCTCTAGCTTCTGGCCATGTCTCTGTTCACACCTCTAGCTCTCTCTTCTACAATCCCATCAGCCTCTACTCTGAGGTGCCCCTCCCCCCAGAGCTCCCTTAGCTGGCAATCCCCCCCCCCACCCGCTCAGATTATCTATTTCCATAAAACACCAGGAGGGTTTGTCACAAGAAGACACACAGCCACATGGCTGCTGTTGTGAACTGAGTTGCAGACACAGAGAGGGGCCATCCCATCGGCAGACTGTGGACAGAGGCTGTGACTGGCAGGCATCCCTGGGGACTGAAGTACTGGAATCAAAGCCTGTGCTCCAAGCCAGGCTCACAGTCCACACATCACGGCGACCCAAACCTAACCACAGCAGTGGAGAAAAGGTCAGACTAACTCTGATCAAAAATGCACGTGCATGGGGATGTGGGTGAGGCTGGGACTGCCTGCACTTTATCCTACGCTTGATCACCCAAAGCAGACCTGGATTGGTTTTCGTTCATGGTTTTTAGGTTTGTTTTATTTTTTTTTTAAATATGTGTATGTGCATGTGAGTGAAGATTCCCAGAGAAACCAGAGCAGAGGTGGACAGGCAGCTGTGAGCTGCCTGACGTGGGAACTGAGCTGGAGTTCTCTGTGAGAGCAATTCGTGCTCAGAACTGCTGAGCTATTGCTCCGGCGCTTGGGAGTAGTTTGAAGGTTTTTCCATTTGATGTAGTTGCTAATCATGCTGAACAAATATTTGATATTCCAATTCTGCTTTTCATTCATTATCATCATGTCTGTGGATCCCCTGGACAGGCCACAAGCAATCTGAAGTCAACGCACACCTCTCAGACCTGCTCTGAGGCTCCTAAGGACAGGGTCTCATCCCCTGTCTTTTTTGAGGTCACCTAAGAACCCAAAAGAGGTACTGCACTCAGTGCTGCTAAAAGAATGGATATGAGTGGCTGTAAATGGTTATTTTTATATTTACTTTCTTTTTAATCATGTATTACTGTGTAGACATGTGCACATGAGTGCATATGCCCTGGAGGCCAGAAGAGGGCGCCAGATCTCCTAGACCTGGAACTTCAGGCAGTTGTGAGCCACCTGATATGGGGGCTGGGAACTAAACTTGAATCTTCTAAAAGAACAGCAAGGCTTACCAATTGCTAAACCATCTCGCCAGCCCTCAAAACTAATTTGGATCATTTGTCTCATTTGCGCTCTCTCTCTCTCTCTCTCTCTCTCTCTCTCTCTCTCTCTCTCTGTGTGTGTGTGTGTGTGTGTGTGTGTGTGTGTATCTATGTGTATCTATGTGTATCTGTGTGTATCTGTGTGTGTCTGTGTCTGTGTCTCTGTTCAGGGAAAGATCATCCTGAGCAGAAGTCCCCTCCTGCCCTCAGTGGGGTCTTGTATTGTCAGGCAAGCCCCAGGGCTGTAGCTGAATGCTTCTTCAGCCCCCACCATGGAGCCACCATCCATTGCCCTTTAGAGTTAAATTCATTTTAATGGCATCCAATTTTCTCAAGTGCTGGGGAGACAGACAGGCTACAAAGGGAGTGTTATTGCTGCCTCTTTTTCCTTCTGGACTCCCAGATGAACACTAAAAAGTCATTTCATCCGACACTCAGCCCCTGGCCCCAGGAGGGAGAACTGGGGAGGTACCAGGCCTGGAGCTGGCTGTTAAAAGAACAAACTGCCCAGTTTGTCTTCTTAGTGAATTATGGGACAAAAGGCCCATTTCCCACGTTGGAATGTCTGTGGATATGTGTGTGGGGCCGTGGGTTGGAAGATGATACAAGCCTGGATTTACATAGATACATGGTAAAAGACAGAGACGGCCCTGAGTAACAAGGACAAAGGTATATGCTCTCTCTCTCTCTCTCTCTCTCTCTCTCTCTCTCTCTCTCTCTCCCTCTCTGTGTGTGTGTGTGTGTGTGTTTGTGTGTATGTATCTATTGTCTCTCTATGTGTATGTACATTTGTGTTCATATATATGTATATATGTTTGTATATGTATACATATGTGTCTATGTTTATGTGTGTATATATTTATTTGTGTGTCTGTGTGCATGTGTGTCTTTGTCTGTGGCTATGGTGTTGGATATGCGTGTTATGAATGGGTGTGGTGTACTCTCATCTGAAGTGGCAGTCTCTACTGCCACTGGGCAGGCTCACCTGCTTCAGGAAACATGCTTAGGTTGAGACCCCTGGGCTCCATCTCTTTCCTGCCATCCCTGGCCCAGGCAGCACCATCTCTTGTTTCTCCTCTCCTGTCTTGGAAGACTACCTCAGTGATGGATGGCAGCAGTTTCACAGTCTGCCCTAGAGCATAGAGGACACTTCCTGACTGTGTGCTCAGACCAGCCTCAGACCTGGTCCTCTAAGCTGGAATCTATCTTTGTGGACCTTCAAGAGAGAGTAAATACCATGCTTTCCTCAGTTAAGTGTGCCAACACACTCGTGTGTGTGTGTGTGTGTGTGTGTGTGTGTGTGTGTGTGTGTGTTGCCAATACCTGGTTTAAAGTCCCAGGCCCCAAGCCAGTAGTCACGATCATATTTAATGTAGGAATTCCTTCAGTGACAACCCTCTTCCTAGATGATGCTAGATCATTTCAAGTTAGCAAAGCATCACAGAAACCATCCGGGTGACTGGAGGAGCAAGGCGATGCAGCTCGGAGAGCCACTTGAACTATCCTGAGCAAATGACACCAGTTCACAGGCACCCAGCCACCCCAGAGAAAGGCTCGTGTTTGTGTATCCACATGAGTGAGCACCAGGCTCTGGGCTGAACAGGATGTGCACAGGGAAAAGGAATCTAGTGTCTCCCATCACTGTCCTTCTGGATAATTCTGGAAGAAGCAAAAGAACCATCCAAGGTGAGTCTCTTCTTCCCCTCTGTTTTATATATATATATATATATATAGATAGATAGATAGATAGATAGATAGATAGATAGATAGATTCATGAAGAACCAATAAAGTTATATATATATATAACTTTATTGGTTCTTCATGAATCTCACACCATGCACCGCAGTCCCACTCATCCCTGCCTTGTACCCACCCTTCACCCTTGCCGCCTTCCCGCAACAGAGAAAAATCTCATTGAGGAAGCTGTAGTGTGTCAGTGTGTCCCACAGTGTATTCTTGGTCCATGTATCTTTGCTCGCAACTGTTCATTGCAACGAGTCCTGGGTCTGGTTCGTGGCCTCTGGCTTCTGCTACTCTATCAGTACTGGATCCTCCCTGGGTCTCCTCTTAGATCTCCTGTCTTTGCCCTGTGTCGTGGAGCTCCTGTAGTTTTCAATCTGTAGGACCTGCTCCTTCGTGCACTCCAGCAGTTCATTAGTGGGGTAGATGTTGAAATGGGCCGATTCAAAGCCCTGGATCTGGGCCTGAGAGGTATTTGAGCTCTTACCAGCAACCACCCCGACCCTACACTACCCCCTTAACCAGGGCCAGCTCTGTCCTGCTGCCAGACAAGGTACAGAGCCTGGTCTCCCAGGTGCTGTGGCTTGTGGGGCTATGGTTTGCATGTGGGCGCGGGTTCTGTTGGGCTGAGTTGTGGATCCCAAGTTTCTGCCGACCCAGATGGCTGGAGTAGCGGCTCAGGGGGCAGAAGCACAAGAAGTTGACTGAGTTCACTCCAAGCAGCGCCCAGGCAGACTCGGGCTGAGAGAAGCCATGTGACTCCACTCTGGGCGTGGGAAGAACACAGTCTGAGACCTCCCCCCACCCCGGGGGGGGTGGGAGCTCTTGGGTTGGGAATCCCTGAGCCAGGAGGCAGCTGGGGACTAACTAGCCTCAAGTCCTTGGGCTCTCCGGCACTGCTGATAAGCCCAGGAAGGGTTGGGGGGGGGGAGGGTATAGGCTGGATAGACCCACAGCCTAAGGGGTGAGGGGGAGAAGTTCTGGCCGTGCCCCTCAGTGGGGAGAGGGCTCTTGGTCAGGGCGAATTGCTTGGCTGGGTCTCCACTGGCTTGGCTAGCTTGCTTGAATTGGCAGGCTCCATGGCTGGAAAACAGAAAGGTCCTTGGTGGGAGGTTAGGCAGCAGCTTGGTAGTTGAAGACCTTCTCCACGGTTCCCCACTGTGAGCCCCAAAGACGAGAGGTAATCCAGATCTTAAGATATGGTCTTAAGATATTTATTGTCGGTCAAACTTTGTTCCTGCGTGGACGAGCAGTTTGACCGTTGGCTAGCCAACTCTCCCCAATAAACCTCTGCTGGTTGCATCCAGGTACGGTGTCTTGTGATTTTGGGGTGGCCATGATTTCCTGAGACTTGAGTAAGAGTCTTCCGAGTTTGGGGGGTCTTCATTTGGGGGCTCGTCCCGGATTTTGTGACCACCCTAATATCCAAGAACCCCACTGGGAGGTGAGGGAACACCCGCAGTTTTCTGTCTGGTTGTTGTGTTACCATTTGTCTAAATTGTCTGGTTTCTCATGTACCGTTTTGTCTAGGTTTGTCTAAGTTATTTGGTTTCTAAGTTGTTTGTGCCTGTCTGTCTGAATTATTTGGCTTCTGAAAAGTGCACTTTCGCTTTGGACTGGCAGCTGTTTCTGTCTCCAGGTGGCAACCCAGACTAGGGACATCCACCTGGCCTTTGGTAGTAAGAGACCCCTGCTGCTGCAGAGTCAAGGACTCAGTCATAGCTTCTGGTGGCAGCATAGGCCAGGACCCCACCATGGTTCCAGGTGGCATCACAGGCTAATCACATCAGGCTATTCCTCACTACCCTCAAGTCTCCAGTTCTGCCTCTCTTCATTGTGTCCACATCCTTTTGTTTCTCTTTGTCTTCTATTTCTCCACCACTTACTTGCTCTTCTTAGTGGTACCTGGGGTCTCTGAGTGTCTGAGGTCATCTCAGGAGTGGTGTCAGGAGCTCTATGCCCTGCTTGTGCATTATGGGGCTGGTCAGGGGTATTCCTAGGCATGGTCTACTTTTGGTCCAGACCCCCTGGGTGCCCGACTGGTGGTTGTCTCAGGCTCACTTTTTTGACGGAGTGTCAGGCTGCTAACCATTCAGACTTTTGTAGGTCAGAACACTGAGGGTAGACATAGCCTTTCTCTGCCACCTACTGACACACATGACACACAGAAGCCACACCTGCAATGACTCTAGGGTTAGTTCTCCCTACATCTTATGCCCAGTTAGTAGCCTCCTCTGTAAAATGTCCATGGGACTTTTTGCCATCAGCGTTTGTTTTATGTATCAATTTGAGGAACGGATGGGTGACTGTGTATTTCAATTGTTGAGGCCAGAAGTCAGCCTTGGGTGTCAGTCTTCCAATCCATTTTGGATTTTTGAGTCAAGATCTTTTACTAGGATCTGGGTTCATTCATAAAAACTTGCTGCCTAGGAATTGAAAGATGAAAGGAGACAGGAAATCAAGCAAAGAGGGATTTCCACAGGGGAAGGGAGGAGAGAACCCGGAGTTTCCTTCCACTGAACACCCACCCTAAAGACAGCAGCTGTACTGAGTCAGAGCTCATCCTAGTGAAGTAAGCATGTTCACTTTAACGAGATTCATTAAGACTATTTCATTAGAGAGTCACATTCATAGGTAGCCAGAGTAAGAACCTCACAACAGCTGTGGGGAAAACACAATGTAACTCACCACGCAGTCTGTTAATTAGTTGGGAGCATAAGAATGTAGTCTCAGAATAACACCTTGGACCCTGTAGTCATTCACTATGAGGGGAAAGAAAACCACTCTGGGAAGCAACATTTGCTAAGGTGACAAGACGAATCCAGAGTTCTTTAAGATAGTTAACTTGTGTCACTTTGAGACATATGGATTGACAGCTGAGGAAGAAGACAGAGTGAACATGAAAAAAAAAAAAAAAAACAAGAGTTGAGTAATGGAGCAGAGACACATGCATGGGGCAGTCTTGGCTGGCAACAGCTGCTCCTCTGCCCTAGGCAGCTGTTTTCCATACACTGGCCCCTCCAGACTGCTTCCCTGCCTTGGGTATTTGGGTTATCTGCCAATGTTCACACATTCCTTTCCTCTCTCTCTCTCTCTCCTCTCTCTCTCTCTCTCTCTCTCTCTCTCTCTCTCTCTCTCTCTCTCCTCTCTCTCTCTGTCTCTCTCTCTGAAGCTGTTTCCCAAAGAATGTTCACCTTGCATATTTTTTTTTATCATTCCTCACTGTCTGCCTCAGTTTATCCATTTAAGGTAACACATGAATTGAGAAGGGAATAGCCTTGTGGATCATCTGTAATGACCTCATGTGTCCCCATATGTGTCCTCAAGAAGATGACCTTCTGAGGAACATTTAAAAGGTGGAGTCTCGTTGGAGGAAGTGAGTGGTTGGGGCCAGGCCTTTAGGTTTTAGGTTCAGTCCCTTTTCCTGCTCCACCTCCAATTCCTGACTGTAGATGTAGTGTAACCAGCTGCCTCCCACACTTGCCTTTCAACAGTGATGGATTGCGTTCTCACCAACGGTAATAAACCCTTCCTCTCTTGGGTAGATTCTTGTCAAGTATTAGGTCACAGCTTTGAGAATAGTAACTAGTACACCGTAAAAGTGTGTTATTAGTTACAACTCTGTTGCAGGCCTTGCTCTCATGACGCTCACATGGATGGGCAGGGGCATGCATAGCATGCATAGCAGATGAGAAGAGGGCAGCCCGATGGGGGTGGGGCATAGTGAAACGGCATGCAAATGAGGACAGGGTGAGCCACTGAGAGTGACTGGGCAGGGCCAGGGCAGAAGGTGTTGGCCAGAGGAGGTTTTTTTGAGGAGGGGATGCATGAGCTAAGTAGTGAGCCACAGAAGAAAGCCACAAACCCAGGAATCTGAGGAAAAGATGCTGTAGCCATAGGAAGAAGCAAGGGCAAGGCCCATGTGTCGGGAACTGGAAGGAGCTTTCCAGAATGGAGTTTGTATGGGCTGCGGGAGAGCAGGGGACATTGGGGGTGTAGAACGAGGCTTAGTTCTGGTAGAGTGCTATAATAATCGTGGATTTTACTTTACGATCAATGAGAAGCCAGTGGTATGAGTTGATTTCCATTTTATATCCAAGGTCACAAAGCCAGCAGATGAAAAATGAAATATCACATGATGATGTCACCACAGAGTCTCAACTACGCAGCAAGATGGCTTCGTGCAGGATTAGAAAGCTGAAGCCCAGCCTCCTTTGTTCACAGAGTTTCCAGGACGGTGGTTCTCAGTCTGTGGCAATCCTATCCTCCAGGTTATACTTGACAAAGCCTAAAGATGTTTTTGGTTGGAACCATTTTTTGAGCAGAGTACCCTACTGCCAATCAGTAGAGAGAAGGCAGGGGCTTTCTTGACTAGCCCACAGTGGACAGGACAGATCACAGGGCAATGACTTGCCTGCTCTGAGTATCCTTACTAGAGCTGTAAATACAGGGAACAACCTTGTCATTTACTTATACAGACAGGGACTCTGTCTAGCTTCCCCAATGTGCATCCTTAGCTTGGGAGAGCTTCTTGGAGCAGGTGTTACTCTCGGCAAACATCACAGGCTCCCTGAGACACAGTCTCCCGTCCATTTTACCACAAAGCCAGGCAGATTTTGGTATCATGGGAGGCCCAGCAAATTGACTACCAGTGTAGAAAGGGGGAAACTGTGGGTTTGCTTGGGCCCACCCCCCTTTTAGAGACTGTGGCTGTGTTTCCTGGCACCTGAGTGGCCAGGCAGCAGATGAAATAAATCAAGCCATCCCTGGAAGCTGATGATGGAGGCTGTCTGGCTCCAGTCAAGACTAGATGTTGAAGCTGAAATGTCAGAGGAAGACCAGCTGCCCCTTAGACACCATCTTATGTCATTTGCACATGTGCATACAGCGCCTGTGATAACTGAACATGGGGGAGGGGCTGCTTCCAATGACCGCGGATCCTCAGATGAGTTCACACACCCTCCTGATAGACACGAGATCAGACCACACGTCACAGTGTCTATTGAGTGACAACTCCCCTTTCACAAAATATTGACCAGTTTAGGGGGCTGACATATGCACACATGCCTTCTCTTTCCAACCCCGTAGCTGACTATCCATCACTTACACTTTACAAATGGCCCATCACGCACACTAAAATAAATTGGGTGCTTACCATGTGCCACACACTCTCAGTATACCCATACATCATCTCCTTGAGCCATCCTGTCTTCATCTGGGTTCCTTCAAAAGCAACCCTCAAAGCAAAAACTCAGGAGGCAGAGAAGAAAAAATCTATTAAGTTACATTGGCGAAGGAGCCACTGCTTAGGAAACTTGGGACTCCGGAACCTGGAAGCTTCTAGAAAATCCTACAAAGCATGGCTCAGGTTTGTCTCTCCACGGAGAGGAGGCTTTGACCCTCCTTGACATACTCCTGGAATATGCACTCTGGCATGGTCATCTTCACTACCTGCAGGTAAGTCTATGAGGGCCCTAAGCAGGCAGGCCTGCCTGGAATGTGGGTGGTTCCCTCTTTCGGGCTGGGATTCCAGACAGTATAGAAGGGGAAAAAGGAGAAAGCGAGACAAATTCATACATTCCCTTTTCTGTGCTTTCTCAGCTACCATCATGTGGCAGGCATGAGCCACTCACACTGACATGCCGTCCCCTCTGGGTCAGACTGTGTCACTTCAAACTGTGAGCCAAAAGCCTTCCTCCTTTACAGTGCCTCTTGCCAGGTATCTGGGTGCAGTGACAAGTGGTTAACATAAGCTCTCAGGCGTTCTCGTCCTTCCTGCCGAGGCTCACATTGGAGGCTCACAGCAGAGGCCGACCACTGCACAGCTCTAAAGTCAAGGAGCCGGAGGCTCCCAGTGCAATGGGCCTGGCTCCTCCTGGGCTGGGAAGAAGACTCTACCCAAACCTCTCCCCTGGCTTTGAGGGATTTCTGGATATCTCTGGCATCCCTTGGCTTATAGATGCTGTGCTCCAATGGGGCTTAGTCTTCACATGATGTCCCTCTCCCTGTGTGTATGTCTCCTTGTCCGAATGTCCCCTTTCACAATCCTTTTATTTTATTTACTTATGTACCTATTTTGGTCTTCAAGACACGGTTTCTCTGTATATTAGCCCTGGAACTCACTCTGTAGACCAGGCTGGCCTCAAACGCAGAGATCTGCCTGCCTCTGCCTCCCAAGTACTGGGATTAGAGGCATCCACCAGCAACAGCCAGCTATTGCTTTTATTTTTAATTTTATGTGTATGGCTGTGGGGTGTGGGATGTGTACATATGAGTGTAGGTGTCTACAGAGGCCACAAGGGGGTGTCATATTCTCTGGGGCTGGTGTTACAGGCAATTGGGAGTCACTTGTTGTGGGTGCTAGGGAACCAAACTCAGGTCCTCTGCAAGAGTAGTATGACCCCTTAACTGGTAAGCCACCTCTACAGCCTTGAAATGTCCCTCTTTATAAAAACACTGTGTGGGCTGGGATTAGGCCCCACACTCATGACCTTAACTAGTTATACCCACAGTTCCAGGGACGAGGGAGTTCCCTGAGAACCCTGACCCATAATGCCCATGATGAGTACAGCTGTCCCCAGGGGTGTTTGTTCTCTGTGCTGTTTAAATCCTTTGAGCTTGTCTGCTGCATCCTGAGCCCACGAGCCCACAAGCGTGCATCGCTTTGGGTGGCTCTTACCCTCAAGTGACAATGTGGCTGGATGATAGATCCAGAGGGCAGAGGGCTGGGGGGATAGATAGAGAACTAGAAATGTCACCAAGCAGGGGACTTGTGTCCTGTGGGTCCGTCTCACTGTGTCCTTAATCACTGAGCTGCAATCACCGAGCGCCATAAAGAAAGTATGACAGGAATAAAGAGCTGCCAGGACTCTTTCCAAAATCACAAACACACGCGACGAACAGTCGGGGTTTATAAAGAACAAATTATACCAGCCACACTTGATTGTGCCTTTGAGGGAACTAAGAAATTAAGGAACGCAGAGGATGGGGGCGACGCTATACATCTTGATTTTAATACAGCAATTGATATATTGTCTCGTGGAACTGTCCCTGAAAAATTAATTCAAATTGGCTTGGTGAGGAAAACTATCCCTGGGGTTGAAAACCAGTAGAAGGGGAACAAATAATGATTAAAGAAGGCCAGCCCAGACCCACGCCCTTGGGAGAAAAGAGGGGGTGTGGAGAGGGCTGGGGAGGGGATAGGATAGAGGGTAGTGGGAGGGAATAGGAGAGGGGGGAACAGAAGAGAGGGTGGGGGAGGGGACAGGAGAGGGGGGACAGAAAAGAGGGAGGGGAAGGGGACGTGGAGAGGGTGGGGGGACAGGAGAGAGGGCAGGAGGAGGGCAGGAGAGAGGCAGACCTGGACTCAGCTCACAGCCAGAAATGTGCAGAAGTGTGGAAAAAGGCCTGAGAAGAAACTGTGCAGGATCCTACCACACAGTGGGTGTCATGTGGGTGTCATATGGGTGTCATGTGGGTGTCATGTGGGTGTCATGAGGGTGTCACGTGGGTGCCATGTGGGTGTCATGTGGGTGTCATGTGAATGTCATGTGGGTGTCATGAGGGTGTCATGTGAATGTCATGTGGGTGTCATGTGGGTGTCATGTGGGTGTCATGGGTGTCATGTGGGTATCGTGTGGGTGTCATGGGTGTCGTGTAAGTGTCATGTGGGTGTTGTGTGCCATGTGCTCATGGGTAACCTCAGCATCGAGGGTTCTGTCAATCTCCATGTTTCAGCTTCTCAAACATGTGACACTTGAAAAGGTGACATTGTCTCCAGAGTCTCAAAGCCACAGCAGGCTCAGGAGATGGAAGTTGGCAGGGGCCTTCACGAAGGAGTCCTCTCTCTAAAATAAGAGGACTCTGACACCCAGAGGGAGAAGAGAGCCCTGGCAACTCAGTAAAAACGCAGATCCGTGGGCTTGGCACTCAGAAGTCCTGGTTCTCACAGAGATCTGGGAGAAGCCCCACTAGTAACACAGTAGCAGGCTGACCAGAAGGCTGACCTCAGGGTTCTGGGTGTCAGGAGTACAAGATGATGTCTCCTTTGAGAAGGAGACAGAGGTACAGGACAGTCATAGGAATCACAGGGCCAGAATGGTACTCAAGGACCCCCTACAGATTACTCCACCAGCAAAACCCTAAGGTTTGGTCGTGTAGGACAACACTGTAAACACACTGCAGGGGGCAGCAAGTAGAACAGCGGGTGTTGGATTTCTGTGGTCACCTGAGCTGTGGTCTGAGGGTGAGGTTCCACAGACTGCAGGATGTGCAAGACTGCTGAGGGGACAGGTGGGAGCAGATGAGATCGGCTTGAGGAAGGGCTGTGTCTGCAGTGTTGACATCACAAGAAGCTGGTCAATCCCATGCCACACAAGCTACCACCAGCTTCCCTCTGGCAAATTTCCCTACTGTTTCTTCAGTCGGACTTCAAAGTGTCCCAGAGTCTCCTGCTGTCGTGACCTGCTTTCTCTCAGAACCCTGACTCATTCCTTCTAGATTCTCTGGGTAGACCATGAAGCTGCAGGTGTTCCTGTCCTAAGAGCCTGTGTGTGTGTGTGTGTGTGTGTGTGTGTGTGTGTGTGTGTGTGTGTGACAGAGTCTCCTGTATCTCAGGCTAGCCTTGAACTCACTGTGTAGCGAAGGATGGCTTAGACTCCTGCTGCTTCCCGCTTCACTTCCCAAGTGCTGGGATCAACACGCACCACCATTCTGGGTTTTATGCAGTGCTGGGATGCTGGGACTTGAACCCGGCGTTTTGTGTGTGACAGGCAAGCACTCTACCAACTGAGCTACATCCTAGCCACCCCTCGGATGGGAGACCAAGGCCACTTGTTATCACTCAGCATTAGTTTTCTGAGAGCTACTCTATCCTCTGCCTTTCCTGACTCTGAGGCAGAACGATGTAAGTCCTCCAGAGCTGGGCAGAGGTGACAGGGTGCAAACTCCTCTTATTTCACCCATTTATAAGCATCTCCCCATCTTCAGAAGGAAGGTAAACGGTAATTGTTCTGTCTCAAGGCACAGGACTGCATGGGGCGGGGGGGAAGCTGTATAAATGGTGGTGGCTGTCCTGTCCTCACACACCTGCCTCCCTTACCCCCAGCGGCTCCTGTAGGCTGGTGCTTTCCCTGCTTTTGGTGCAGGCTGCATCTGCTCGTCCTCTCCCGGGTACCGGAAGTTCCACTTATCAGCTGTCTCTCTGGCTTCTCGCCTGCAGGGCCTCCCATCCCTCTCTACAGTTAAGGCTCTCTAGCTCCTTGTTCTGCACCAGCAGCCCCGTGGGAACCGTGGGAACCACAGCCCAGTGAGAGCCTTCAGTTATGTCAGGATACCTCAAGTACTTGTCAAAATTAACAGGACCAGTCTGTTCACTACGCTGATTTCCTCCCGCTGCCCCCGCCCCCTGCTTTAAACAGATGAAGAAATAAATTGGGGGAGACTGCATAGATCCTGTCCCAACCCCCACGTGGAGTACTCATTTCTTCAGGGGATGGGGGTAACCCCAGGATTGAATTGTTGATTAAGGCTTAGCCATGCAACTGAAGCCACGCCTCCCACGCTCCCTCACAAGCAGAATGTGTTCACTTTGCACTAACAAGACCCACCCTCTTTGCAGAGACAAGATCCGTTCCCTGCACGTACACAATTCATTCTCCTCATACCAGCAAGGTAGGCCAGGCCATCTGAGGCAGTGAAAGCTGACTTCCTCTCCATCAGACCCCTAGACATGACGGAGACAACCGCCTCATAAAGCATTGATTCAGCATCTGTGTTCAGACCGCCCACCACGCAGCCGCCACTAAGTGCTGGAATTGAATTTATTCTCTGTATTAAAACGCAGGAAAGATTGGAAGGCCCCAACAGTGAAGCCTCCAGGTAGGGTTTTTATGCTTGAGCAGAATAAAAAGAGCATTCTTTAGCATGTTCCTAGTTATCATTACTGGGGTTTACCTGGGAGGAAAAAAAATAAGATCTCAGCCCCGGAGGACAAGGGGGCCGCAGCTTTGAGCTGATAAGCCTGCGGGAACCAGTTACCTCTTTGTCCTAAAACTGTGAAATTCTTATTGTGGGAGACAGCAGTTGCTATTGTCTGTCTGGGATTTGAACCTCGAGCCTTGAGGATGCTGAGATACATAGTAACCTACCACTGAGCTACATCCCACGCATGCTGTTGCTGGTACTGTTTTTGAGACAGGATCTCACTATATAGCCTAGGATGACCTGGAATTCACTATTAGCCCAGACTCACCCGGAACTCATCATGCTCCTGCCTCAGCCTCTTGAGTGCTAGGATTACAGGTGTGCACCACCACGCCCAGCTGTTGTTTTTAAAGGTCATCATGAATCCATCTAGAATCACCTAGAACGGTTACCTGTAAAAGTGTCTGCTCAATAGTCCCTTGCACCTGACCCTCCTTTCTCTTTTGGAATTCTGTGCCATCACTGTTGTCTGTGGAGTACAAAGTCCCAAGCCTTCGTGCAGCTGGTTCTGTAGCTGAGAACCCAAGGATGAGAGGAGCAACTATATCTTTGATGCCTGGGTGTGTCCTTCGGGGGATTGCATGCTCCGTTTTAAGGCTCCACACAAAGCAGCAGTGACCCAGAGGGCAAAGGCAGTTCCCAAAAGGAGTGAGTGACATAGTGACCTGACAGAGATAGGCCACCTGCCTCACAGATCATCTGCCCGAGGCACAATAAAGAGACAAGGAAAGTGATGAGAAAGGGGTCCCTCACCCTAGAGTCTAGTTGAAACCTCTCACAAGCTAAGACTCAAGAGTCGTAAGACTGACGGGATGGCTCAGTGGTTAGGAGCACTAGTTGCTCTTCTAGAGGACCCTAGTTTGGTCCCCATGACCCACACTAGATGGCTATATCCTCCTGTAACTCCAGATCTGGTGTATTTAACACTCGTTCTGGCCTCTAATGGCACCCACGCAGAGGTGGCACACGCTCATACATACACATAAAACTTTTAAATTCCAACACAAGTAATAACATACATTTAAGGCCTCTCCCCCCTCCTCAGTTATAAGCCTACTGTTGTCTAGGACTCTCACCAGAGACATGGAAAAGACCTGTTAATCCCTGGCGGCTCCTGGTTTTAACCTATCAGGTTACAATTCATGCAAAACACCCCCCAGAGTTACCCTCATTTCTCATTGAAAAGACAAAGAAAGGGAGGCGTTTTCCTAGTAGTTCTTTGAGGTAGAACCAAAATGGCATCTGTCTACTGCTAAAGCCCTTCATTGCAAGTCTCTTGAGACAAACATTGCCACACACTGGGGTGTGTCGTGTTCTTTCCCTGGACATCTTTCTATTTTCAATGAATTTCTTTGCGGCTTAAAGCTGGGGGCCAGGTTTTATAGGAGTTCAGTTCCCTAAATGATAAAGGGACACCCCCCACCCCCCCCCCCCCCGGCCCTTTCAGGCTGCTGCAGAAAACATGCCCAGCTGTGTCCCCTGCCCCTGCCCCTGCCCCTGCCCCTGCCCCTGCCCCTGCCCCTGCCCCTGCCCCTGCCCCTGCCCCTGCCCCTGCCCCTGCCCCTGCCCCTGCCCCTGCCCCTGCCCCTGCCCCTGCCACCGGTGCCAAGGCTGTACGGGGCAAGAAGGGTCACATAAGTAGCAGTTCCCAGACTCTGTTCGTCACCTTGGCTCACTACTGTATGTTCTCTCGGCCCCAGCATCGTCCCCTCCCGCGCAGTCCTGCAGGGTCGTTGACACAGGCTCTGCTCTTTTCATATCCTAACTGTTGGAGAAGCTAGTGCTATTTTTCTGCAAGATTTCCAACAGCTCCTTCTGCAAACAGATCACCTCAGAGAAGTTTGCTTTCCCGTGCGTTGGTCTTCCTGCTAGGTGACGTGCCTGTGTGCTTGAGATTCATGTGAAGCAGCAGAAGGCCTTCACTGGCCAATGTTGGTTTTCTTTTCCTTTTTGAGACGGGAGCTCATGTAGGCCAGGTTAGCTAGCCTCAAGCTACCTACATAACTGAGGACAACCTTGAACTTCTGTCATCCCCTCTTACATCCTAGGACAGTGTTTACAGAAGTGCCCCACGACAATTGTCCTTGCAACATTAGAGACTGAATCCGGGGCTCATGCATGTGAAGCAAGCCCTCTTCCAGCTCAGCCATGTCCCCGGCACAATGTTAGAATGTTGGTAGAACAGCCATTAGGGTCAAGCTTAGTCTGAGGCTCTGGGACCTACTCTTGTCCTTCTGGGGACTTAGTCTCCAGCTGTTCTAGGTGAGCCTTAGGAGGTGGGACTGTTCGTTGCTGAGCAGCAACCTGCCCAGGTGAGACGTGGGGGGATTACACGAAACAAAGACACATGAGTCTATGGGGGCCAAATTTATTCAAGCCACCACACTCTCTGGGGTCAAGGGGTATCGTGGCTATGGACTTCAGTTGCCCTTGGCTCCCAGACGGACTTCTCTGAGGTAAATTTGGCCCCCATAGACTCATGTGTACCTCCTCTCGTGGTAATGAGAGAGGAAGGAAAGTGCAGGGAAAAATCACAGTGCTGTATTTTTAAATCCTTGTCAGGCAGCACTAGAGGCTGTAGGAAGGCATTGAAAAGTCATCCAAGCAATGCCAACCAGCATGCCCCACACTCAAAAGACTGCGTGTCGCCTGGGGGGACAGCCTGTGAGAAGGAAGAACACCGTTAAGGAGGGAAAATAAAGACAAACTAGATTGTGGTGAGTGAGAAATTAAATCCCTGTTAGGATGAGGAGTTCAGCAAATCACAAGCCGCTAGATGGTTCCAAACACCCTTGGTCCTGATGTTGCTGCAGCCACCCGTGCCAGCCCTTGGCTGATGCAAACAGAAGCGGTCTACACAAGCCAGCACTGGATCCCGTCTGGGAGCCAAGGGCAACTGAAGTCCATAGCCACGATACCCCTTGACCCCAGAGAGTGTGGTGGCTTGAATAAATTTGGCCCCCATAGACTCATGTGTTTGAACGCTCAGCCATAGGGAGTGGCACATGTGGCCTTACTGAAGGAGCTGTGGTCTTGTTGGAGGAAGCCTGTCACTATGTAGGTGGGCTTTGAGGCCTCTTATGTTCAGGCTCCGCCCAGTGCAGAAGAGCGCCTCCTCCTGGCTGCCTGCAGAAGACAGTCCCTTTCTACTGCCTGCAGATCAATGTGTAGAGCCCTCAGTTCCTCCAGCGCAGTGTCTGACTACATCCCGCCACGCTTCCCTCCATGATGATAATGGACTGAGTCTCTGAAACTGTAAGCCAGCCTCAATTAAATGTTTGCCTTTGTAAGAATTGTCTTGGTCATGTTGTCCATTCGAGACAGTGAGTCTCAAATATACCTCCATAACCACCATTAGAAACACCATGTGGCCCTCCCCAGTCTGACACGTGTAAACCATGGGGTGGGTGCTGTGCAGACCTGGGTTTGAACCCCAGCTCTGCCACTTCCTTATTAGATGATCTTGAACAAATAATGTTTCTCTCTGTTCTTCCTCTTCTTCTCCCTCCTCCTCCCCTCCATCTCTGTCTTGATCTCTGTCTCCGTGTGTGTGTGTGTGTGTGTGTGTGTGTGTGTGTGTGTGTGTGTGTGTATTTGGGCATGTGTATATGAGGCCAGAGGTTGATGCCCAGTGTCTTCCTCAACCACCCTCCACCTTATTTTTTGAGACAGACTTGAAGCTCAGTGATTCAGCTAGACTGGACGGCCAGCAGCCCCCAGATATTCCTCTCTCTGCCTCTCATTCAGACTGCAAGAGTGCCAAGGCTTTGCAAGGTGGGTGCTGGGGATCAAGTCCCAAGTCCTCATGCTTACTCGGCAAGTGTTCTAGCCACTGAGCCACTCAGCCCACTTCCTCTTCTTTTAATTGACGAGGTTGTGGGAAGATGAAAGAGATGATGCATCTTCAATGCCCGCCTCTCTGGGAAACTTGCTTCCTTCTGTCTTGATCTGTGAATTCCTAAGGTCCCCGAGGATTTTCCCCATCCCTAGGTCCTAGGCAGGGAGCCATTCCAGATGATGTCACTACAGCTACCTCACATCAAAATGAAGGTTGCCTTCTACACAGGCACAGGCACACACACACACAGGCACACACACATACACACGCATAGGCACACACACATGCACAGGCACACACACACACGTGCACGCACACATACATGTGCATGCCCACTGTTCCATCAGCCCAGGCTAGCAGCCCAGCCCACCCCTCAGCCAGCCTGACCTCTACAAGCCCCACTCGCTCTGCCCACTGAGGCTGTGTTTCGTGCCCCATCACCTCAGCAGGGTCAAGTTCATCCACCCGTGGTGGGTTGTGCTGTATCTTTGCACACTTATTTCTTCATTCTCAATTGCAAGTGTGAGTTCATGTGTGAACTTATGTGTGCTGATGCAAATACACATGTGTCTCCTTGTCCGGAGGCCATTGTATCATGTATCATGATCATGTGTATCATGTCCACTGCCTTCCTTAATCTCTCTCCTCCTTGAGCCAGGGTCTCTTTCTGCAATGGGAGCTCACAAATTTGCTGACCAGCAAGCAAATTTCCAGGATCCTCGTGACTCCACATCCCCAGTGCTGGGGTTATATAGACACTAGGGATCTGACCTCAGGGCTTCCCTCCTATACGGCAAGCGCTTTGCCAACTGAGCCATCTCTGAACCCCTGAGTTATCCTGTATCTTGACTCTTGATTTTCTCTCCATGGATTCTCTTAGGCTTCCTCCCATTGGCTTTAAGTGCCCCTCTCGATCGCTGAGCCTCCACTATGTACCTCATCAAGGTTAGGATGGGGTGCCATGGAACAGGCCATGCTCCCTGCTAATAGGTATGCAAGAGGCACAAAATCTGTGTCAGGGTCAGGGGTCTGAGACAACCTCTCTGCTACTTCCAGTGCTCCAGGCTCCATGTTTCCTTGTCACACTTCCTCCCATGAAGTGCTGCGTCACAGAAGGACTTCCCTTGGTCTCTCTAGTGGGTCAGAGTGGGTACCTGTGTGCTGAACACAATGTAATAGTTACCCACAAAGCCTATACCCACCCACCTGCTTTCATCAGGCACCCTGGGTGCCCCTCATAGACTCGCTCAGTGGAAGAAACAAAATTACCTCGTAACACCCGGGGCTTGTTTGTTTCTGGTTGGCAAAAGATGTATGCATCAAAACCCAAAACGGGAAGAAAATCCGGGAGCCATGACCGTTATGGCGTGTCTCATGGAAGAAGCCTTGATTTCAGTAAAATTTCTTTTCATGGTTTGAAGATAATAAAACAGAGTCTTATTTAGCCTGGGCTAGCTTCAGACCTGGCACATAACCAAGACTGACCTTAAACTCCTGGTCCTTTGCTTCCTCCTCCCTCGTGTTGGGATCACAGGCATGCACCATCAGACCTAGCTTTCAAATGAGATATTTACTGGAGGGGGAGAATTGGTTTTCTAAGACAGCATCTCCTATAGCCCAGGCTAGCCTCAAACTTGCTATTTCACTGAGGCCAGCCTGGATTTCCTACTGTCTCCACTCCTCAGTGCTGGAATTATGGGCTGGCTTCCCTGTGAAATCTCAACAGTTACTCATCACAGAGTGGGGAATCAGAAGCAAGAGCTGCTCCCGCTGACCTTGCTCCCCTCTCAGAAGCCCACCCCTTCAGGGTGGACAAACCCCAGCAAGCCTCGCCCAGGAGATGTTTGTGTCTCATTCTCTCGGATTTCATGTAAAATCCAGCCCATGACACTCGGGGCGTTGTAAACATCATGTAAAAGCTACCGATCTTGTTCAACCCTGAGGGATTATGAAGGAGAAAATCAACACCCGGGAGGTGAGGCCGCATGCAAACCTAGGCTCCTGGATCAGCCCTCACCTCCACACTCATCACCGTCACAGAAAGGGACAATCACATTTAAAGTTCCAGGCAAGAGACTGTCATCTGGATTTTTTTTTTCTCACAGCTCAGGACACTGGGCAGCAATTTGCTCTGCTTGAAACAACAGTTGGATGGAGTGAATGTGGAGGAGAAGCTGCAGGTGTCTGCTGAGATTGGACACCAGACCTTTGACTTCCTGCACGGACTACCAGGGACAACAGAAACTTGGCTGCCAGTCTAATTGACAGCCTGCCATTATCCACTAGCTCTGTGCAAGAACTGGCAGGACCAGCAATGAACCAGGCATAAAGGGGAGCTGGGAAACGGAGAGGAGCTGGGCTAAGAGGGCCTGGGACAGAGCAGAGGTGCTGGGTGTGATCACTGTCTTGTCACCCATTCCCTTTCCACCTCAGGTCCCATGTGTCTCAGTAGCCCAGAGGACAGTCAAGTAAACACCCTGACCGATGGCCCTGCTGATGCAAAGGCCTGAGGCGGGCTGCAACCTGCTTGATGTGAGAAGGAAAGCAGGTTAGGGAGCAGAATGGAGGGATGTATTTGTTACTTTTGATATCACTCCGACAAAAAACGCCTGAGAGAAGCAGCTCCAATAGATAAAGTGCATCGTGGTGATGAAGTCATGGTTGAGGGAGCACTAGATGTCTGGTCATAACACAGTGACAGACAAGAAGCCTGGAGCTCAAGCCAGTGCATATTTCTGCTGGTTAGTTTTATGTCAACTTGACACAAGCTAGAGTCACCTGAAAGGAGGGAGCCTTGGCTGAGGAAACGCCTCTGTAACAACCGCTGTACGTAAGCCTGCAGGACATTGCTTTTGACCATGGCATTTCATCACAGCAAGAGAACGCTAAGAAAATATTCGTTACTTTTCTGTTGCTGTGACAAAACACCATGATCAAAAGCAACAGAGTCAGAAAGGCATAGTTACCGACATGGAGAGCATGGTCACAGGAGCAGGAAGCTGATCATGTTTCATCCACACACAGAAAACAGAGGATAAGATGAGGAAGTAGAGGACTATAAGCCACCAAGTCCCACCCCCAGTGACATACTCTAACAAGGCTGGTCTTCCTAAAGGTTCCCTAATAAACCCAAATAGTGCCAACAATGAAAGACCATGAGCCTGTGGGGAGATGTTTCTCTACAGGCCAATTATAACCTTCAAGAACAGGCAAATGGGCCAGGCAGCAACAGCACCACACACACACACACATGCATGTACATGTGCACACACATGCACACACATACATGCATGTACACAGGCATGCACATGCATGCACATACATACACACATACATGCATGCACACAGGCATGCACATGCATGCACATATATGCACACATGAGTATACACAGGTATGTACATGCATACATATACATGCACACATGCACACATGAGTGCATACACCCATACACGTATGCAGCACATGCTACAATATGAAATTTAGAACAACCTCGGGCATCATCATAGTAACATGAAGTCTCACTAACCTGCAACTCCTCGTGTAGGCTGGGCTAGATAACAAGAGAGTCACAGGGATTTCCCTGACTCCACCTCCCTGAGGCTGGTATTGCAAGCATACTCAACATTTTTATAAAAGTTTTAGAAACTGAACTCAGGTCCTTGTGTTTGCAAGGCAAGGGATTTACCCACAGATCCATCTCCAAGCCCACAAACTTTTCTTTTTAAGAGCACACATGGTACATGACCTCAGCTTTTACCATCTCTCTTAATGAGATGGTTGTATAAAAATTCCCAGGCCTGTGCAAAGCAAATTGAATAATGCCAATTTATTCATATGGCCTAAATTTTTGAAGGGTAACCAGGAGGTGGGTGTCACGGGGGTTCTGTGTGCTCACTGATGAGTAAAGATGCAATCCTTTGTGGGGCAGGTTGGATGTGTGTGTGTGCATGAGCATGTGTGTACATGTGTGTGTGTGTGTGTGTGTGTGTGTGTGTGTGTGTGTGTGTGTGTGTGTGTGTCTGTGTGCACATGCATGTGTGCAACAAGCCCCAGGGCCTTCACTACACTCATAGCTCCTGTCTCAGTCATTTCTTGTTGTGAATCCTAAATCAAAGCAAGAAGCAGTGAAGAGACACAATAACCACTCAGCACCACCCCTGAGGCATGCCCGGCTAAGGTCTACATCCTGCCCCCTGAAATGAGCTCTGAGGGGAAGCCAGGTATCACATCGGGGCTAAGAATAGACTTGTTACCTCGCTGGAAACATATCAAAGTGCTTTCATCCTGACCCAGGGGGTGCTTTGTTGGGGAACAGGGACAAGGGAGACAGGATGGGCACTTTCTCAGACTTGCAATGACCCTGCGTGGCCTCACCTTCCTACAAGAGGAGCTTCTGCCTAGCCAATGGAGTTCCAGACTGGGTAAGGGACTCAGAAGCAAGCTGCAACTGTGTGGACCTCTCTGTTCCAAGTAACAGCTACAGTGGTGCACTCCTGTAATGCCAGCTCTCGGGGTTTGGGGGTAGTGGATAAGGTAGGAGGATCACAAGTTCAAAGCTTGCTTGGGCTCTATAGAAAAAAAACTGCCTCAAAAAGACAAGAAGAGCAGTGACTATTGACATGGGGGGTGGGGGGGATGTCTATGTGTCCTCATTGTATCCTGGACAGCGTGGGCCCAGCCTTTCAGTTTCCTAACATCCTCCAAGCATGGCCAGAGGTCCTATGAGAAACTGAGATAAGGTTATCTCTGAGTTTCAGACCTCGGATCTTCAGTTCCCTCTTCTGAGCTCCCCAGTGTGGGGTTCAGAGTGGGCAGGGGGGTGGGGCTCATTGATCACTTATTCTGAGCCCACACTTTTACTGTAAAGGCCAGAGAAGGATGAAAACCAGAATCTTCTCCACCCAGCTCAGCCTTTACCGACACCACGCCAGCCACTCCCAGTCCTCAGGGTCCTAAAGTCCCTTTGAACCCCATCCCCCACACCATGTTTCTTCTCTGGTGTAGAGACAGCTGTGGCAGTAGGTAGCTGTTTACTTGAATCGAATAGAGGAGTAACCTACGCAGAATATAAACTATCAAATTAAATCCCACTCTTCAAATGCCACTGGATTCACTCTCGGCCCTGGGAATGTTCCCACCCCCCTCCTTGATGAGACAGTGGGCGAAGTCACCTACCATTTGAGCTTGTTTGTTGCTCCAAGTAGACAGAGAAAACAGGATGAAATGTCGGCAGATGTCAGCAGACTTCATCACCTAAAATGGGGGCTTTTGCGAGCCCCAAGTGATGCTTTAAAGCAGGCTAGAAAACAGCCTCGCTTCCCAGAACCAGAGCATTAGAGAGGGAAGAACCACTTGAGGGTGTCTGGCTGGTTCAGGGTTGAGTAATGTCCTTCAAGACACTGAGAGGGTTGATGGGAAGAAGGGCAGACTGTTTCCCAGCACTGTAAAAAGGAGTAAGTGAGGTGTATCTTTCTGTACACTGTCAGCAAACCACACAGCAAGAAAGACCCCAGAGCACAGACGTGAGGCCTTGTTACTCCACAGATGGCCCTCGAGCAGAAGATTCTGAGATCGGCTCTTGGATTCTCCTTTCCTCCCCTACCCCCTACCCCCTACCCCCACCCCAGCCCCCCACCCCCACCCCGTGGAATGATAGACAGAGATTTTGCTTTCTTATGGCCTCACTCCCTACACAGTAAAACAGCTTCCCTGCCTATGCTAGAGGGTGGGAACACTTTTGGGGAACTCTTCATTGTTGCCTTGAACACCACAAACTACAGAGGGTTTGTGGGCCAGATAGGACAAGAGTAAGGTCATTTGCACCTTGAAAGAAAGGGGGGGGGAGCTATCCTGGAAGTGGCCTCTAGGAGGCAGCAGAGGAGTATTATGGGGAGGCGGCACTTGGAGCCCCAGGCTGCTCTCAGCCCTGGGATCCTGGGACTCAGAGCAGAAGGATTGCTGCTGAGGTACTGTCCTTTATAGATAGGGAGAAAGGTGTGGAGTGTCTTTGGTCACTGGTCCTGGGATGTGTCACTGCCATGTGTCCTGTTGTCTTTCCTTCTCCCCCCAACCCCAGGGCCAGTCATTTTCTTTCACTCTGGAAATGGAGTAAGACTCTCCAATTCTACACTCCATTTTCTTCCCATGGTAAGATTTCTTGTGTAACCAAGAGATACCTTCATCCTCTGCTCTCGGGGACGATAGAAATGGCCTTACTCACACCAGGAGGAAGCACGAATCCCAAATAATTCACCCCAAATACAAGCCTTAAACATGAGCAGCCACCAAACACTTGGTCATGGTGTTCTATCACGGCCGTAGAAAAGTAACCAGTACAGAAGTCCTCAAGGACATGGAGTCCATGGGAGTGAGGGCACACGGGTTGGCTTCCACTGGCTCTCGGGCCATTCTTTTGACTGTTGTTATTATTAATTGTGCAGGGGATTAAAACCAAGGCTTTGTGTTTGTGTATGTTAGAAAGTTACTCAGCTCAGCCAGGGAGATTCCACCTATGGTGCCGTCTTCTCTTTAAGTGTCCATGCGTCTGCCCAAGGCTCCCCTGGCACTGCCCCTGCCACCTTTGAATGGTGGCACCCTCAGGGATCTGTCCTCCTTATTCACTTCTTACCTTCCACTAGGGTGTGAATCCCACAGAGCTGTCCAGAATTCCCTGTGACAAGCTAAGCCTTAAACGTTAGCTTTTCATGGAACAAGCAAATGAATCTGTTAGCCTTGATCCCCACCAAAGCCCCCGCCTATAAGGAAGCCTGCTGGTGACCCATGTCATGCCCAGAGCCACAAGCTCGACCCTCTTGTGTGTGTTTCTAGTTTCCTAGAGCTATTTCATCTGCCTCAAGTACTTACATACATCTTTCTCATTGACAGCTCCCTCCACACAGGTCTATCCTGAACATCAGGATTCTTGCAGAAGAGGACTGGCTGATGTCCCAGCTACCCTCAGAGATTTGGGACAACTGCTTCCCTCTTTGTCTGTGTTTGACGGAATTCACTTACACGTTCATAGCTTCTTACTGGTATAAGTGCTGTGGTTTGTGCTATCTGCCTCTAAGCTCTCAGCTCCTAAGAGATGCTAACATCCTTCCCATGAACAGTACACTACAAATGGCCCAAGGCAGCCAGCAGTCTATCCCACACCTATTTGCCTATGGTTGGTCGAGGAACAGGCATAGGGTCATGTGACCCAGATACTTTCAATGAACTATAAAGGGAAGTCTGCTGAGCGCTCCTTGGAAAGATGCCTTTCACCCTCAGAAGGAGAAGTGAAGGTTCCTCTGCACCATGATCCTGTCTTTGGTCTTTTGATGCTGTTGGGAGCTGGGTTATCCATCTTGGCATCTCCAGGGAGGCAGAGAGCAGCAAAGGACAGCAATAGTTGGGCTCCCGGGAGCCATGCTGAGTCATTGACCTTCCGTCACTGGACACCTTGCTAGGGCCTCATTCTCTCAGGGAGCCAATGAACGCCTAGGTAGCTTAAGCCACTAGCAAGTGAGTGTTGTGCTTTTCATAGCCAGACACATACACACTAATGCTGAGAACAGTATCCACCCATGGCAGGCCCAGCAGGCAGGCAGGCTAAATGAACAGAACTCTCCTCCTGGGGAGGATGTGGAAAAGCAGTCCATGCAAAACCCCGTGCCTATAGTAAGGGGGATTGGCTTCCTTGACCCTTGGCTTCTTTCTGGGGGACCAGATCAGTGGGCTACTGGGATTCCCAGGATGGGGGTAGGGGTGGAGGGAGAGTTCCATTGACTCTGTGTCTAAGAAGAGCATGGTGCGGGGAGTCCTGGTTAGTAAAGCTATTCTTGGAGACTAGAACCTCAAAGTCTGTCAGAGCTACTCACTGCTAACAGAACCTGTTGAGGAAGATTTAGTGGGAGACACAAAAGGATATCACTTTGAATGGTTGAGAGTAGCCCACCTTGGGCCTGGACTCTAAGTCAGATGAACTGGAAAGATCTCTTCTTGCTGGACATTAGCTTCAAGTCAGAAAGTGTCTAGAGGACCTTTCTCACCATGGATGCCTAGGAGCCCGGTGGTAATTCAGCAGGCCTCACACAAGCTCTGCATTGTGGGAATTGGGACCATGGAGGTCACTCACAGGTCCCAGGGGAGGTGACAGGATGTTTAGGGCCTCGGCCAAGTGACAAAGCCTTCTTGCCTGACCTCTTCACATCTCCAGCTATTGTGAATGAAATTATGCCTTAGTTCAAAGTTCACTTTCATTAAAAAAAAAAAATCTGTGTTCTATCTAACTAATGATAGCCAGTTGTGTGTTAGTATGAACTGAAGTCTTTCCCAGAGCTGTTTGTTAACTAAACTTCATCCCCCTTAAGGGATCCTTGATATGTTCATCACACCAAGTAAGACATAAAGTCTATTTTCAAGAAGCAGGTCACTGGGCTTTCTTATGGAGTTCAGGAGCCCAGCTCCTCACAACTTGGCTTTGTCCTTGCTGGTCCTTGCTGAACCAGTCTGAGTCAGTCTGTGTCTTGCAACCAATGAAGACCAATTACAATACCCCATAGGGCAGTAAAGTGCCACGGAGACTCTTAACAGACCCAGATAAGGGAAGGAATGAGGAAGACCCCTTAGCAGACACAGACACGACAACAAGGCCAAGAGCACATGGGGCAGGGCAAACACACACATGTGCTGCCTTTTGTTTGTGATCCCTCTGTGGACCGGAAGGCTTTGCTTGAGATGAAGGTGTGTAATCTCTAACATCAAGAGGCCCTGGGAGAAGTATCTGGAGATTAACTTGGAGAGGGAAGACTTCCCTGACCTGAAGATGGATCACCCTGGGTAAGCAGCTGCCCGTAAAAACAGACCTGTGAGAAAGAAGGAAGTAGAAGAAGCAGGAAGAGGGAGGGGGATGACAGGGAAAGGGGGGGAGAGACAGAGAGAGGAGCAGGGAGGACAAAGGGAATGAGAAGACAGTCCTGGCCTTCAAAGGAAGTAAAGGAGAATTAGGAGAGGGATAGGCCAAGGAGTGAGGGAGCATGGAAGAAAATCTGGAGAGAGCAGGGGTGAAGACATGGAAGGAGGAAGCAGGAAGCAGGAGAGAGAGGGAAAACAGGAGGGGGGAGAAAGAGACAGTTGGTGAAACCAAACTTCAGCTGCCAGCATCTTGGGTGGAGGGAAAGCCCTTAGAAAGGAAGGGGAAACGTGCTGATGAGATGGTTAGATCACTGGCTGCTGCTCCTGCAAAAGACTCCAGTTCAATTCCCAGAACCTATGTGGCAGCTCACAACCGTCTACAACTCCAGTTCCAAGGACTCCAACTCTGTCTTGTGGTCTCTGCTAGTGTCTGGCAAACTCACAGTGCACAGGCATGCAGGCGGGCAAATATACCAACGTGAATAAACTACGAATAATAATGTTTAGAACGGGGAGGACCAAGTTGAAAGGACACTGAAGCCATTTCATCCCATGCAATCCTGCGAGCCCTGCACAGAGACACAGGGAGGAGTGCAGAACGAGAGTGCAGCCCTCCATCTGCCCTGAAGTTTGATCTGTGGACATCGGATGGATGTCCATGCCAAGAACCACAGCGGTGCAGAGTCCTGAGGCTGTGGAAAGTAGCTTCCCGACACACAAAGCCAAATGACACAGGCTCTAAAATAAAATCCCAAGCATCTAAACAAGGCCATACGATCCTGTTGACCCTGACCTGGCTCCCCAGAGCTGCCAACTCACCCTGAAGCTCCCAGCCTGGTTTCCAGAAAGCCCACGCTCTGTGAAAGTCTGGTAAGCACCCAGTTGCCTCTATAAGAGCCAGGTGACCACTGAGTACACTGCCCTGCTGTTGAGAAAGTAGAAAAAGCTCATATTTTCCTGCTCAGGACCCATTCCAGCCACCTCATAGAAAGGACCAAAGGCCACTGAGGACAAAGTGACAGCAAGGATATTGGCTCCAGGTTCTGGCCTCCACCCAGCCTGGGATCATCTGTCCATGACCTGAAGTGGCATCTTGTTTGGCTCTCACCTGTCAGGAGCCACAGACCTCATCCACAATGTATGCTTGCCTTCGGCTTTGGGGGATGGGTACCTAGGGGCAGGCTCTGCCCACCCCAGAGAAGACTAACAAGGGCAGCTGCTCTACCTCGTTCCTTTTGAACTGCCAGCTCCTGGGGCAGCACCTGGCACACAGAGCCTATTCTAAGTCTATTTGTTGAAAGAATGGATGTGTTGGGTAAGCTGTTTTTCATTTGTTGTTTATAAACAGGTTCTCCGACCCATGGGCAAGCACCAATCCCTGACACTATTAATGACAGATACTCTGTTATGCTTGCAGACAGAATCTAGCAAGACTGTCCTCTGAGAGGCTCTACCCAGCACCCAGCAGCTGGCTCACACAGATGTAAACACCCACAACCAAACAGTGGATAGAGCTGGGGGACTCTTTTGGAAGAACAGGAAGAGGAATTGCAGCCCCTAATGGGATAGAAATTCCACAGGAAGACCAATAGAGACAACTAACCAGGACCCTTATGGACTTCCAGAGACTAAACCACCAGCCAAAGAACATACATGGGCGGGACCTTCACTTCCCTGCTCATATGTAGCAGAGGTGCACCTTGGTCTTCATGTGGGTCCTGAACAACTGGAGCCGGGGCTATCCCAAAAGCTGTTGCCCGCCCATGGGATATGTCCTTCTAGCTGGTCTGCCTTGTCTGGCCTCAGAGTGAGAGGATGTGCCTAACTTCATAGAGACTTAAAAGTGCCAGGGCTGGGGGACACCCAGGGGTAGCCTCCATCCAGTCAGAGGAGAAGGAAGAGGGAAGGATTGGGGTGGAAAGGGACTGGGGGGTGGCAGTGAGTGGGATATAAAATGAATAAGTAAAATAATAATAATAATAATAATAATAATAATAATAATAATAATAATAATAAAAACAACAACAACAGTAATAGTAATTAGAGTCTCCTGTCACCTGGGTGAGCCTTGAGCTGACTGAGGCTGAAAATGAGCCTGCATTGCTGATCCTTCAGCCTCCACCACTGCCATGGTTGGAATTGGAGGCTTTTGTGCCTCCACCATTGTGTGCCTTTTTGGGTTGTACTGAGAATCCAACCCAGGCCTCAGTATGCTAGGCCAGCAATCCAGCCCCAGGACTAAGCAAACAGTTTTGTTCTAGTTAAAATTCTCCTGACCCAGGCTACAGAGATGACTCAGTAGTTAAGAGCATTTATTGTTCTTGCAGAGGCTCTGAGTTCAGGTCCCAGCACCAATGTTGGGTGGCTCACAGCCATCTGTAACTCCAGCCACAAGGATCTGATGCCCTCTTCTGGCCACCATGGGCAACTGCAGTCATGTGCACGTAACCACACACAGACATATACACATCTACAAAAAGAAAAAAAAAAAGATCTCTTTAAAAAGCATATTCTACTGAACCAAAGCCCTTAAACATTTTTTCTAAAACTCCTAAAGTTTAGTTTTCTTTGTCAGATACACTAATGCTAAGCTGATAGCTACAGATTAAAGCTACAAATTAAAATATTGTCTGTATTGAAATAGGTATAGGTAATACAGAACAAGTTTTAAAAATTATAGTTTTTAAAGGATGGTGCCAGATAAGAGGCTAGCACCTCTTATTTTTAATGATACCATTTAAAATATATGTAGAATTCAGCAGCAGCCTTTTTCATGTCAGTGTCTTCATCTTAAAGTTGAAGTTACAAGTACTAGAAAAATAACAGTTGGGAAAGATTTTTTTAGGAAAAATGAAGCACATCAAACTTCTGTGAGTCTTGGCTCTCAAGAGCACCTGTTCACTCTAGCCTTCATAGGATGAAGTACGAAAATCAGATTATAGTAGTAACCAAATAATTGATTCTTTGCAACATAAAATATGACCTAGTAATCAAAACAACAACAACAACAAAAACACAAACAAAACAAAAACACCTCTTTCCCCTTTTCCAGACAAATAAATGGCATGGCTTTAATATGACCTTGTCACCCACATAGAAGAGTTTTAACCTAGTTTAATGTTCTACTGTATCTTCACTAACAAAATGTTTAACCCACAAAGCGTTGGTGGCTCGGTGGTTAAGAGTAGTGTTTGTTTTTTCAGACCTAGGTTCGGTTCCCAGCACCAAGATGGCAGCTCACAATCAGCTACCCAGGGGATCTGATGCCCTCTTCTGGCTTCTTCAGGTACTGCATGTGTAGGGTGTACAGACATTCATGGGTGAGCTCAAGGGTGTTTGCCAAAGCTGTCCACACTTTTTATGGGCTGTTTCATCCACATTCAGTTTTCTGGTTATTTGTTTTCATGATTCACATTTAGGAGGGTTTTTTCACCCAATATTCATTTATTCATTCCCTTATTTACTTGGGGTCAACACATACACATTAGTTTCTATCATGTCTCAGGCCTTAGACTGCAACCTAAGGCACAGAGCTAGGGGTCACCATGCTCTCTGCCCTTCAGTTCAGCCTAAAAGATGCACCCCAGTGGGCCAGACAGTAGCATTTCCTTGATATCAGCCCAATCAACCCCCTCCACATATCTGTGGGTTTTTTTGTTTTGTTGTTGTTGTTGTTTTTGTTTTGTTTTGTTTTTGTTTTGTATGGCTTTCTGGAGCCTTTCACTTAGCATGTATGGAAGCAGCATTTGCTCTTTAAATAAATACCTTGTGGGATGAGAGGTACACACGTGCAGTGGCACATGTGCAGGAATCAGAAGACAACCTTCAAAAGCTGGCTGTGTCCTTCTGCCAATCTGAGGAATGAATTCAGATAGTAGGCTTGGCATGAGCTTGTACAAGTTGAGCCATCACACTAGTTTTTACCCTTTTTATGCCCGTATTGCATTGGCACCTGTCACAGCACCTGAAGTCGCTGTGACAAAAGGAATCCTCCCAGAGCACTCTGGGAGCAAGCTAACCGGCTCCCGGGAAGAAAATGATGGGTAGAGGAGAGCAGGTGTGACAGCTAGGGAGGGTTCTAGGGAGGGGCCTTGGGGGATCATTGCATCACAGAGAAGGCAGAGAGCTTGACTCCATCCAGCTGCATGGGATTAAGAAGATGCTGTTGTCTGGACATTTGTACATCCTAAAATGTGTTCCATTGACCAAAGCAACGTAGGGAAGAAAGGACCGATTAGGTAACAGTCCATCATTGTGGGGAAATCAAGGCAGGAACATAGAGCACTTAGTCCACACTCAGGAGCAGACAGAGTACATGCATGAATCTCTGCCTCTTGCTCTCAGCTAGCTTTTGCCCATATACGGTTCAGAATCTCCTGCCTAGGGAATGGTGCCACCAACGGTGAGCTGTGTCTTCCCACATCAATCAAAACAATTTCCCAGGAACATGTTTATAGGACAACCTGATGAAAAATTCCTCATCAGGACTCTGTTCCCAGGCTGAGTCCAATTAACATTTAAAAGTAACCAAGACAATGTGTTACTGTCATAATTCCCAACGGACAGTATCCTTTGCAAGAAAGCCCAAGGGCAACTGCTTCTTCCTTCAGTGATGAGAAGGACAGCCCAAAGGTTCCACTGTGTGCCAGAGAGGGAAGCCTAGTGGCCATATCTACCAGCCTCTGATTTTGAGTTTATCAGGTCTCCAACCTGTGAGAAATAAACTTCTGTTGTTAGGAGACCACTGGGATGTGGTATGTGGTATAGCAGGTCTGAGCACACAGAGAGCTAGTTTAATTATGAGAAACATCACTGAGGAACTGCAGAGGGAGAGAAGTCTGGTATGGAACATGTACCAGGTATTGGGGACAAGAACTGGAGGGAAGACATCTCACAGAGGTTCGTGTCCCAGTTGTTCCTAGAATACCAGAAGGAGTTTGGCCACAAGAAAAGGACAGTGAAGGGCTAGAGCCATGGCTCCATTGGTGAAGTGCTTGCCTTACAAGCATGAGAACCTGACATCAGTCCACAGAATGCGTGTAAAAATAAAGTCAGCATGGTGGAGTGGAGGTGCTTGTTTTGCCAGAGCCAAGAGCAGGGAAATGGGACCTGCCTGCTTGCCAGCCACCCCAAACTAATCAGCAAGGTCAAAAAATCAATGGAAAGATTTGTCTCAGAAAACAGGGTGAGTGGTTCATGAGAAATGACAAGCAGGGTTAACCTCTGGCCTCCATATGTGCACACATACATGTGCACATGTGCCTGCACTTATGAGCATGTATATGTATACAATGACAGACAGACAGACAGACGGAGTAGCCTGCAATGAGAAGAGTCCATTCTTATGCAAGAGCAAACATTGAGAAACGAGGAATAAAAAGACCTATAAATGGTATGTACACTTACAAGCCACAGACACCACATGAGCCCCAGGGTGCCTGCCCAAAATGATCATAATAATCTGGTTTGGGGAAAAACAGAAAAAGAAAATCTAGAAACAACACAAAGATATATATATATATATATATATATATATATATATATATATATATATATATGGAATACTATACAGCACTGAAAAAGAGTGAATCATAGCTGTGTGCAATAGCATGGAAAATTTTAACAACATAAACTGACCCAGAAAATAGCAGAATTCACACAGTATGAGTCTGTTTCTAAATGTTTTAAAGGCTGTGAAATGGAATGGATTTGGTGTGACTTTGATAAAAGAATAAACAGTAAGAAACCTAGTGTGGCTGGAACCTGGAGTAAGGCAACAGGGACAGGACACAGAGGTGCAGGCTTGGGATAGAGTCTCATGGCCATCACAGAGTTTAGAGGTCATTCTCACTGAGGTGGAGGACTGTCATAAGGTGTGGGGGACAGGATAACCTCATTCAGCTAATTTTTTTCAAGTCCATATGTGCTCCAGGATTATGTTCACATGTGTTCTAGCTTCATTCTGTTACTGTGATTAAAGCTCTGACCAAAAGCAGCTTGGGGAGGGAAGGAGTAATGTGACATGTGCTTCCAGGTCACAGTCAGTCGTTGAGGGAAGTCAGGGCAGGAACTCAGCATGAACTTGAAGCAGAAACCAAGGACATGTGATGCTTTCTGGCTTGCTTACATGTTCATGCTTAGACAGCTTCTGTATGCGTTTCCAGACTGCCTGCACAGGGAATGGTGCTGCCCACAGTGGGCTGGGCCCTCCTACATCAGCTAACCATCAGTACACTCTCTCACAGATATTTACACAGTACAGTGTGACCTCAGCAATTCCTCAGTTGAGACTTCTCCTGAACTGTGTCAAATTTATGGTTAGAACTCACAAGGACAACATACTGTGAAATAAATTTACTACTCATGTGATAAAAAATACACAAGAAATTTTTGAAATAGCATGCGCTAATACCTCTAGCCATGAAATATCCTCAGGGTGTAGTTCTCCGTTAATGATGGTGCTGTATATTCACACTGTAGACAACCTTCCTGATTGTTCTGAGCTGCTCTCCTAATCTTACGGGTGACACAGCTGATGAGAGCTTGTCTCAGGAGTAGGAAACTGTCAGCTCAGCCTTTTCTTTGTCCCTGACACTTGTAACCACAGGTGCCATCCTCAATCTGTGACCTTCTCGCAGTGGGGTCTTTAACCCATATGCCCTTTGGTGGAAGTTAGGTCAGTCAGCATTTGCTAAGCTCATCTGTGAGACTCAACACAGCACCCATAGGCTGCAACGCCTGTGGCTAGAGTGTGCACCCCACAGGCACTGCTCCATGAGCTTGGAGGGCTGGAGTGGGGAGGGGAAGCCTTCAGCCCATGACAACTGCAGTGGTAGGGGGAAGGGAGAATCTGTCTTAGAGTTTGTTTTATGGGAGAAAAGGAGGTGGAATCCTGGGATCTGAGATCTGGGTCCACTATGGGGCCCACATACCAGCTGTGCGATTGAACCCTCAAGGCAGCTGCTCTAAACTGACAGGAGCTGAGTATAACACATACTGAATTTCAAAGGCTTGAAAGTGGGGAGCAGGGGAAGAGTGAGGAAGAACAGAGGGATCTCCAAGGATCAGAGCTTCCAGTTAAGAAGACCCTCACATTACTTTAATCCATTAACAGAAATCAGAAGCCACACATATGGAAACGTGAAGAGATGAGTGTGGATGAGTTTTCTGTCGACCCATTCTTGAGTCTGGTCCAGCTCTATTAAAATGAGAGTTCACCTTTTTAAGAAAAACATCTGTCTCTGTTCCTAGGACCCACAGGGTCTGACTCCCAGTGTTTAGCTTAGGGAGAAGCAGACATAGGAGAGGGCGGAAAAAAAAAAAATAAGAGCTGGCAATGAAGTGTGCCGTGGATGCTGCCTCTGGACATGACAGGGCTATTGTACTTATGAGCTCATGGCATGATCATATCAAAACAAGATCAAGTCAGTACAAATCCAACCTGGATCATGGAGGGGACCCCAATTATCCACCCTATTGGAGGAACTATTGGCAGATAATAGAGCCATTTTCTATGAGAAATATGGCCTCAGATAGATCGGCCACACTCCAGTAGACAGCCCTACCCCTATGTGCATACAAGCAGCACATTGTGCTCAAGGGGTTATTAATAATGATTTTTAAAAGAGAGAATGAGGGCTTTGGAGGAAGGTCTGGTGAGGGTGTCTGTAGAGAGACAGTGGTGAATGGATGTAATTGATATGCATTGCAGAATGAATGAAAACTTCAAAGAATTGCAAAGACTATTTCAAAAATGTTTCCAGATAGCCGCATTAACAGAGATGGAAAGGGAACAGAGCTACCCGTATAAGAAATTGGTTTATTTTCACTGTTTAAAATACATTATTTATTTGTGGTTTTTAGGTAGGTCCTTTGTAGCCCAGGATGGCTTTTGATTCCATTTGTAGTCAAAGATGGCCTTGAACTCATGACCCTCCTGGCTCCCCCTTCCTGGTGCTGGAATTACAGGTGTGTACCACCACACCCAACTTAACACTTCATTTTAATTAACAAATAGTGATTTTTTGTGTTTATGGGTCTTGATGTGATTTTTTTTTTGATATGTGAATACATCATGGAAGGGTTAAATGATTAACCATCACCTCACATGCTTATTTTTTGAGATGAGAACATTAGGAGACAACCCCTTAGTAATTTTACAATGTAAGGTTCATTATTGTCCACTGAGAGTCACAACAGCCTAGGATAAAACCCAGAATCTTGAAATATTTTGACCAATATCTCCCAATCTCCCTGTTCTCTCCAAGAAATGAGTTCAGTTATTTCAACAGTACATGAAATTTAACCCAGTATTATAAGAGGCCAAAAGCTTTCCAAAAAGTGTATCTGTGTGTGGAAGGGTAAGAGGGAGAGCGGGTGTAAGGATTCCTGTCGAGGTCAGAGGACATCTCCAGTGTTACTATCCAGGTTCTTTCCACTTTGTGTTTTGAGATGGGGGCTCTCACTAGCCTAGGACTTGACTATTCTGCAAAGCTGGCTGAACACTGAGCCTCAGGGATACACACACACACACACACACACACTTGTGTTCACACACATGCACAAACACAATGCACACATACACACACATGCACACACATGCTCACACACATACACACACACACATGCACACACATACACACAAATGCACACAGGAGCATGCACATACACGTGCGGGCACACACACAGAGTCACATGGGTGCTTTATGTTCCAGTTCTTTCAAAAGACTCTTCAACGATGCAAGCTGCCTGGACAGAACATTTTATCAATGTTTTCTCAGGCAACATGAACAGCTTCCAACCCACACTGGAGGGAAGTGTTCCTCACCCAGAGAGACCAGGGAACAGAAAAAGGTCCCCACGGACATCAGGGGCAGGTAGCATGCCCATAGCCAATGCACAGAAGCCTGGTCTAACGTTGATGAGACAGTCAATGGCCCCACAACATCAGCACCAATGTGCTTCTTGGTCCATGGGAGATGCCAAGGTATTAGGCTATTCTGGTAATGGAGAGTCCCAGGAGGAGAAACCTACAGTAATCATAGAGGACCTGCCTCTGAAAAGTGTGGGAAAGAGGCAAGGAAGGAGGCAAGGAGGGGGCATGAACAACACAACAGAGGGTGACATGTGTGCATGACCTTTGCTTGATATCATATGGACAGCCAGTTAACTTACCATGCTTTAAGAGAGATGAACTGGCATGGCCTTCTGGAATGGCCATTCCATCAATTCAGAGCTCTATTCAAATTCTAATTTTGCCTTCTCTGGAAAGCCTTACTTCCCAGGAACTCTGGTCTCCAGTGATCTTGTCGTAAATTTCCAAAGCAGTTTACAGCAGACACCCAGAGCAGAGTCCAGGGAGGTTTGGTTTGAATAAAAAATGTCCCCAATAGGCTCACATGTTGGGACAGTGGGTCCCCAGTTGGTGGCACTGTTTGGAAAGATTACAAAACCTAGAGGAGGAGGAGAGTGTCCGAGAGTGTCGGATACTGTGACCAGCCAGCTCCTGCCTTCCAACTACTACCAGCCTTTCCAACCACGATGAAGAACCTTTACCCTGGAAATGTAAACTGAAATAAACCTTTTCTCTTTTGAGTTGCTTTTCTCAGGGTATTTTATCCCAGAAATAGAGAAAAGGAACTAAAACAATAATTTGATACAAAATTGTTTCATTTGCATTTACAAAGACCTCGTTGTGTGATATTGGTGCTATGTAGGGTATGTGCCCATTAAAGGGCAAGAGAAAGAAGCATTATGAGAACACAGTAAAAGAAAATAAATAAGTGGGAAAGAAGTAGAAGGGGAGGGGAGGAGGACTGAGGGGAAAAGCAATTACATAAATAAAGATGGGAAACAAGGTGAGGTTGAGCAAGACACAGAATGTCACTTTAAAAATGTGTATTTCATCCAATCATTTGCTAACCATTGTGCTTAGAGCTCCTATACTATTTCAGCTCCTGTACTACTTCTGGGGTGGGGGTAGGGCAGGGAGTGTATAAAATTTAAAGCGATAGCTGTTAAAGTATCAGACTACAATCCTGCAGTTTTCAGCTTCTAGTTCTGTCCATTTTTTTGCTTTGTATGTTTCGCTATCTATTGTTGGGTACATACATGTTTAGAATAGTTGTGTCCCCTAGTGTATGGATCCTTGTATCATTCTGGAATGCTCTTTTTTCCTGATAACTTTCCTTGCCTTGAGTCTACATTGTCTGAAACCATTGTAACCGTATCAATTTCGATTTTTCTTCCAATTACACCACATCCCTCTCATTGTAACTATTTCTAAGCATTTAGTGGGGTTAAAATGTTCAGGTTGCTACACAATGAATGTCTGAACTTTTCCAACTTAAAAACTGAAACTCTGTAAACATGAAATGACATCAGATGCATTCCTCCCTGGCCACACTGTAACCTCTGTGTGCCTTTCTACAGTTATAACCAAGGTTCTCTTTGCTGAAGGTTCTCTGGTGCTAAAGAATGCTTCATGGCACAGCACACACTCTGTGTACCTTAGAGAATTAGAATTATACATTATTTTCCTTTCAAAGACTGCCTGGTCTCGCTTAGCACAAAGCCCTTGATTTTTATCTATACCTTGTATGTACAAGAATTGCCCTGTTAGTAAAGGCTAAGTAATATTTTGGCATGTCTTTGTTCATCTAATCAGCAATGAATGACTTTTAGATGGTTTCTGCCTCGTGGTTGTTTTGAATAATGCTGTTTTTATGAACATTTGCAAATATTGCTTCAAGACCCTTCCTTCAGTACTTCTACATATATCAACAGCATTGAATTTATTGGACTAAATATGCTAATATTGTTTTTGGTTTTCTGAGTACCCACTTAATTATTTTTCATAGTGCTTGCAAAATGTCTATCACTTCAATTACCTTGATTATTATCTAAACAATAAATCTTTTTATTCATTCTCTTAAATTGCTGTGTATCTTTACATTTACAATACAACATATAATTGAGATTTTTGTTTTATTTTGACTTTATTTTCTAGCCTGGCAATCTCTGTCTTTTAATTGGTGAGTTTAGACCATTTAAATGTAATGTAATTTACTGTACTACAACTGACATAATGAAATTTAAGGGGTGTGTGTGTGTGTGTGTGTGTGTGTGTGTGTGTGTGTGTTGATACATGGACACTTGCAACCCACATTAGCCTCAAACTTGCTATTTAGCTGAAGCTGACCTTGAATAATAATGACAGATAGGTAGGCAGATAGATAGATGTTTAGATGGATATCTGGATGGATGGAGAGAGAGAAAGATGGAGAGAGAGAAAGAGATGGAGAGAGAGAGAGAGACAGAGAGAGAGAGATCTCTGCTAATTAAAGTTGAAGTTCACCATGACTAGACAGTGTCTGAGCTTGGTGCAGTATGGAAGACTCCCTTCTTTAGTAGGTCTTCTCCTTCTCTGATCCTGTCTGGGGAATTCAAAACTCCTTACCTGAAGAATGTCATGTAGCCTTAGTTTGATCACAGGATCAATTTCCTTTCTCGTGATAAAAACCTGTTCGCCCAGCACCTGAGATTCCTGAAATGCTTCTCCAAGCTAACAAGACATTTCAGGTATCCTAAGCCTCCAGACAATAACCTTTGCCCGTCCTGCATATTCCTACCCTCAGTCCCCCAAACCTTGGTAAGCCTTGAATCACTATAATTAATGTTGATCTGCCTACTGACAGTGGGCCCCAGGGTAGCCATTCACTGTGCATATTCACAGGGCTTCTGAGCCCCGTTTGACATGTCTACTCCCACTGCCCTGTGGATTGTTTTGCCTGATGATCCATGAGAGTGGAGGGACCCACGGATAGAGAGATACTCTTTATAAGTACAGTTCTTCATGGGAAGAGAGGGATTTAGAGCCATGTTGTTAAGTTTCAAACCCTGGCAAGCAGCTGGAGTGCCTGTTTAACATATAGAAGTGTCCTTGTCCTCCAGGCTTTCTCAGCATCTTTCTATTAACCTGTTACATACCCTACCCTCTACCCTAAACTTCCCAGCCTAGCGGTTGAGCCACAGGCTTGTTCCTATTATAGTCCAGACATTCTGTTTAGATACTCTCCCAGTCTTTTGCTCTGCCTCTCTGCATCTAGCTCTTTCTGTCTCTCTCTGTCTCTCTCTCCCTCTGCATTTCTCTCTCTATTTCTCTCTCCCTCTTTTTCTTCTCAGTTCTTGCCCCTTTTTTGCCTTGTTTGAATATTTTTTTAGTGATATGGTGTAATTTACCTTTTTAAAGGCTATATCCCTAGTATTTTAATGGGTTTTTCTGGGAAATACAATAACCACATTAGTTTTTCACTCTACTTAGAGTTTCTAGTTTACCACTTCAAGAAAAATGCACAAAGCCAAAATGATAATTTAAAAATTATATCTAAGCATTAAATGGAAGGTGAAGGGCAAAGCATACAATTTATTTAATGTTAACAACAAGTAGCACAGAGAGCAAGTAAAGCATGAGTGAGTTCTAACACACATGTAATATTTCTGAAAGAATATTATATGCCACACAAGAAATCTTGGTGGTGACCAGTGTCAGGCCCAAAGGAAACTCCATTTCCCCCAAATTCTGTCGGTTAAACAAAAGCCAGCATCCCTCAGGAACTTGTGAAGCCGGTTACCCTCTATCAAAAGGAGAGCTTTTCCTTATCACAGGCAGAAGAAACAAATGGCTACCAGTGGTATCTATTAATATACCAAAACACATGCTGGCCTCCTGGCTCCATTAGTAACACAAGTACCTGATACACATTTCAAAGTCCGTGCTAACATCTTAGCTCTTCCTGCCTCCTCCCATTTCTCACGGGCTCCCCTCCCTCACGCTACTCCTTCCCATAACTCAGCTATTCCTCCAGCTTTCTTGTCTCTTGCCAGCACTCTGCGTTCACCTCTCACTCTCCCCAGCCCTCTCCCTCCAACTCTCTGCTGCTCCTGCTTCTCTACTGCATATTGTCTACTACTTGCTCTGCTTCAGACTCTGCTCTATCTCTCAAGTCTGCGATACACACCTTCTCCTTAATCATGCCATGGGGCTGTCAACTAGTCATTTCAGAACCAGCTCAGGAGCAGCAAGGATAGGAAGCAAGAGAAGGGGAGGAGTCACATCACACGCAGCGAGTCTCATTGTATGTTTATTTATATATTATATTTATATATTTATATTATTTATATTATTATATTATTTATATATTTATATATTAAATGTATTACATTTCCAAGCAGTAATTCATATAAAGCTTTATCACTTATTATCCAAAATATCCCTTGAAACACCAATAATGATGCAGTTAGAAAGCAGGCGTCTCTACCACCTGCCCCAGGGACCTAATGATGGCAGGACACACCATCACTAGCTGCCAAGATGCAACACATTTCCACTGTCACCAGAATCTCATATCCTCCCCTGAGCATGCACTACACCCCCTTATAAAAGTCCAGTCCCTCCTCTCCACATTCTCTTCTTCCCTCACCTTGCCCAGAGGCAGCCTCCGCATCCCCCTCCCCAGTAGACCTCTTACAGGAGATGTTTCACATGGTAACTTTGTGACCTTCACCTAGATCATAACAGATGCCACTGGCTCAGCAGTTAACAGAGCTCACTGCTTTTACAGAGAATTCTGCGATCATAGTTTGGTTCCCAACACCCACACCCGGTAAGCTTCTGTCACCTATACATCCAGTGGATCTGATATCCTCCTCAGTCTCCACCTGGACACCACCCCCAGTTCCACTGCACTTACACACGTACAAACCCACACAGAGATGTGTACCTCCATACACATAATTTTTTTAAAAAATAAATAAACCTTAAACATACTTTAGAACTGCTCAAATATGCAAAAATTTTGAAGCAGCTGCTTTTAGAAGGCTATCAAAACCAATGGGAATTATACATCAGAAGCCAAAGCAACCATTAAGATGAGTGAGATGAAGTTAAATTAAATGCCTCATGATCTCCTAAGATGCCAACAGGTATATGCACACATGGGCATACACTACATACATACACTAAACTATAATAATAAAAATAATAATAATATGATGATATAAAATAGATGATACATACATACATACATATAACATACAACATACATACATGTAAGGGTAGTTCTGATGCTGAGGTCCTGTTTCCCAATTGGTTCTTGATCTGTCAGTAAAGAAGCCATGGGCCAACGGCTGTCAGAAGGTACAGGTGGGACTTCTGGGTCCCTGGAGGGAAAGGGAGAAGTAAGGAAGGAAAGGCAGAGTTCTGCCATGATTCTGATGGAGAAGGGTTGAAGACCCAAGCGAGATCTCAAAACAGTGGCCACACAGGCCACTCCTACAGGTGGGCGGTCAGGGGCTTAGCAGGGGCTAGATGGGACAACCCACTAAAGTTTAGGGCTGGTGGGAGGAATGGAATTAGGAGTAATAACGGTGGGAGATAGTAGTGCCCAGCAATTGTGCCAAGAGGCAAGCTGAAATTGAACAACTGTGTGTCTGTGTCTTTCATCTGTGGATTCGAGGGAAGCTGGGAGGGGTCTGGTAGCATAGCCACTTCCTGGAGCTAGAGTGAAGAACAAAGCTACATACAACACATACATACATAAACATACAGATATAGATACAGATAGATACATAGATAAATACATAGATACATAGATTGATTGATGCTAGCTAAACAGATAGATAGATAGATAGATAGATAGATAGATAGATAGATAGATAGATAGATACTTGTAGGAAACACAACTCTTACACGCAGAAGAGATGTAGACCCATGTGGCTTCATGGTGTTCGAAAATCAAGTCTTTATGAGAAGTGGGACCAGGTTTAAAGCAAACCAGTTCCTAGAGGATTCCCTTCCTGGGTCCACTGTCTGACGTAGACAGGTCTGGTGGGTAACATTGGGGTAGGAAAAAACTCAGGTCACATTTCCATAGACAAGGAGTAACTCAAGGCCCAGATGTCATCAGACCCAGGCCACACCTCCAACCTTGCTTTCAGATGCCGTATAGTCTAACACAGGCTTCCATGGTTGCAGAAGCTATTCTTATAAGTGTATGTGACAAACAACAGGTCCCTTCTCCTCTCAGAACCTCGGTTTCAATGGGAAAAAGAAGCAGAGAGACACCTTTTGTCTGTGCGGGTGACTTTTAGGAGATGGTTTGAATCAAATTGTATTTTTAAAAACACTGCCTGTGCTCAAACACTTCAAATATTTTATTACTAGGTCTACAGTACATAACAAAGTAATTGTGTAATTAAGAGATAATGTCAGTGCTGTGGAACAATGTTGACAAGATAATGGCCTCTCAAAACCACGCAAACGGCAGAGCAAAAGAACAGATTTATAGGTAGAAAAAAAGAAAAGCAAATAGCAGAGGGCCATGAAGTTCTTTGTGGCCCAACTTACTGTTTGTCTCAGAGCCAGGTTTCCACATCAGCTCTCAAGTTCTGGCCCACAGAGCGTCCCCAGGTCTTTGTCGTATATCCCTTGAACATTTGGAAATACCTGCATCAAGACTGAGGAAGGCAGGGTCATCTGGAATAACTGGTCCCCAAGCTCAGGTAAACTAAGGCACTCACACCAAAGCCTGAAGGTGCCAAAGTCACTGAGTTCAACCATTCTTCATTCCCCAGGGTAGCAACCAGAAACAAAAAGACAAGGCTAGAGTTAGGGAGAACTGGCCCTGGGGGGCTGCTGAGCTGACATCTCATTCTAGACAGATTGCCTTACTTAGAACAAGTTTCTTCTGAGAGAGGAAGGAGCTAGGGACAGGGAGGAGATAACCTTGTGACCTTGAAACCTGAGGTGATGCCACCTTGTGACACAGGAGCTGTTGTTCGGAGCAGTGCCAAAGGATTGTCCTGGTGCCCTGGGGTGACCGAGCAAGAGGCGAGTCAGAAGGGAATGCAACAGTGAAGGTCCTGAGAGAGAAGTACTAACGCATGGGAAGAGAAAGAGGCAAGACCAGACACTGGGGGAAACAAGGGCACTAGAAACAGAAGAACTGGATTCAGCCAACAAGTTGGTCTGTGACTTGGAATAAATCACCAGTTTTCATTTCTGGGATACACCTCCCTCCCTTCTGAATGACAGTGATGAGCCCCGTCAAGTGACCCCAGCCCAGGCTACCCATAGAGTGGCTTGGTCTACGGGTGACTTGTCCTATTCCCACTGGGGAGCCCTGACTTCTCTGGGCTGTTAATTACTCTCCCTCTCGGGGTGGGGGCAGTGTGGGGAAGGGGGTTAAATGCCCGGGGGTCGGGTGGGGGGGTTGGGGGAGGGATTTACATGCATGTTAAGACTGACTTCCAAGTTAGACATCTTGAGAGCAGAGATTGTCTTTACAAACTGAGTAGGAGTTCACTAAATTGACACTCCATGGAGGGAAGGAGAGACGGAGGAGGATAGAGGGAACGGAAGAAAGAGGGAAAAAGAGAGAGGGATAGGAGAGAAGAGAGAAAAGGAAATGGAAGAGAGAGGGAGGAAGGGACAGGAGGGAAGGGGAGATAGAGAAGAAATAAAGGGTAGGAAGGAAAGGAAAAAAGGGCGGGAAGAAGAATGTGAGGGACAATTAAAGGAAGCAGACAATAGTTTAAAACCCCTCCCTTCCTGTGACGTCATAGAAGCCCCGCCCTGCTTGGTGAATACCTTTATCCCGCCGCGGCCCCCCACCCAAAAGCCAGGAAAAATACTAAGACTCAAAAAACACCCTTCCTTCCAGGAGCTAGGACACATCAGTACTAGGAGTGGAAGGATAGGGCACAGGAGAATAGAAACTCTGCTTAGAAAAAGAAATCTTATCTCCTTCCCTCCCTCCAGTTAGGAACCCAGATGTGCATGCAGCAATGTAGCAGCTGCAGCAGCCGCAGCCAGCGAGCTCTTTTGAAGCACACTGTCTGCCCCTCTCACAGATGAGGACTGCAGAGTTATGCTTCCAAATGCTTCCAAAGCAGAGTGCTTTCCAAATAGCACCCCGTTTCTCTAATGTAGTTTTTTATAAAAACAATAGAATGAACGAAAGAGGCAGGAAGCACTCTACCGAGCCCCTGGGTGGCTGTTCATAGGTTTGTGGTTTTGACAGGTGACAATCACCGAACAATCCAATGTTCTTGCTGGCTTTTCTGTTTCCTACGCACCCATAAGTATTTTCCATGTTGCCATCCTGCCTCCCTAATTACCCCTTTAATGGCTGCTTAATATGCCACCAGGTTGAGGGGCCATAATTTACTTAAGCATGCCCCCCTCTTTAGTATCTAACTTTCTAAAACATTAAACAGAAAGCATACGCAGATATCCACACAGTGACAGTGTCTTGGCAACATGAGCTGTCAGGAAGTGAGAGGGTCTGGGTTGGGGGTGGAGGGTGGCTTGGGACGCATGGCCATGAAAGTGGGCAGGATTGTAGAGGGGACACTTGCTCCAGCCCCGGGGACTGTCCTGTGTAACTGAGTGCCACCTCTGAAGAAGAAGCAGTCTGTAATCACGCTGGAACACCAATAACAGTAATCTTGACAGATACCGATTGTGAGCACTGCACTAAACACTCTTTATAGAAGCTGTGTCTTTGGATTCTCTCAGCCCACGAATTAAACACTGCAATTATTCCACTCTAAAGTTGACAGATAAAGGTCACGTATGTGAGAGGAGGTCTCTTCTCTGAAGAGGCTGACTCCAGTGTCCTTAGACTTGACTCTCTCTCCTGGCCCCTGTGTCTGTGTCTGCTGTGATTCCCACCCTCCATGTCCCATCACACAGCCTGCACAGCCTCATCTTAGAGGAAGGTGTCCAGAGCTTTGCAGACCTCATAGTGTTTTCTCTTCTTAAGCTTTATCTTTTGTTATTTTTAAGTGTGTGTGTGTGTGTGTGTGTGTGTGTCTAAATGTGTATGTGTCTAAGTCTGTGTGTATCTAAGACAGTATGTATGTATGTGTAAGTGTATGTGTGTGTACCTATGTATGTCTAAGTCTGTGTGTGTGTATGTGATGTGTGTCTATGTTCGTGTGTGCAACACATGAGCACATGCTTATGCCCATCCCTGTGTAGCTGTGCGTGCACTTGTGAGTGTGATACTCTAGGAGACCAGAAGGTGGCAGCAGATCCCCGAGTGGTGGGCTTACAGGTGGTTCATGGGTGCAGGGAATTGAATCCAGGTTCTCTTAAAGAACAGCAAGTGTATCTAATCTCTGATTCATTTTTCCAATGCACGTGGGAAAATCTCTAAACCCTCCACTTGCAGGTATCCTGCAGATGGAATTCAGGAGCGTACATTGGTGAGTTCGGGAGGAGGGACATCAGATCTGAGTTTGCATTCTGAACTCCGGACTTCATCAGCTTCATGGCCGCTGATCATTTGTGTCTCTTGAAGCCCCGACTGCCTGGCCTGTGAAATGGAGATGATGAAACACACCTCTCAGGGTGCCGTCAGCAACCAGATAATAACGCATTGCACATGTAGTGTTCAGTAATGTGTGGCTGCTCCTATTATCTCTGCAGAGCAGACGAGAGACTAACACTGATAGAATGCACTCCTTCTGGTTAGAAGCAAGTCCTCTTCTACTCAGTACACGACAGAAGAAAAATGTGAACAGGAGCTCCAGAGACACGGGCAGCAGATGTTGGCGGGAGTAATAATGACAGTGCCGATGCAGGCACAGGTTACCATGTGACACTTCATCTCCCATCTTCAGTATCAGGTGGGACTGTTATTGTTTCCATTTTAATATTAAACAAGGTGGCCTAGCAGGTAAGGGTCCTTGCTGCCAAACCTGATGACTTGAGTTTGAACCCAGAACCCACATGGTGGAAGGAGAGACCTCCCCAACACCCCCCCACCCACGCACACACAGAAACACAAATGCACACAAAGTCAATTTTGTTTTTTTAATTTTTATTTATTTATTCATTCATTAGTAAAAGACACGGAGAAACTAAGACTTCCTGTCTCACCCTGCAGTTCCTGCTAGAAAGACATTAGACCGTATTGCATAATGAGGTCATTAGACCCATGTTCCATGCTGGGCAGAGTCCCTTGGAGGACTCTGAAAGGCTCAAGGGTGTCATATAGTGGAGAGGGCCTGTATTCGTCTTATGTGAGTGACATGAATATACATAGCAATGAGCGGTCACAGAGTATCCATTTAATTATCTGCAACTATGCCCCCCCCCATTACACCAGTCACATACAGTACTTAGCAAAGCGCTTGGGGACTGAAAGCGATGTTCTCGAGGCATTTACAGTTACGTCCTGGTGTCGTTCTTGTCAGCAGGAGTCTAGACAGTGGAATTTTTCTCTTCGCCCTGTGTGGAGTCTCACAGACATTACCAGAGTGGGTGAACACACAACCAGGTTGACCTTCATACTAATATGTGTACAAGTTAGGGCCAGTTCTTTCGCCCAGCCCCATGCTCTCAAAAAGAAGACTCAGACTCAAAATATATTTACAAACACCTTGGTCATATAGCTAGGCTCTACTCTGACTAGATCATAACTAAAGGTAACCCACTTATTTTAACCTACATTCTGCCAGGTGGCTGCTTACCTGTGCTCAGGTGCCATGCATCCATCGTCTGTCTCCTCACATCATCCGGGCTGATCTCCCACCTGGCTCCATCTCAGAGTCCTTTCTCCTCCTGGATGTTCCACCTTCCATTTCCTCCCTATGCCATAGGCCGCAGGTGACACTTCCATACAATGCACAAGATATCCTGTCTACAAATGTGCCCTTCTTCACCAGAAAAGCTGCTGGCGTTTGGCTTACGTTACACACTTAGCTAGATGCTGGATACATGAAGGTAAGTTGAGACACGTCTGCCATGTCAGGCTGGGATCCATGGTTCAGTCTCTCCTTTGCACTCCTCCAGGCTCCACACAGACATCAAGAACACTCCTCCAGTCCCCACCTCATGACCCTCAGACGTTCTGTTCTCCTAACCTGGCTCACACCCTAGAGCGCTGCAACAGAATGTCTTGGTTTACCGTGCTTTCTTCTATGTCTCTTTCTGCTCTCCTTATCCTCATGCAGAAGCCCATACAAGCTCTTCCACACAGAGGTGGTGCATAATGATGTCCTGAACCAATGAGCAAATCCCATGATAAAACTCTGGTGTCAAAGAGGCTGCTTGGGGAGTGACTGTTTTCCGGAAGGAGCCCCCATATAGCCTCCAAATGACTTCCTGGTGCTGGATTTGATTTGCATTTGCTTGCTGGGTCAGTATACAGAGGGCTTCTTCCTTCTCTGCTCTACCCATTGTATCCTTACTCGGCAGAGCTGTTTCCTGTGGCCCAGTGACAGGATGAAGGGGCAGAAGAGGTCTCTTGGGCACTCAGGAACAACTCTCTGAAAAGTATGTCAGTGACCTTGGGAGCAAGAATTGCTGGTGCGTTTTTAAGGTACCACAGCAAATCAAATATGGAGTCAGGGAATGGAGAGAGAGGTTTCAGGAAAGGGGTGAGGGTTTTCAGGTATCACTTGAAAACGGAGGTGGCCAGAGGAAGCATCCAGGGTCCTGACACCTGGATAATTCTCACCAGGTAGGACTAGGATGAGTTCCCAAACTCTGATATGATGAAAGGGGCATGCGCATGTATTGAGCAGACTCCATGTTGTGTGCATACATCACAGGTCTACTGTACAAAGAGCACCAGGAAAGGCTGTAGAGCAGGCAAGGTTAATAGACACTGATGTTGGACATAATTTGGCAAAAAGATGGCCTTGTTCTTCAAGGTCTCTTTGACTTAGTTGAATCTTGGAACAGAGGCAGGTCCAGCAAGGAGCTGCAAGTGTTGTCTATGGAATGAGCCTGAGATTAGTGGGCAGCAAGACTCCATCGCACTGACCAAAAATCCAGAATGGCCAGCATAGGTACTGTCCAAGAGAGGAGTTCAACAATTTCCCAGGTTCCGCGCGTAGAGAGGCAGGCCCCGGTGGATGGGTCCCTCATCCCTTCTAAAAGCAAGAGTGAGCACAACTCGGGGGTCTTCCCACCCCAGTTTCTCTAGGAAAGGAGGGGGAAAGGCCATGAAGTGTTAGAGGAGGAAACCCTGTTGCAGAATCCACAGAGCAATTAACCTGCAAAGCCACAGAAATACAGATGACCTGACAACTTAGAAATCATGTAATGTATCCAATTAAACATTTTTACACCACTGTAACCATGCAGGTTCACGTATTAGTAACCTCGAAGGTTACTAGACACTTGGAATTTTTCAGCTTTCTGCCCAAATACATCTATCTGTTTGTGTAATTTTATCATCATGCAAGGCACAGTTGTGTAGAATTTTATTTAACTCTTTAGTCTGTGCCAGGTGCTTGAAATCACACTACCTTCAGCAAAGCCTTCATTTAGTTTTTTACGCTCACTCTGGAAGCCCTGTGCAAGTCCTCTTGGCCATGAAGAATTCCTCGACCAGCCCAGGACACAGTGGTTTCATGTTGCATCCCTCGCCATGGCCTCGTACTACCTCATCTTTCATCTAGGAGTGTGGTGGTTTGAATATGCTTGGCCCATGGGAAGTGGCATATTGGGAGATGTGGCCTTGTTTGAGGAAGTGTGTCACTATGTAGGTGGGCTTTGAGGCTAGTGCTCAAGCTCCACCCAGTGCAGAAGAGATAGTCCATCCTGCCAGCATGCAGAAGTGAGTCTCCTTCTGCCTGCCTTTGGATCAAGATGTAAATCCATCAGCTCCTTCTCCAGCACCGTGTCTGCCTGGAGGCTGTCATGCTCCCCACCATGATGATAATGGGTTGAACCTCTGGAACTGTAAGCCAGTCCCAATTAAATGTTGTCCTTTTAAAAAGTTGCCTTGGTCATGGTGTCTCTTCACAGAAATGAAACCCTAACTAAAACAAGTAGAGAACAGCTCCTTTAATGGTGCTGCCCACAGTGGGTTGTGTCTTCTTGTATCAATTAACAATCAAGACAACCTTACATAAATACACATCTTACGTAGGCCATGCCCCACTGAGCCTTCCTCCCAGGAGGTGCTAGGTTGTGGGAGTTAACACCAATGAGCACACACAGACACCCACACACATGCGCACATATCCACACACAGTTACAGACATATACATAAATAAAAAATAAAAGCTAAGAAATAAGTATGACAATATTTGGGCTTAGTGTATGAGATGGTTCAATGGTAAAGCCACTTGCTGCCAAAGTTCATAATCTAAGTTAATCTCCAGGACTCACATGGTGGAAAAGGAAAATCAACTCTCAAAAGTTGTCCTCTGAACTCCATGTGTGAGCTATGGTGTTCACATGTGCCTCTTGTTCCCACCCATACACATGTATACATATATACACAAAATAAATATAATCTAATAAAAATAATGACAATATTTTAAGATACAGTAAGACAGAGAAACACATAAAATGGGTCTAGCACCACTAATTCCCTCCTAACCAGTATGCAGTCACAAGGCAATATCATGCCATGGGCAGGGTGCTGCTGACTGGTACATAGAGTACACAACAGAACATATCTCCCATGTGGGAATCACTGCTCTGAAACTTTTGTGATCATTCTTGGCAATGGTCAATACTGACAGCTGGATAAGGAGATGGAGAGAGTGAGCTGAGCACCGGCAATCATCACTCTCTGCTTCCTGACTGCAGCAGCAATGTCACCAGCTGCCTCAAGCCACCGCCACCAGGACTTCACCACCGTGATAGACTACCCTCTGGAACTATGCACCAAAGCAAGCCCTTTCCCCTTAAGTTGCTCTGGCTGGGTAATTTGTCAAGCAAGGAGACAAATAACTAATGTGGTAGGTTATCGAACACATGTGATCCCAGTAGCACACCAAACACACAGGACAATCCTCAGCCATGCTGCACAGCAGGCGTCATGCTGAACATGTGTTAATGTGTTAAGCTGCTTGGCTTTTTCTTTCAACATTATATTATCAATCCATAGCCACACTGATGCTTATAGAGCTACTTTATTTTCTATTTTCTTTTTAAATTTCATTTTATTTCCGTGTGTGTGTGTGTGTGTGTGTGTGTGTGTGTGTGTGTGTGTGCAGTTCTCTCACAGGCCAGAAGAGGGCATTGCCCTCTTCTACCCTGGAACTGTAGTTACAGGTAGTTCCTAGGTACCCAACGTGGATGCTAGGTACCAAATTTCGGTCCCCTCCTCTGGAAGAACATCACATGCTATCAAACACTGACACATCTCTCCAACCCCTTGTCATACTTTTAAAGAAGAGTTTGGGGGCAGGGGCTAACACTGGGCTGGTTAGTGCCAGTGAAGCGTCTCTAAGGTAGGAAATCATACCTCCCCACTGACCAAGATTGTTGCTGAGACAAAGAATTGAATGCAAGATCTTTGTTGCAGAGGGAAAGGGAAAAAACTCACACAAAGGGTTTGAGCCAGTCCTGGTTAACACAGTGGGCAGCTGGGGTGCAGTCCCCTGGGAACCTCTGCCAGACAAAACAAGATTCCATATGAAAACTCCCAACCATGAAAACTGAATGGTTACCTGGCTCCTTTGGATCTGTGGTATGGAACTGGTCCTGGCTGTGTGGGCTCAGGCTTTTGCCACAGCGAGTATGAGAGAGGCCTGGAGCTTGCAGGAAGCAGTTGTCAGAACACATAAGAACAGAGGGTCAATAAAAAAGGAGCAGCTGTCAGCAGCAGCCACCAGTCCTGGGAGTGTCTTGGTTTAAATGAAAGATTAGATGTCACCCTAAGTATCAGCCACAGTCCTTCCCTGCAAAGAATGAATTTATTGGAGGAGTCTAAGAATAGCCTCAAACCTGGGGGCAGTGGGGCAGCTGAAAGGAAAAGAAACATGAGAAACACGAAGAAACACAGGTAAAAGCCTGTGGAGACTAGCCATTGAGTAAGAGGTAGACCAGGTCTTTATGCTTGTGTGTGTACCAGGGCTGGGGATGGGGTGGGTATGGGGGTGTCCAGAGAAGCAATTCTAGAACTGGGTGCCAACTGCGTGATCAGAGACGCAGCAGAGGGCACAGGTAGGGGCACCATGTTTTCACCTGAGTAGCCAAAGTTGACACAAAAACAGGGGGTGATGGCTACCATGGAGACTCAAGGCATAGTAGGGAAAGGAAGACGGGGGCAACAGAGCCCCCACCCAACCACCTGCATCCTGCAGGTGTGAGAACACCTTGATGTGTAGCCAGGTCTGCTGTAGGGGAAGCTGTCAGGCCTCAGTGGCCTCAGTGGCTCTTCCTCGGAGAAGCATAAAACAAAAGTGCCTTGCTGGGATTGCTACAAACAATCTCAGAAATACAGCTCTGACTTCCAGCCTTCCTGCTCCAAACAGGAGCAGGAAGACATGGCCACGACTCAAAACAACAAACGACGCCGGGCATCTTCCTTCTTGTAAACAACCACAGAAGTTTGGAAAGTTTGGACTGTAGCTAATCTGTCCCTGGTCCCCAAGTTCTTGGGGGAGGGGGGCGGTTGCTGAATACTTCCATTCCCACCTCTGATGAGAGAAAATTAATTAGAGTAAGGCCATACAATCACAGGCCACTTGGACCTGCGAGTCCTAATGAGGGATGATTGTAGATGCTGAGTCAGGCCTGAGTGGCCCTGGGCCTGATTGCCATTCACTCTCTAGGGACTTCCTGTGCTGCTGGGTTTAACTCTCTCCTCCCCAGCCTCCTCTGCCTCCTGTCCCCACACCCTGAGCTGCAGATTCCTGTCCTCTCTTGTTCCTCTTGCCAGAGTCGTTGCAAGAGTCAGAAACCTCGTAGCCTGACATCAAGGTCTTCTTCCTGTCTGGAATAGCTATACTGGTTGTCATTGTGTGGTTTCCTCTTTTATTTTGATTTATACAGGCTCAACAATGTTCAGTGGCTCCCTATGGCACACAGAATGAAATTCTCTCATTTTCTGGGTCCTGCTTTTCCACACCCGACTCATCTAAACACATTAGCCAAACTTCTCAAATAGTTCTCCCTTCAAGATTTGCTCTCCTCACCCCGAAGATCTTCCTCAACAAAACCATTCTCACTGCAGGAAGTGGAAGAGACAGCAATTCTGAACTTACCCCGTGCCCCAGCACTGCAGGAAGAGGGGTTAGTACATCAAGTGAAGACGTGAATACTTAACAGTTGAAAGAGCAATGGAGCCCTTCCGACCAGCCGCTCCTGCCCCGACAATCCCCTGCATGAGCAGGTACCATGGTGGATGATGAGGTGTTTAGAGAGGCTCTTACAGATCATTTGCAGTTTCTCTGAGGCAGATGTCAGTGTCTTGAGTGGCATCGTGAGCGACTGCAGGTTCACAGAAGACCCAGCAGAGCCACCCAGAACCTTAATTACAACTCAGCTTTGTTTCACCCTGCTCATCTCTCAGGGTGCAAAGGTGGTCCAGAAGGAATGTTTAAACAGGAAATGTCATTTCTTACAGGAAGTGAATTTGTTGCTTCCCAGGGAAAAGAAGCATCCTTTAGCAGTGGGGCAGAGGCAGCCAGATGATGGAGTTTTCAGGATGGCGCCCCAACTCCACTGTAAATTCTCTGCAGGGTTCATTGCCTACCCTTTGGTACCTGATCCATTTAAGTACCTGGTGCTTAGGGTTTCACTCCGTGAATACGTGAGTGTGCATAATCCAGGTGACCGCACTCCAGAAACATACCCCAGAGCAGAGCCATGAATGTGCACAAACATTCCTACATCCAAAACTATGGGGATTTGATGACACGCCCCAGAGACAGCAGCTCACGAGCCCAGTTCCTGTCTACGCAGCTCATCTGTTCCATGACAGCATCCTCCTGTTCCTTCTAGAACTTGAACAGCTCTTAGATAGTGGCATCTCTTGGTCATGTCCTCGTGCTTCCTGGTGAGCCTGGACAGTTCTATCAGGATCAAAGAATGTGATAGGTGATACAGTGACCTGGGGGTGTACTACAAGCATGGCATGACCCACCCTCCCCCCCCACCCCCCGGCCAACCCCTGACAGAGTAAGAACCACCTACTCTCTGCCCAGGGAGGTCTCATCATTGCAGATCCAAGACCAGGGCTGTATCCAGCAGTTCAAGCATCATGGGTACTTAAAAGCTCCAGATTGGGGATTGTGAAGATAGCTCAATTGGTAAACTGATTGCTGCCGACGTGATCTCTGATATCTGGCATCCTTGAGAAAAGCCAGGCAGAGTGTCTTGAGCTTGTAATTCCAGTGTTGGAGTAGCTGAGACTTGGGGATTCCTGGGGCTTGCTGACCAATCAACCTAAGCCTGATTGATTAGCTCCAGGTCCCAGAGAGGGGACCACTCTCATCAAACAAAGTGAACGGCTCCTGAGGAATGACACCTAAGATGGACCTCTGTGTTCCACAGGCATGCACACATGTGTGCACTCACACCCAGCCCTAGTTTGCTCCTAATTAGTTGCTGTGATAAATAGCATTACCGACATCAACTCAGGTAGGAGAAAGTGTATTAGTCTTATAGCTTGCAGTCCTTCATGAAGGGAAGTCGGGGCAGGCACTGAAGACAGGAACCTAGAGGTAGAAACTGAAGCAGAGTCACGAAGGGACAGTGCTCACTGGCTTGCTCCCCTTGGCTTGCTCAGACTGCTTTCTTAAGCACCTCAGGCTACCTGCTCATGTGTGACAACACACTCACCGTGGCTGGGTCCTCCTACATTAGTCAAAAACAATAAACAAAAAACTCTCTCACATACCTGTCCACAGGCCTGTCTGATAGAAGCGTTTTCTTAATTAATACTCCTTATTCCCAGATGATCCTAGCTTAGATTAACAACAACAAAAACCCTCTCACATATGCACCTGCACACGCATCAATATGTAAACACACACACACACATGCACACACACACACACACACACACACACACACACTGGAAGGAGTCTGTAGACCGCCTCAATCAGCCTCCTTGTTTTTTAAAGAGGACTCTAACCCAGAACAGAGTGACCTTATCCAGTTGAGAAAGCTGGAAGGGTCCCAAGGTCCTCCCTGGTCTTTACCACTCAGGTTTTTTTCTTGACCTTTTAACTCTCCTTTTGCCCGTTACCTAGGTAGGCACGGGCTCCCATGAGACCTTTACAGCCAGCAGACGGACAAGCTGTGGGAGGCAAGAAAGCGGTTAAGTTCAACATAACTCAGTAGCTGGTGTTGGTTCAAACTTTTGGAGTCTGACTCCAAGTGGTTTTAGGCATATTTAGGAACACACAATTTGGTGAACATTATTCTGGTAATAATTAACTGAATACCGCAGTCACAACAGAACCTCCATTGAGGAACAAAGTAAGACAAATACAGATTAGACATGGTGACACTGAAACTCTTTGTAGCGTCCATAAATATAGGTTCTATAGATTGACTGAGCAAAACAAGCTTACGATAAAGATCTGGGGGAGAATCCAGTACCAGAAAAGTCTTTAGCCACATGAATAGCACAAAGGTCACCAGGCTATTAAACTTGTCCACTCCCAGGCTTCTGGACATATACCAGGCATTGCATTCCTTTCTGAGAAGGAACAAGCACGCATGCTTGAGCTTATGGGTTCCCAGACTACTTCTCTGTGAGCACAAAGACCTCTGTGCCTCCATCGCCATGAATCTGTGAGTCACGACTGTGTCTTTGAGTGAATGAGTGACCTCTAAGATGTCATGCCTAATGCTTTTGAGAAAGAATCAACCCTGGGGACCGGCGGGAAGGCTTAGTAGACATTTACCACCAAACCTTATGGCCCGAGTTCAATCTTTGGAATCCACGTGACACACACACACACACACACACACACACACACACACACACACACAACCTGACTCATGATAGTTTCCCCCTGACCTCCATATGTGTGCCATGGTACTTGTGTACACACACGTATACACACACAAACACATACAATACTCACACACAAAAATAAATAAATAAATGTGAAAGAAATTTAGAGGCATAAGCAGACAGCAAGTCAACTACTGTGGGTTAGTGTTAAAGACTCTCCTGTTCAGTCTTTCGTTTGGTTGGTTGACTTTACTATCATTTCACTATCTTGATTTTAAGAAAACTCTTCCTGGAGGACCAATAGGAAGAGACTGGGAGCTATAGTTTCCAGAAAGTGCTGAAACAAATGGTTTCCAGACTTCTCCACCCTCACTGTGGAGCTGCCATTCTCGTGCAGGGTTGAGGAATGTAGGTTTTGCTGAAACCAGGCCTGCCTCTCCTCACCTGGCCCCAGGGATGTGTAGACACCTTCGTGAGGCAAGTTTAGTGCGACCATGACAAAGCACTCCAACCTGGAGTCATCCCTCAACCCTTCTCGGTCCATTAAACAAGGAAAATGGATTTGAAATTGAGCACACTGTTGGGGCAGCCTTGGAAAATCATTTATTAATCAACACTGATTACAGGCTTTGAAAACGGCCCATGGTCCAAAGTTCCCCTATGAAGTGAAGAACCTGGGGCAAACTGGCCCTGGTGGTGGATCCTTGGCTAAGATCCCAAGGGAAAGCTGATGCCTTAAGCTCAGATATTTGGATGCTTGGTCCCCGTTGGCAGTACCGTTTTGAGAGGTGGCATGGAATTGCTGGAGAAAGAGCCTCTCTGGGGGAAGGCTTTAAGAGTTTACAGTTTGCTCTTTCCTCTGCTTGTTTGAAAAGTGGCCTTTAAGCTTCCTGCTCTGCTTGCCTGCCTCCTCAACTCCCTCACTACTGTGCTCTCTCTCTCTCTCTCCCTCTCTCCCTCTCTCCCTCTCTCCCTCTCTCCCTCTCTCCCTCTCTCCCTCTCTCCCTCTCTCCCTCTCTCCCTCTCTCCCTCTCTCCCTCTCTCCCTCTCTCCCTCTCTCCCTCTCTCCCTCTCTCCCTCTCTCCCTCTCTCCCTCTCTCCCTCTCTCCCTCTCTCCCTCTCTCCCTCTCTCCCTCTCTCCCTCTCTCCCTCTCTCCCTCTCTCTCTCTCTCTCTCTCTCTCTCTCTCTCTCTCTGGAACCAGAGGCCAAAATAAACTCTTCCACAGGGGCCTCAGTCCTGGTGTTTCACCACAGCATCAGACAGGCAACTGATACACTGTCCCTCTCCAGTGCCCTCAAGCCTGCTCTTCTCTTCACCCTCCTCCTCATCCCCTGCCTTCCCTCTCTGGCTGCCCTCCCCTCTTTCTTTCTCACACCAGGACTGAATCTAAATGAATGGTGTCTGGAGCCGATGCTATCTGAGGACTCCTTTTAAGGAACAGAGTGCAAGATTCTGAACACAAAGTGAGGTGTGGAGATAAATACCTTAAATAAGAAAACTCATGAAAAATTACAAGTTCTAAGAGGCCGACAAATATCATGCGTCTATCACAATACAGAAAAGTAATGCGATATTTGTAGCCGTTACTTCTTGTTACACCTCCTCAAGCTAACTTAGAATTGTGCGTGTTTCAGACTGGAAGAATTCCCGCACACTACCTACAAGCACTCGATCACAAGCCTTGACACTTCTCGCTGCCCACACGCCTCTGGTGCTGGCTGCTGCAAGCGCTGTTTGGGGACTGATGTGACGTCTGCTGACATCTCTGTGCTACTTCACAGGGCATGGGCATGGGGCACATCAGGAGAAACCCTGGAAGCCGCCCTGACATCTGGACTGTCTCAGGTTCTATCTGAACTGTCCCTCAAAGGCTTGCGTGTTTGAATGCTGGGTCCTCAGCTGGTGGTGATATTATGAGAGGCCATGGGACCTCCCAGATGTGGAACACAGCTGATGGATGTAAGTTACTAATGGCAGGCCTTGGAAGTTCTACCAGATCCTAGTCTATCCCAAGTTCCCTGCTCCCTTGTTGTCCAGTATGCAAATAGGTCATGTGACAAGATGCTGCTGCCACCATGGGCAGAGCTGTATCTTCCCCCATGGTGATGGGCTATCCCTCTAAAATGTGAGCTAAAATAAGCTTCCCTTAGGCTGAGTCTGTAAAATACAAAGTATTTTGTCACAGCAGTGATGTGTGTAGGTGTAGATAGTGAAACAGAAATGCCCACGGTCATACATACAATCATGTCGCTAACCACTTGCTTGCCCAGCTCAAACAATACTGTGTAGGTGCGTGAGGACCACGCGATGGCACAAAGGGGTGCAGGGAAAGCTACACTGATGGATGGGTTAATGGTTTCTAACTGATTGTAGTTGGAATATCATTTATAGATTTTTCAGAAACATCACAGGACCCTAGTATGGCTTTGAATGTCCTAGTATAGCCAAGAACCTTGGAGGCCAAGCCTGTCACCTTCTCAGCAGACTCCCTCAGCTTTCCCCTACCTTCCCTTCCTCTGATCCAGGAAGAAAGATCACCCCTGGAGAGGGAACTACCATTAAATGGTTGTGTATATGTCTGCTAGAGCTGAGAGAACAAAGCACCACAGACATTGGGCTGCAACCATGGAGGTTTGCCTGGCAAACCTGGAGACTGTGGTTCCGTGGTCATGGCGATGACAGATCTGGTTCCTTTCAAAGCCTCTGTAAGAAAGTCTGGTCCACACACCTTGGTGTTAGGTTATTTATCCACCAGTGAAATGAGCCAATTCAATCCAGATTAGAATATATTAAAGGCAGGTTTATTGAGAAGCTGGTTTGGGGCCCCAAGGCTTGAAGCTGGGGAAGTTGTCATGGGGAGAGGGGGTGGGCAAAAAAGAGAGGAAGAACTTCGTGCAAAGAGAGAAGGAGAAGAAGAAGGAGAAGAGAGAAAAAGAGGGAGCAAAACATCTGGATTATATAGGGAGGAGCCTCTCGGGAGAAGGGCAGCCCAGGCCCTGGGTGGATGCCAGCGGGGACTGAAGGATGCTGGGAGAACCTGGAAGCCATGTTGCTTTGATGTGTAAATATCCACCTCAGTCCCCAGTCCCTTGTCAGGGCTATGAAACCTTGGCCATTGCCTCCCATACCTCTTCACACCTTTTCCCTTTATGCATATCTCAGCATCCAAATTTTCCTTTTGTCACAAAACAACCAGTCATATTGGATGAAGTCTCACCATGGTGGCTGTAAGGTTCAGAGTAGAAGCCGAGGGAACTCACTTCAGAGACAGAAGTTTAAAGATGGAAGTTTATTTTCTGCACTCGCAGGGAGGCCGCCAGTTCAGGATCTGAACCCCGAAGAGAGACTGAACAACATTTTTAAAGGACAGAAACACAAAGCCAGGGCGAGTGGGGTGGGCTGTTGCATTGATCAATAATATTTTGACACAAGGGGTTAACAAGGAAGTTAACATTGGTGACTGGGCCTTATCCTGGTTTCAGGGCCCTTGAGTCAGCTTTTACAGCCAGGTCCCCTGCTGGACTCTGACCCAGAGTCTAGAATGATAAGGGAACAAAGGAGAGGACGGGAGTTCAAAGTCAACTGAACCAAGAGACCGGGAATCCAGACAGATAGGGGAGAAAGGAGCCAGCAAGCTGCACGTAGTCATAAAGTCAAGGCCAGCAGCACAAGGGTGGCTTGTGTGCCTGGGTTTAGATAACAGGATAGTGACATCTGCCCTCTTCACATCCTTTTCTGGTTAAGAGACAAACATGAAATGTCTGAAGAAGTTGGACAGGAGCTGGGTTTCAGGACCTGGGAACATGAACTATTTGGACCCTGCCAGCAAAGTGGAACTTTCTCCTGAGACATCTGGCCACAGGAAACTGTCTCCTATCGGTGGACACATTTTAACCCCGTGGAGACTCCATCTCCAGTAAGGTCACATTCTAAAGTACTAAGAATTGGGAGCCCAATATATCACGTAGGGAAGGCCACAGGTTCCCCTGTAACCATGGAGAAATGCACCTTGGCGGTAGATCTCTGCAGAAAGTGGGGAGACAGGGAGGCTGGGGAGGCTCAGAGACGGAGGGACCCATTATCATGTTTACAGTTTGCGTTTAGAAAAATTACCTCATTAGCTGTCTGTCTGCATCCACGCCCAGCTGCAGCCACTAAATCAATCATGGACGATGTATTTGGCTTTCCTGGACAGCATAAATGCACAATTCTGAATTTGTTTGGATTTCTGGGGCTGTCTGGAGTGTCAGGATGATGGAAAGCCAAGACCATCTGGAACCCGAGGACAGACAGAGAACGTGGAACCTCTTCTGACCGTAGAGAAGGGATTGGGAAGAGTGGACCAGAGGATGGGAGGGACGGGAGGGAGTGAGGAGCAGCTTCCTGTCCGAGAGTGTCTATCATGGCCGTCCACAGCCTTTGAAAGCTAAATCCTGGTGACAAAGAAGAATAAACCTTGGGAACTGCTCAACCCAAGAAGTGACCAAATAAACATAAATTCAAGAGATCACAGATACCAAAGTTGCAGGTGCCCTGACTTCTGTGTCTACAGTTCCCTCAGCTTCTCTCTGGGCAACTCCAGCAGTGACCCATAACTCAGGAGTAGCCAGACACAAGAACAGCACACTGCCTTTCACAAACCTTACTCTCTGATGTCAGAATCCATCTCCTGTCCCCAGAGGACTCATGAATGGACGCCATGGAAGAAAGCAGAGGTCACCCCTGTTAGATCTACTCTGTCCTGGCCCATCCCAGTGCCTTCTCTGAAGGGGAGATCCCCAGCACCCCAAACCTGAAGTCTAGACTAGACTCCATTGGAAAGCCAGCTACAAGGAAAACCACACTTCCCAGGGTCCACATAAGGCTCACTGCACTGAACCACGAACAGCTAAGTGCTACATAAATGTAAGCACTGGCAATACTCAAATCAAAGGGCAGCCCTCGTAACTCCAAATGACCATCATTACAGCAACACTACAAGAGGCTCAGCCATGCCTCCTGCATAGACCTATGGCTCAGGTCGGTTTGGTTTTAGCTGTACGGTGAGACCCATTGGCAAATCATAAACTTGGATGATGAGTCACAGACAGCATTTGAAAAAAAATTAAAGCAATGAAAATGTCAGGACAAAGCACACATCCTGGAGCTTGATGAAACTTCTGTCTCTTCCACACACATGCGTGTGGGCATGGGGACAGAATGCAGCTGCATCCCCTTCTAGAATCTGAGGGTGTAACTTCTAAATCCATGGATCCATCACAAGCCACCAATTCAGCTAAGCTTGATAGCCAAGCTGTCAAGAGAAAGCTGAGGGGCCTAGTGTGATACAGAGGAACAGACCCCACTCTGAGGAGCATTTTAAAACAAGGCAGAGACCTGGGACTCTTCCTTTAACGAACTCCCTTGGTGGTCTTCTCCGCTTGATCCATAGAACCTATTCTGAAGTAACTGTATAAAAGGAAAAAGTCCCTTGATAAGACTGTGTTCTAGGAAGGTTTAGTGGCACAGAAAGGCAGTTGCTTTCTCTTACCCCAGGAACTGGAGCAACCGAGGGGAAACACATGGGTGTCTAGGGAAGGGGTGACATCTTTCTTCCACTTGTTGGAATGGATACAGAACCTGGTGGGCCGGGCATCAGTACATCATGCTTGGTTGCACACTGCACTTACAGGATCCAGAGCTAGGATAAGGAAAGGTTGACTACCTTCTCAGGTACAATGTCTATGGAATAGAGTTGTCTGCTTGGACAGGGGGCAGCCCTTCCTGGACATGGGACCCTGGACCAGGTAACTCCTTGACATTACTTTCATTTTGTCCACATCACAATTCCAGGAGCGACAGAGCCAAGCTTGAGACTGGAAGACAGGTTCTCTCCAAAGCATCTGCTTTGGATTAGAGTAGCACTTCTTAACGGGATCATGACTCATTAGTGGGTTGTGAACCAATTTAGCATTGTATATAAACGAGATGAGAATGAATAGAATAAAGAAGACTGTGGCGTGTGACACCACATATAATCAAGATGTTTGCTTACCAAGCGCTGCAGAACAAAACTAAATGTTCCTAAAACAATCTGATGACTGCACTGTTTGCTATGGATCAGCAGAGGTGGCTCATCTCAGAGTCATGTCAACAGATGGGGTGGCTTACCTGGGGCAGCCGGATTCACTGCCAAGAAACTCACTGATATGGCTGGCGAGTTGGTGTTTGCTGTCATCGGGGAGCTAAGCCAGGCTTTGGTGTTTCCCCAACTAACCTTTCCATAGGTCTGCACTGGGACTGCCAGGGTACGTCAGTTGAATTCTCAGAGGGAACATTCTGAGAGTCAACCCTTCTAAGAAGATGAGTCCCAGTGTACATACAACTCATCCAACCTACATCTGCACCACGCTGGCCAACGTCTCCCTGGCTGAGGCAGGCTGGGAGAGAGTCACCAAGGACATGAACATAGCAGGAAGTAGCTCATTGGGACACTCAAAGGTAAGCACTATTTCTTTAAGGAAAAAAAAACATTTTGTGTGTGCGTGTGTGTGTGTGTGTGTGTGTGTGTGTGTGTGTGTGTGTGTGTGTATGAATGGTAGTTGAAAGTGTATTCCTAATAGTGAATCGTAACACAGAAAATTTAGGACTTGACTAGAAAGCTTTGTGTAAGACAAATTGACTTTAATTAACTTTCCTTGATTTCTGTTTCCCTGACACCCAAGTCTATTATTCTAATAATTTACTGCCTTTTATGTCCTGATTTGTTTTTATCTTTGTCTCATGTGACTTCTCCTGGGGGACTATTTCTATTCACCCCAGATAAATAGGGCAATGAAAAATCAATAAATCATTCTATTCCAGTCCAGGTTGGTTGTGGGTCTCCCTGCTCTCATGGATCATCGGTCAAAGGCAGTGGGGAGTAGAGACTTTGAGCAGGGGGTTCGGAACCCCTGTGAGGACCTGTGATGAATGACCACATAGGACCACTTGTCAGTAGGCAGATCAACTTTACTTAGGGTGATTGAAGGCTTGCAAAGTTTGGGGGCACTGAGGGTAGGGACATCCAGGATGGGCAAAGGTCATTGGCTGGGGGATCAGGGTAACTAACATACCTCATTAGCATATAACACTCCTCATTAGCATATAACACTCCTCATTAGCATATAACATACCTCATTAGCATATGGAAGCATTTCAGAAATCTCCAATTCAGGCTGAACAGGTTTTGTCAGGAGAAGGGAAGTTGACCCTATAAACTAATTGAGGCTACATGGCATTCCTCAGGTATGAGCTTAGAATCCCCTAGACAAGGTCAGAGAAGAAGAAAACCGGCTAACAAGAGAGTCTCGAACTTTGCTCCAAGACAGAGGCCATCAAGTCATGGAGGATTTTGACCTTAATTAGCAGTTTTTTCCCACAGTTGATAACTAAATGAGTTTATTTCCCAATGAGTTATTTACAAGATCATGGGTAAACTGGATATCTGAATTACCAACAAGCCCACCAAGCTTCTAAAAGCTTCATCACTGGGGTACCCTACACAACTTGCTTACAGATATCATTCTAAATAGTCTTCCTCATCCTGCTCCAGCAATTCTTAATAGTTTATATAAACTCATCTAGGAGAGCATTTCGAGTATGGTCAGTTCTTAAAATTTTATTTACTCTTACAAGTTTCATGAGCCTCCTGGGTCTTGTAAGTTTCCTGAGCCTCTTGGGCCTTGTAAGTTTCCTGAGTCTCCTGGGTCTTGTAAACTTCTCAAGCTTCCTAGATCCTGTGTACTGCCTCCTCTTACTCCTCCTTCTCTTTCTCCTCCTTCTCCTCTTTCTTCTCTTCTTCCTCTTCTTTCTCTTCCTCTTCCTTCTTCCTCCTGGGAGGACTTCCATTCACAGGAAATAGCTGCATAATGCTGTTTTATTAGACTCTCCCTTAATTCTTTTATTTTTCACTCTTTGATCACTGAGCCACATTTTTCATACCTGACCTTTCACATTCAATTGTCTTCATCAAACATCTGAGTAATAATCTTAACACCCTTAATATAATCTGGGTCTCAGGTGCACTATTCTCTGCCCAGCATCACATACAAATGAGCACTGACCAGGAACCAAAGGGAATTTTACAGATATTCCAATTTTCCTACATCACTCAAAGAATATTAATAGGGATCCAAGCTAATGTGTACAGATAACAGATACTCTCTGTGAAATCCCCCATCTCTCCTTTCAGCCCTCGCTTTGCCAACCCTGACAAACTTTCAACATCCTACCCAAAAGTCATGTGGTTCTCCTCCAAACCACCAAGCCCAGAAACCCTAAACCCCACCTATTTCTCTTCTGCCCAGCTATTGGCTGTCAGCAACTTTATTTACCAATGAAAAATAACTTGGGGACAAGGTCACACAACTATACTTGGGTCTGTGTGAAGACTCTCTTGTCTCTAGGGCAACCAGGTCTTAGGGGCCTGGCACTTAACATTACACTAGATGTAATGAGCAAATCTCAACCCCTCCTCCCTTCTCTCTACTCCCACCCATTTCTGTTCTTTGCTTCTACTCAGCTTCTTTCTCTGCCTCCCATTCTGTTTCCAAGATCCTGATTCCACATTATGCAAAATCAAAACTCCAAACTTTGCAAACTGAACCAAGAGAAGGAGGTCACAACAGCCTGGAAGAACAAGAGTCTCTTTATTACAGCCATTCTTGTCGTTGCAAATTCGTGCCTATCGTGCACAAAAAAAAAAAAATACGGTTCCTTAGGAACATCCTGAGTGGGGAGTGGGGAGAAATTGGCTTTAGGTGTTTAGGTACATAACTCCCGTCTATACAATAAGTAATAACACCCATTACTGAGGGTCATCGTGAGGATAAATAAACCTCCATAGTAATGTGCCTGCTGTAGCTGCACACAGAGGAAGAGGTTAGCTCTCTCCTGTGGTTCCTTAGATGTAAATGGGGTGATGAGGTATGTCTTGCTCACCTCACAGGATCTCTCTAGGGATCAAATTAACAAATGGACAGCAAAGACCTTCATATGCTACAAACACCTGCTGATCACCCTTTGGGGGAGGTGTGCCTCAGCGAATACAGAAACCTGACCCTGGTCTTATTTGTGCACAATACCTTGGTTATAACACTGCTCATAAGTAGCTAATACTTTTGTGGGCCAATTATAAGGATGCAAAAATATATCCTTCTCCACTTCTCCCTGCCACCAAAATAACACACATTTTTCAGCAAAGCAAATTCTGCCTCAAATTCATAAAAAAAGGATTTTGTTATCTAATCCACAACTAGAGAAACAAGGCAAATGTAGCTTTAGCTCAGTGGTACATTCTCTCTCTCTCTCTCTCTCTCTCTCTCTCTCTCTCTGTCTCTCACTTTGTCTCTGTCTCTGCCACTTTCTCTCTCTGTCTCTCTGCCTCTCTCTGTCTCTCTCTCTCTGCCTCTCTCTCTCTTTTTCTTTCACACACACACACACACACACACACACACACACACACGAGCGCAGTACCTCAGGTAGCCCAAGCTGGCATGATGTTTCAATTCTGTCTTCCAAATGCTGATATTGCAACTGTGTGTAACCATGATTGCTTCATGCATCGCTGGGAATTGAACCCAAGGCCTTGTGCATGCTAGGCAAGTGCTCTACAAACTAAGCTATAAACCCCATTCAAAGCATAACTGACAAAGTGGGGTTCCTGTGCCTCAGAACTATGAAGAGCTACCTACTTCAAAAGGCAGAAGGGTGAGACACAGTTCTGGTTCATCCACAACTCAGCCTTCTCAATCTATTCTGAAGCATGAGAAAGTCAAACGCATAAGGACAACGTGGGGGCTGAGAGAGGAAGAAACATGATTCTCCTATGTCTGTCCTAGTTTTATTTCTATTACTTTGATAATAACATTCTGACCAAAATCAGCTTGGGGGGAAAAAAGGCTTTATTGAGTTTACAGTTTCAGGGTATATACAGTCCATGGTAGCAAGAGTTAAGGCAGAAACTTAAAGCATGACATCCATAGTCAAGAGCAGAGAGAAAGACGTGCACCTATGCGCTCTCCTTGCTGGGCTATCCATGCTCAGCTAGTTTTCTTCACTTACACAACCCAGGAGCATCTGCCCAAGGAATGCTACCGCTCACAGTGGGCTAGATCTTCTCACATCAATCAACAAACAAGAAAATCTCCCAAAGACAAGCCTCCAGGCCAACCTGACCTAGGAAATTCATCAAAGCAGGTGCTCTTCCCAGGTGATTCCAGGATTCTAAGTTCTAGTAAGTTAACAATTTGAAACTAACAGGCCTTTGTGTAGAACATGGTCTACTTGTATTTAGACACCTAGGGACAAAAAAATGAAGAAAGCCATGGTAGCAACGAATAAAGCATCAAGAGAAGGAGGTTCTGGTCCTCTGTGAGATCTGGGGTGTCTGTTCCCAAATACCATCACCTCATTCCAACCTTCCAGGTAATAGTGGTTGGAGAAGGAATCTTCAGGACATAGTTATGCCATGCGGAATTAGCTCCCTTACTCACCGAGATTCCAGAAAGCTTGCTTCCCTCCTCATTTGCCCACCATAGAAAGAGATGAGAAGACAGTTGTCCACAAACCAAACACAGGACCTTTCTCCCTCGAGCCTGAACATCTCAGAACCCAGACATCTGGAAAGAGGATATGAGATACATGGAGCACAACCTCCCAGCTCTTGGTTTGAACAAAGATTTTGTTTTCTTTTTAATTACACGTATTTGTATGTGGATATACAAACTGAGTTCATGTGTCTACAGAGGCCAGACGAGGGTGCTAGCCCTTGTATCTGGAGTGACGGTTGTGAGTTACCATACAGGGCTGGAAACCAAAGTTGAGTCCTCTGCAAGAACAAGAAAGGCTCTGAACCATTGAGCCTTTCCTCCTTCCCTGGTCTTTGATTTTTTTTGTTTGTTTGTTTTAACAACCCAAGTGAAGACATACTTCCCTTTGTCTCAGTGTTCTTCTCCCACCCATTTTGTTTGAGAAGAAACCACATATTACCTAAGTACTGTCAAGGGAGAACAGTTGTGGTTCACGGACCAGACCAGGCACAAGAAGTCACAAATAGAGAAGGGTCAGGACAAGCAGGAGCCATGGAGCTTTAAAGAGCAGGCGGTTTGTTCTTGCTCATGGATTGAGCAGAGATGCAGCCCATCTGGGCAGAAGACATATATGCTGGTTAGTTTTTACTGGCAGCTTGGCACAACCAAGGATAACCTGGAAAGAGGAGGTCTCAGCTGAGGGATGATCCCTATCTGATTGGCTTGTAGCAGTGTTTAGAGAACTGTCCTGATTGGTGACTGATGCGGGAGGACTCAGCCCACTGTGAGCAGTTGCCACCCCTGAGCAGGTGGTCTTGAGTTGTATCTGAAAACTGGCTGAGCGAGAGCCAGAGAAAGCAAGCCAGGGAGCAGCAGCCCTCCATGGTTTTTGCTTCAATTCCTGCCCTGGCTTCTCTTGATGATGGACTGTGCCTGGGAAGTGAAAGCTGAAACAAACCCTTTCCTCCCCTAAGTTGATTTGGAGGTAGAGGGAGGAAGTCTGAAGTAGGGTAGCATTTGAGTGATGAGTGGATGAGGCAACCTGGAGGGAGTCAGCCAGGAAGAACTCAAGTTGGCCTGGAGGAAGTCAGCCTGGAGGAAGTCAGTCTGGAGAAAGTCAGCCAGGAAGAAGTCAGCCTGGAGGAAGTCAACCAGGAAGAAGTCAGCCTAGAGGAAGTCAACCAGGAAGAAGTCAGCCTGGAGGAAGTCAACCAGGAAGAAGTCAGCCTGGAGGAAGTCAACCAGGAAGAAGTCAGCCTGGAGGAAGTCAACCAGGAAGAAGGCAGACTGGAGGAAGTCAACCAGGAAGAAGGCAGACTGGAGGAAGTCAACCAGGAAGAAGGCAGACTGGAGGAAGTCAGTCTGGAGGAAGTCAGCCAGGAAGAAGTCAGCCTGGAGGAAGTCAGCCTAAAGGAAGTCAGCCTGAAGAAAGTCAGCCAGGAGGAAGTCAGCCTGGAGGAAAGTCAGCCTGAAGGAAGTAAGTGGGCCTGGAGGAAGTAAGTCAGCCTGGAGGAAGTCAGCCAGGAAAAAGTAAGACTGAGGGAAGTCAGCCTGGGAAAGACAGCCAAGAGGAAATCAACCTGGATGAAGTCAACCTAGAAGAAATCAGCCTAGAGGAAGTCAGCCTGGAGGAAGGAAGTCAGCCTAGAGGAAGTCAGCCTGGAGGAAGTCAATCTGGAGAAAGTCAGCCTGGAGGAAGTCAGCCTGGAGGAAGGAAGTCAGCCTAGAGGAAGTCAGTCTGGAGGAACTAAGTCAGCTTGAAGTAAGTTAACCAAGAGGGAGTCAATCTGGAGAAGGTCAGCTGGAGGAAGTCAGCCTAGGATGAGTCAACCAAGGAGGAAGTAAACCAGTCTGAAGAAAGGAGGTCAGCCTGGAGGAAGGAAGTCAGCTGGAAGGAAGTCAGCCAGGAGGGGTCTAGAGAGGATGAAGTCAGACAAAAGAGAGGAGGCTGGGAACAGACTTTTGGAGCCCTGAGGCCACAGGAGAGACTTGGCCTTCACTCCTGTAAGGCTGAGGGAAGGCTCTGAGTGGGAAGAGACCTGTTCTGAGCTAACATGTGGGTGCTCTGCTGTGCAGAAAGTCAACAGAGAGGCCTTCAAGATGGTTCAGGTGGTAAAACCTGGTGGCCTGAGTTTGAACCATGTAAAAAGAAGCGTGCATCTGTACTACCAGTGTTCCTGTGATGGGAGGAGAGGCTGAGATAGGGGACCGTCCTGGCAAACAGCCTGCGTACATGCAACCCAGCAGAATCAAGAGAGGTAACTTTGTCCTTCACACAAGTACCTGCACACTCTCTGTCTCTCTATTTCTATCTATATCTTGCTCTTTTACACACACACACACACACACACACACACACACGCACGCACGCACGCACACACATGCATGCTATAATAATAAATAAAAGCAAATAAATGAATTTTTAGAAGACAATCTGCAAGGTGGAGGTCAGGAAAGTGAAGATTTTGCTATTTCAAAACTGGAGGAGATAATGGTGGCTTAGACCGGGAGGCAGCAGGAGGTGGGAGGCACACATCCAGTCTGCTCAGAGCATGGAGATACCAGCCAGTGCCTTTCCTAAGAAAAGGCGGAAGAGGACAAGAGACATCAGAAAGATGTCAGGGTTTCTGTGCCATACTATGACAATCATATTAACCACAATGCCATGCCAGTAACTGTGACGGAGAGACTGTGGGAGAGTAGCTTCTATGTCAGATACCATTGGCAATCAGGGTGCTGGTTGAGAAGAGAAGGTGGACATAGGAATCAGGAATTCAGAGACCAGGTCACTGAAGCAGATCCAGGCATTGAACCTGAGAATTAGCAGGCTACTCACTCTGACTAGATGGTGGTTACAGGGGTTTCAGGTGGTCAGTCCCATGAACTCTGAATTATGGGAAAGCCCATTATCCAAGAAACACCAGGTTAGTAATGACAAAGCTCCCTATAGGACAACACCTTGTCAAGAGACCCCAGGAGGCACTAAGGAAGCCGAACATTCATCTCCCACCTACTGTGAACAAGCACAAGGCACAGGAAACTCCTCCTCCAGTCCACTCACCCCCAGTGGCTCCATGGCAGCTGTCTGGGAGCAAGCTGAGCAGTGAATGAGATGGGTTTGCTTAAGGTTTGCTCGGGAAGCAGAAAGCACATGATTGACTAATATTCTCCAGATCCTCTAACCCCAGGGTCCTGAGGACCATGAACAGATTAAGAAGCAAATCACCTGCTGATATTTACAGACCATCAGTATGCATGGGCTGCTGGTAGAGGAAGGATGTTTAAGGGAAGTCTTAGTTGAGCTTTTGAGAAGCTTTTGAGAAGCCCAAGACAAAGATTTGTCAGCAGGTATACAGAATGTGGAGCTCAAAAAGAGCGCGCGTGGGGGGGGGGAGGGCGCAGGGGAGCAGAAAATGAGTGTGTTAATGATTTTTCCACCAGGACTAGATGTAATTTCTCCAAAGACCTGTCTTAGAGGGTGTAAAAATCACCTGTGTAAAGAACACACCCAGGAGTGAAAAAAAAAAAAAAAACTAGACTCCGTATCTCCCAGTTCTCATGAATGTGTAGTGAGGGTCCTCTTTTAGATCTTAACTTCTGGGCACCTCCAGCTTGTCCCTGCTTTGAGCAGGCCTCTCTCCTGTAACCTCCATCAGAGAGCCGGGGCATTCACAGTAGGAAGCTGTCAGCCAGCGTGTGTTTAAACCAGAATACCAAAGAGTGCTGCTTGTGACCATGCAGCTTCCTGGACCACCTGGACTCCCTGCGGGGGTGGGGGGGCCTCCTGTCTGTGCTTTAGATGCAGAAGGATGGCTTTATAACAGCAAGTTATAACTGCTGATTCCCAGCATCTCTGTAAACAGAGACGTTTGAATGCCAGGTAAAGACTCACTGCAACCGAGGGAGGTACATGTGGTGTTATCTGCTGGAGGATCAGAGTTATGGCAACTTCCAATTAGGGTCAGAAGTTTGTGGTACATTGGGAAGAAACCATCATCACCCTGACGTCTACCAAAACTCTAATTCCTAGAATTTGATGAGTGTTTAAGAAAGTGCAGAAACAGTGATGGAAGTTAGGTCCCAGGGCAGAAGGGCCCTCACTCACAGAACTACGATCCCTGCATGTGTGCGTGCATGCACACGTGCGTGTGAGCATACGCTGAGCACCTGCACACAGTGGCCTGACAATCCGCTCTCACTAGCAAGTCCCTTTTCAGGCTCCAAGTTAAAGGGTCTACCCCAAGAGTTGTCATTCATAAGGCATGAACAGACTACCCCTTCACTCTCTCCCAACCACACCCCTCCCAGCCACACTCTCCCCCCCCCCCACCCGCCCCCAGCCGAACCCCTCCCAGCTTTGGTCTGCAGGAGCACTACCTTATGTAAAAAGCTGGAATTTTCAAGTGACACCATTTGCCACTACTGATTTGCATATAAAATCTCCTCCCAGAGAGCCCCCCCGCCCTCCCCCGTGTTGAACACTTTGCCCTGAGCTGGTGGGCTACTGGTGGGCTATTTGGGAAGATTCTGAAACATTGAGGAGGCAGGACCTAACTGGAGGAAGGAGGCCATCAAATTATCCTTTGAAAGTTATCCTTTGCTTTCTCTCTCTCTCTCTCTGTCTCTCTCTCTCTCTGTCTGTCTCTCTCTCTGTCTGTCTGTCTCTCTCTCTCTCTGTCTCTCTCTCTCTCTTTCTCTGTCTGTCTGTCTCTCTCTCTCTCTTTCTCTGTCTGTCTGTCTGTCTCTCTCTCTCTCTTTCTCTGTCTCTCTCTCTCTTTCTCTGTCTGTCTGTCTCTCTCTTTCTCTGTCTGTCTCTCTCTCTGTCTCTGTCTCTGTCTCTCTCTCTCTTTCTCTGTCTCTCTCTCTCTTTCTCTGTCTCTCTCTGTCTCTCTCTCTGTCTCTCTCTCTCTCTCTCTCTCTCTCTCTCTCTCTCTCTCTCTCTCTGCTTCCTGCCCACCTCCTCCACCACAGACTTCTTGTACCGTGGTGTTCATTTAGTACATGGGGCCGAGCAACCGTGGGCAGGGCTCAAACTCTCCTCCCCTATGGTGTTTCTCACAGTAACCAGTAACCGGGAGGGTAGCTAACAGTCAGGAAGCTGTGGTAGTTATGGGACTATGGGTAGTTATGAGAGGACAGCCCATCTTTCAAGAATCCTTGAATCTTGGAAGTAAATATCTGTTTATAATGAGACATTGCTGAGTTAGTTTCAGTGGCTTCGGGACTGTCACTCATGGGTCAGAGAACTGGGGATTAGGTCTTCAGACCCTGTGCTGTCTCTCCAATACAATCGTCCCCTCCCCTTCTGTTCAGCCCCCCTTCCCAGCTCAGACAGCCACAGCTCCTCCGTGGTCAGGACCAGCATCTCAGTCATTAGAACCAGCAGTCAGGACTGGGCACATCATTGAACTGAATTGGCAATGATGGCTTTGAACATTTTGCTTTTTTGATTACGCTGAGGGGTCTCAATAGGTCAATTCTGTGACTGTGATTTGACCAAAGCACCCCCCACCAACAAGTCACATGGCCTAAGGATGACTATTAAACCTGTCCTAAGCCAGTCTGCATGGGAGACGATAATAAAGGGGTGAATCTCAGGCAAGCATTCTAGGTTAACTATTGTTTAAGACTAACAGGCTTGTAGGTTTCACAAAAAACTTACCTTGTGAGATTCTGGGGAAAAGAGAAAGGGGTGTGTGTGTGTGTGTGTGTGTGTGTGTGTGTGTAGGCAGAAAAATAGATAGATAGGTAAATACATACATACATACATACATACACACAGATAGATACATAGATAGATGATAGATACATACATACATAGATATATAGATACACAGATACATAAGATAGATATATAGATACATAGATGATAGATACATAGATGATGATATGTAGATGATAGATACACACATAGATAGATAGATAGATAGATCCATAAGATAGATATATAGATACATAGTTACATAGATCATACATACATACATACATACATACATCATACATGCATACATAGATGATAGATACATAGATAGCTACATACATACATACATACAAACATGATAGATGGATAGATAGATAGATAGATAGATAGATAGATATGAACATACAGTTAGCATCTCACATTTAACTAGCTCTAGAGCTGAGGAACTAGTTCAGTTGATAATGTTCTTGCAAACCTGAGGACCTGAGTGTGAGCTCAGAACTCCTGTTTGCGATGTCAATTCTGGTGTGGCACGCACACTTACAAACCCAGTACCAGGGAAGTAAAACCCGCCAGATCCTTGGTCCACCCTACTCAGAGAGTAGGCTAGTGAGAGACCCTTTCTTAAAATAAAAACCAAGAAAAAAAGGTTGTTACACATGCATACCTGCACATACACACACAAGCGCATGAACACGCAAACAAACTTGGGCCTGGAGAAATGGCTCACTGGTTAAGAGTGCTTGCATCTCTCCCCATGGACCTGAGTTAAGTCCTTAGAACCTGTATTGGGTGTCTCACAGCTGCCTGTCACTCTGGCTCCAGGGTATCCCACACCCTCATATGCCTTCCATAGGCACATACATACATGTAACATATTCTCTCTGTCTCTCACTCTCTGTGCGTCTGTCTCTCTCACACACACATGCACAAATAAAATAATAAAACTGAATATTTAAAACATGCAAATAAAATATTAAATACATTATCAAGTAAATATAAAAATATAAAAAGTGTGTGAATGACTCAGAACACAAGAAGGTCAGAGTTCAAGGCTCAGTCCATCTTTGAGAAGCCCATGGCCTTTTGCTTATCCCAGCATGTTTCCTCTGTGATGGTGGCTGGTGCTCACTCTCTTGTATGCATCGACCTTTCCACCCATGGGGGATGAATAACACTGCTCTTATCCCCCATTTCACAGATAGACAGACAGAGAGGGGTTCAGGGAACAAATATTTATTTATTTATTTATTTATTTATTTATTTATTTTGCTATGGTCACAAAACCAGCAAGTGGGAACACCAGGCACCAAAGTCTGACCATCAGCACCACCCACTGAAGTGGAAGCTTCTGGTTTCTTTGGAAATCAGAAGTGTCAAAGGATGTTTTCCTGAAGCAGACACAGGTGAAAGGACACATGATGTTAAGAAAGATCCCACAGACGGTGGGTGACAATGCTGGATGGTATTGGAACACCTTGTCATCCCTTACTGCTTATTGTTTGTCATGACTTCATAGAAAGAAACGCACCAAAGATTTCTGATGCTGTTCTGGCAGCTTCTTGGCACTTCCGTGGACTCAGGCTGGTTGCCAGAGTGATGTCAGCTGGTACAGATTCATGTGGAGTTTTGCCTCTAGTGAGGCAAGACACATGGGAAGATATGTGATGTTTGGAGGGAGTATAAATAGGACTCAGTGGACAGTGACAGTGGGCTTGCATAGCTATTGTCACAGGCTTCATTGGTTTTGTGTCTTCGTCTTCACTGATCTTCATTTTGTTGAGAGAGGCACAGTAAAGGACTTCTCCTGGCATCTCTGCTGGTCCTGGTTGCTCCTGATGACCTGTGCTGATTTGGTGAAGGCCTGGTTGTTTCTGCTGGGTCCTGCCATCACTCATGTTTGCTATCCTGATACTACTGAGCTGGACTGCTGGTATCCTAACAAAGCAGATTGAATTTACTCCAAAGAATTATTGCTAAACAGGTCCACTTCCCCCGTATCCTAATAACCTTTCTTTTCCACTGCCTCTGGTGGGTGTTGGGCTAGAAGAGAGGGTAAATCATTTAAGAATCCTTATTCAAAGTAGGATTTGAAAAATCTGAGCCAACAACCCATCCTTCTGCTGACCTGCCACAGCCCTGGTACTGCGTCACCCGGAGCTGTGGTAGCAGGCTGAGCTCCTGAAGGCTCCACTCTCTCTGTGAACAGCAGGTTCTACGTAGGAACACCAGCCTCTGTTCAAAGTGTGGAAAGCAGAATAATGTGTTAGGTGTCTGATGAAAGGGAGATGAAAAAGGCCAAGCAGAATGAGAGACGGCAAAGGAGACACAGAATAGATACATGGAGTTTTCACAGAAATCCTGCGTCAGCTTTGTAGCAACATAAGGGAAACGTATATTTACTAGTGGGACATTAAAAACCCAAATTGGCCAAGGAGAAGTAGGAACCAAGCAGGCCAATGAGAGCAGGAGAGACTACAGGATGATTAAAACCCGGAGTTATAAAAGGCACCAGGAACAGATGGTTTCACAGCTGAGCTCTGTGTAACCTTTAAAGAACAAATAACCCTGGTGTTGATTAAACTCTTCCAAATCACAAGGAAAGGTGGAATACGGCAACTCTCCCGAGGTGACCAGCGATGCCTCAAAACCAGAACCTGAAACAGGTCTCTTAGGGAGACGCAACTGTAAACCGATAGTTCTCATGAAGGCTTCTGTGAAAATTGGACATTAAACACTAGCAAGTGGAATCTGGCAAAATGTCGGCATCGAGTGGGTTTTATCCTAGGAGCACACAGGTTTATAATAGAAAAACAATGAATGTAATTCATTACAGCAACACATTCAATGAAAAAAAAAAAAAAAAAAAAACCTTCCAGCACAAAAAGAGAACAGTATTATCCTTTTGAACAAGATTCAGAGTGTCCTCCACAGACAAGCTCCCAAAAAGGTTGTCCAGTCTCAAGAGGTCAGCCCTAGACCATGTACATATGAGGACACCAAATGGACTCAGTAGAAACTGTATGTGTATGCGTGTGAGAGAGAGCGCGTGTGCTCGCATGGGTGTGTGAGTGTACACATAGCATAATAATTATTAAAAAAAAAAAAAAAAAAACAGGCTGTAGAGATGGCTCAGTGGGTAGGAGCACTGGCTGTCCTTACAGAAGACCCCAGCTCAGCTTCCAGCACCCACATGGCAGCTCAAAACCATGGTGCCTCTGATTCCAGGGGATCTGTGTATCTCCTCCTCTGGCCTCCTCAAGCATCAGTGCAAACATGCAGGCTAAACACCTATGCACAGAAAGTTAGAATAAAGAAATCTTTAAAATAATAATTATTTAAGAAAGAAAAGGTCATAAATTTGGGAGGAGGACATAGGAAGAAGTTGAAGGCGTGAATAGAGGCAGGAAGTTATAAAAAAAAAAAAAAACAATGAATTTTAAGTACAGAGTGTGAAACTAGCTTCCAAACTCTAGGGACTACAGCCATGACTGAAATAGATAAGAATCCTCCTTATTTCCCCCCAAATATTAACATTGCCTCCTAGGATGGTTACCGTGCACACGACTCAAGAGGCTGGGACCAGTGATTTGGCTCAGTGGGTAAAGGTGCCTTCCACCAGCCCAAGTGATGGGGCACACCTTTAATCCTAGCTTTTGGAAGGCAGAGGCAAGTGAATAGAAGACCAGCTTGATCTATAGAACAAGTTCCAGAACAGCCAAGGCTACACAGAGAAACAGTCTCAAAAAAACAGAAATCAACAAACAAACAAACAAACAAACAGTGCCCTTTGATCAAGCCTAAAGACCCCAGGACTCATACTGTGCAAGAGAAACAACTTTCAAAAATTGTTTTCTGATCTTCATATAGATACAACTAAGGTAAAATAGTATGTTTAAAAAAAAAAAAGTGTAGCTGCCTACCAGTTGAGTAAAGAGCTAACAGGGTTGCGGCTATTTTAAGTTGCAACCTATATTGGATTGAATCTTTAGGTGATATAGCTACCTTTAAGTTATCCAACTGGTAACATCACTAAACTGATAGTCTCACCAAGCTAGATTTGGATGGAATCATGTCTTTGGTCTAATGTCAGTGAACAGATATTTGTTCATGTCTCCTGGGGGGGCGGGGGGGAATCACACAACATGAAAGTTGGATTTTAATGAGAGAGGAAGGAAACAGACCAGATGCAGAAGGGACATACCTATCATATTAGTTGCATAGGATAAGGGAAAGCAAACAGAGCTGGAGTAGATGTCTTAGGGTGTTACTGCTGTGAACAGACACCATGACCAAGACAACTCTTCTAAGAACGACATTTAATTGGGACTGGCTTACTGGTTGAGATGTTCAGTCCATTATCATCAAGACAGGAGCATGGCAGCATCCAAGCAGACATGGGGCTGGAGGAGATTAGAGGTCCACCTCTTGTTCCAAAGGAAGTTAGGAGTAGACTGGCTTCCAGGGAACTAGAATGAGGGTCTTAAAGACCACCCCCACAGAGGCACACTTCCTCCAACAAGGCCACACCTAATAATGCCACTCCCTGGGCCAAGCATATTCAAACCACCACAGGTGGGAAGTTAGAATGTAGATGGAGTTTTCAGGAAATGTGTCGCTGGAAAGAAGTGAAGACGTGAGGGGGGTTGTCACATATGACAGTCTCACCAAACCCCTGTGGGGCAACAAGGTCATCACCCAAAGAGGTTGTCACTAGAAGGTACTGCTTCTTTGGCTCCAGACCCTACCACACCCCAGTTGTCTCTCCACCCTAGGCAAGCAGCATATGACAAGCCAGCTGAGTGATCTTACATCAGAATTGCTAAGCCTCTCTGTGAGTCCAAGACCCAGCAGAACCCCCAGTCCCACAATGGGCACTTGTGGGTGATACACAATGAAAAAAACACCTCTCTTGCAATAGAAACTTGCAATAGGAGAGGTTAGGTTCAGCTCCCAGTTCAAGGGGATACAGTCCGCCATGGAAGGGAGGGCGTGGCAAGAGGAGCACCAGGCAGCAATCATAGCACATCTGCAATCAGGAAGCAGAGAAAGATGGATGCTGGTACTCGGCTCATCTTCTTTTTCTGATTGATCCAGGACCCTGGTCCATGGAATGGTGACACTTACACTTATAATAGGTCTGTCTGTATACACCCCAGCCTGATTTCTTTTAATTTTTCCTGGTTTTCTTTCGGTGACTCAGCTGTTTAAGTTATGCATGCTTCTGTATGAAGCCTCAATATGTTCACTGCCTCCCTAAGAGGCAGGTGGAACATGGGATGCTGTCCAGAGTCAATAGATGTTTGTTCAGGTTTCTCTCCCTGAGAAAAATAGTGGAACACCACCAAAGCCCATTCTAGAGGATAGCCATCATAACTAGCTAGTTGCAACATCAATAGTAAGATCATGATGCCTGGTGTCTGTCTCCTTGCTCCACAGGCTAAAGACAGCCTTCAAAAAGAATCCTAGGCTCCAGGATACAGCAGTAGCTAGCTGGAAAAACTGCAAGCAGTCCTTCAAGCTTGCTGAGCCTGGGGATTTGCTCTATAAAAGTGAAATGTTAACACCCCGTTGAGGTCGTTAAGAGGATAGGACAAAGATAATAGTCCAGGCAGGACTGCCTGTCAAAGCTGCTTCTCACAGTTGAGCCCCAGATCCACTGAAAGTCCTTGAAGACTGGCCTTTAATGAGTCTCCACCCAATCCCATCCACACTGAACACCTCCCCTCCGCCTCAGTCAGCACGTTTCAGTCCCTGTGCACACATTAATAAAACCTATTGTCTAAAGACCACTAGAATCACCCTTCTAGTCAAAGTGAGCTTTGGAGGACTGGGGACCCTGTGTGAAGTGCTTGTTGTGTAGGTGTAAGGACAAGTTCAGCTCCCCAGAACCTCTGTAAATGCAGGGTGGGTCTGGAGCCCCTCCTGTAATCTCAGAGCTTGAGCTACAGAGACAGGAGGATTCCTGAAAGCAAGCTGGCTAGCCTAATTGTGAACTCAGTAAGAGATTCTGCTTCAGTAAAATAAGGTGGACAATGACTGAGGAAGGCACCTCATGTCAGCTTTGGAACTTCCGGCTTATACACACACATGAATCAACACATATGCAAACATGAAAATGCATGTACACATACATCACATACATGTGCAAAATATTAAATGTGGTTTGGTGACTTGCTAAGCAGGCAGAGTATGAATCACAGGGGACCATCTCGGGGGTGGAAATGAGGGGATCATGGGGCTTAAGTTCCTGTAGAATGGTTAGGGGTGGCTTAAAGACTGGACTGTTTGCCACTGGGGCCTGTGAGGAAGTGGGGATACTTTCCCAGGCAGGTAGTTTAATCATCTTTATCAAGGAGGCAGGAGGATGAAACAGGACCGAAATCATCATTGTTAAGGAAACAAACATCTCCTGTGCTAGCTGGAGCAAGGGACATCACTCATTGTGTGGCCCCTGACTCTCGTGTGCCATCATGGACCCCAAGAACACTTATCTAATGTTGGTATCATGTGAAATTGTTTATGTTCTACAGGAAATGCTGGGGCTGTGCTAGAAGCAGGCCAGCTGTCTGGATCACCCTGTTGTTAACTCGGTTTTGTTTCATTTCTCTCAACATGTAACAGTTGGCACCAACAGCTGGAACATCTAACAGTTGGCACCAACAGCTGGAACATGTAACAGTGGCACCAACAGCTGGAACATGTAACAGTGGCACCAACAGCTGGAACATGTAACAGTGGCACCAACAGCTGGAATATGTAACAGTGGCACCAACAGTTGGAACATGTAACAGTGGCACCAATAGCTGGAACATGTAACAGTGGCACCAACAGCTGGAACATGTAACAGTAGCACCAACAGCTGGAACATGTAACTGTGAGCACCAACAGCTGGAACATGTAACAGTGGCACCAACAGCTGGAACATGTAACTGTGAGCACCAACAGCTGGAACATGTAACAGTGGCACCAACAGCTGGAACATGTAACAGTAGCACCAACAGCTGGAACATGTAACAGTGGCACCAATAGCTGGAACATGTAACAGTGGCACCAACAGCTGGAACATGTAACAGTAGCACCAACAGCTGGAACATGTAACTGTGAGCACCAACAGCTGGAACATGTAACAGTGGCACCAACAGCTGGAACATGTAACAGTGGCACCAACAGCTGGAACATGTAACTGTGAGCACCAACAGCTGGAACATGTAACTGTGAGCACCAACAGCTGGAACATGTAACAGTAGCACCAACAGCTGGAATATGTAACAGTAGCACCAACAGCTGGAATATGTAACAGTGGCACCAACAGCTGGAACATGTAACAGTGGCACCAACACCTGGAACATGTAACAGTGCCACCAACAGCTGGAACATGTAACAGTGGCACCAACAGCTGGAACATGTAACAGTAGCACCAACAGCTGGAACATGTAATAGTTGGCACCAACAGCTGGAACATGTAACAGTGGCACCAACAGCTGGAACATGTAACAGTGGCACCAACAGCTGGAACATGTAACAGTAGCACCAACAGCTGGAACATGTAATAGTTGGCACCAACAGCTGGAACATGTAACAGTGGCACCAACAGCTGGAACATCTAACAGTTGGCACCAACAGCTGGAACATGTAACAGTGGCACCAACAGCTGGAACATGTAACAGTAACATCAACAGCTGGAAACATCAGGAGCCAAAGTCCCTGTGCTATGATACCCAGTCTCTTTTTGTTTGTTGTTGTGGTGGTAGTTTGTTGTTGTTGGTTTAGTCCATTTTATGCAGCCTCGAGCTGACCTTGAACCCGCTGTGCAGCTGAGAATAACCTTGAACACCTCTCTGCCTGCATCCATTTTCCAAGATTAGGGATTTCAGGCACGGTTTCGGTGGTGTCGGGGACCCAACTCTTGGTCTAGTGCATGCTAGGCTAGCACTCACCAACTGAGCTGCACACCTGGCTGTGTTCACCTTGCCTGAACATCCCTTCCCAGCCACACCCAGGTGGGACCTGCATCACTTCCCAAGGACAGATCAGAAGCCTTCTCTCACAGTGTCCAGTGAGGAAATGGGGCCTGGATGAGACATGTTAGATTCAGGTGACTCAGTGACTGTCCCTTCAGGCCACCAGCCATGATGCCTGACTCACATAAGGGTGACTTTATTTTACCCATTCAAGGGACCTGGCCTGCGAGAAACAAGGAAAAACACTTGACCACATAAACGTGACTCTGCCACCAGGGTCCACGTGATCTGAGGCAGGGTGCTCCTCTTTCTCATGGCCTGACTTGCACACAGAAGAGACAGGCTGTGTAGATGCCACAGCAATCATGTGGTTCACAAAGTAAGAAAGCTTTAGTTACCTTGCCTGTCTTTGGCAGACAGCTTTGACTGACTCCTGGCCTACAGTGTTTACTGCTTGTGAGTCAGAACAGCTCCTGCCTCTTGCTTTGTCACCCTAGATGAGTCCCTTTTCTGAGCCTCGGTTTCCTCATCTGCAGAATGGGTCTGATGTGAGAACCAACTAAGCTCCTGTGTATCATCGCAAGGCAGAGGTAGGTCTGCAAAGAGTGTGGTGATTAATTTTCATTGCCATAACTTCCCCTTGGAAACATATCTCTAAGAGTGTTTATAAGGACATTTCTAAAAAGGTTTCATTGAGGAGAAAAGGCCCACCCTGAATGTGAGCAGAGGCGGGATGGATACACTGTGGCAGCTACCTCACACTCCTGTGGCCTCATCGCACGCTCTGTGACGAACCGAACCGTTAGAACCATAAGCCCAAATCAGCCCTTTCTCTCTTGAGCTGCTTCAGTCGGGCATTTTTTCCCAGCAAGAAGAAAAGCAGCTGACACAAAGAGATAGCACTCGAGCTGCGACCATGTGTCTGGTGTCAGGAAGAGCTTCGGACTCAAAACTGCACAAGAGTGGAGGCCAGGGGTGTGCAGTTCTGGTTCCCAGTCTGAAACAGGTACATGCAGCGAAAAGGCTGTGATGCTCCCGAGTGCCACTGGTGAGGGTTGGGACAGAAGAGTCAGCCCTCGTGGTACAAGCTGGTCTGCCTGTTGAGAGCATGGGGCCCAGTTCCTGTCCAATCCCACGTCATGCCCCTCCTCACCCTCCCCTCCGCCAATCCCTGGGTGCCCTGATGCTCATTTAAGTTCACTGGCTTGTGGAATAGCCCTGCTGTGTTTGTGAGTTTTCGGAGTTTGTAAGTACCCACAGCCATGCAGAACTCTCTCTCTCCAGCACAGACATTTGTCAAAAATGACTCTCCAGTCATCCATGCCACGGGAGACAGTGACAGATGTGCTCTCTGGCTCTGCTGTCCAGGCTGCTGAGGATAGATGAGGCCGCTGGCACCCGCTGAGCTAGTTTGTGCCGGAAAAGAGAGCAGAGACCAGGCTAGAGACAAATTACAGCCAGGTCACTTGCTGTGGCCTCCTCAGGGCTAGGCCTGCCGTACACCCGCCCCATCCAGTACCTGAACTGGTCCAGACCAGTTGTGCCCTTTGGGTGTGTGTTTGGGATGTGAGTGCAACTACTAACATGATGCCTTTGGGTTATTTCCAGTAACAATATATGACGTTTGACCCTTTAATCCTCAGTATCCTACGATGGGGTCTCTGAAGCTGAGACCAGAAACAGCTCCTCCACCATCACACCACTGCTACAAGCAGACCCCACCTCCAAGACAGGAAAGGAGATAAGGCTATCCCTGGTATGGCAGCATCCCAGCCCCCAACAGCGGTGTTCCCTTCCTTCTTTCTCCAACCCAACATTGCACTGCTTTCCCACACTGTCTGAATCCAGTCAGCCCAGTCCAGAGGTCATTAACCTGTCCCCTCTGTGTCCCGGGAAGCCAGCTCTTAGTCCTCCGAGATCATGTAGCTTTGTTTATAACTAGCAAAGGAAACGGACCTCATAAAACCAAGATGTCACACAGGCTCCCTGTGATTGCCCCCAACACAGACTGCCTGCTTCTCTCCTCACTCAAAAGAGGATACGAGGGAAGGTGTTTGTCTGAGGTCTTGCAAAACTCATCCATAAAATGGGACAGCAATTGGACCCACAGACACAAAAGCCTGGCCTGCTGAGATGGCTCAGTCAGTAAAGCCTTTACTGAGCAAGCCGAATCCCTAGCACTAACATAAAAAATCTGAATGTTCCCCACATCTGTAACTCCTAATGCTGGTGTGAAAGTAGGGACAGGAAGACCTCCTGGGAGCCATTTGTCAATTGGTTTAGAGAAACTGAAGTTTTCCAGGTTCAGTGAGAAACATGTGTTTCGTTTTGTTACAGAGGACCTGATTTTGGCTCCCAGTACCCAGGCCGAGTAACTTACAACTTCCTGTAACTACAGCTCTGGGCAGTGGTTCTCAACCTTCCCAGTGCTTTAAATCCTCGAATGCAATTCCTCCTGTCGTGGTGACCCCCCCCTTCCCAACTATAAAATTGCTTTCATTGCTACTTCATAACTGTAATTTTGTTACTTTTATGAATCATAAGTATCTGTGTTTTCCTATGGTCTTTGGGGGTCAAGACCCACAGAGAACCACTGCTCTAGGGGACCTAATGTCCTCTTCTGGCCTTCAGGGGTACCAGCACACACATACCCACACAGACACACATAGGTACACATCATTAAATCTTAATAATAATAATAATAAACTGGTGGAGAAAGAATTGAGAAAGGCACCCAGTATCAACCTGTGATCTCTACATGTGCACATATACATGTGAGCATTTACATATGAGTGAGCACACACACACACACAAACACACACACACACACACACACACACACAAACACACAAACACACACACACTCATCACAGCATCTGACAAAGCAGCTGCCTGGTTGAAGCTACACATTGTAATTCTCGTGTTCTCAGTTTCCCAAATGGGAAAATGGAGGAGGGCGGGTCCCACAGTGTAGGGATTTCCAGCCCTAGCCTTCTGCGTCTCAGTGGTTCCACATCCTCTCGTCTGCCCACTCCCGATTCTGTGCACCCCCTTCCCTTCAGAGAGCCTGGCAACTGTTTCACTCATGAGTGGGTGGGGCAGAAGGAGCCGCAGAACAGCAGGCATCACCGCTCTTAATTACAGCAGCCAAGTGTTCCTTCCACACGAGAGACGAGAGACACTGAGCTCCTGGGACCTGGCCCTTGCTACCATACCTACCTGACCCACCTCACACTCCTTCCCAAGAGCTCAGCTGTGGAGAGAGCAGCCGAGCGAGCTAAGGAGTGAGTGAGCGTTTGCAAAGACCGGTCATTCCAGCCTCCTGAAGTCACGCTGGGACACCCACGCTGGGAAGGAATCTCTCTCTCGCTGTTCAGGCTCTGTAAACACTTGAAAAGTCATTTTCTTTTTCGATCCGTGGGCAGGATGCCACCAAGCTCAGAAGCATCATTAAAAAGAGACCTTGACAGGATTTTTTTTCCAGCTTTTTCAGGGGCTGGAGTGGGGTTGGGTGTTGGCTTAAGGTTTTCTGTTCTCTCTCTCTCTCTCTCTCTCTCTCTCTCTCTCTCTCTCTCTCTCTCTCTTGCTTTTTGGATAAACACATAAATCAGTATCATCTATATTCATTAGACAGTGTGCCTTGTTCAGTACAAAATTACCCCTGTTTTGCATGATTCTCCCCTTGTGATTAATATAAATGACTTAAGTTAATTATGTTTCTGCTCATGGAAAAATGTATTTGTCAAAGAGCTAAAGCATCAATAAGGAATGCACGCTGTCGTTCCAAGGAGGGCTGGATTGCAAATGAGCAGCTGGCAACCTGGGAAGGGAGCGGCCCGTCTGGGGGTGTCACCCTGATGGAGTAGGCAAGCTTCATATTTACTAACAGTGACAAAAGCATTTTTCTTAGTTAAACACTGGTAGCCCTGATGAGGTAGATTGATGTCATCATTATTAACCATAATGATACCTCAGACAGCGAGAAAATGGTTTTTCTTTGAGATCCCAAGCTGAACTACATGCATCTAACTTCATCCAGGCCTCTCATGAGAAATGGATGTTGTATGCCTTAATAACCAAACCCCCAACTGCCCTGGGGATGAAGAGTTTGCAGAAGCAGAGAAGCCAGCACAGGTAGTCGGAATACGAGAGGAGAGACCTGAGAAAAGGCAAACCATGAAGAACTTGTGGGATCCCAGAGTTAAGAAGAAAGCTTTACCTCCATGATTAACCAGGACTTGAAGGAAGTCCTTCTTTCTTATGTTGTCACAGCAGAAGGACAGTAACTAAGACCACAGGAGTGGCTGAGCTGGGTGGGGGATCTCAGGGCTCTGGACTCCACACCCCTTATTTCATTCTTACAGTCTCTGTTTCTTTCTTTACCACCAAGGAGCTGAAGCTTCCCCTTAGGCACTTGGCCCATGGCACTAACACAAGTGGGTGGTCCCTCAGAACCATGGGGACATGTCTGGGTCCCTGACTTCCTCCAGAGTGTGTGAAGTGACCACTCTGTCCCTCTCACTTTGGATCTTCCTATAAATCAATACTGAGATGAGACTGGAATCCCAGAACAGACAGTGAGGTGGGGCAGAGGATCTGAGGAGGGAGGACAGTAGATGCAAGGGGCATTTATGACAGCAGCTACTCTACAACCCGGGACACTGTGGAGACTACACCTCTGCTGTCTTGGGTTGAGTTGAAACCCTCATTCACTAGCACCTCCCCCACCCAGTTTCCTTCTGCTCCTGTAACCCCCGGTGAGCCAGAACTATCTATGAGCCACAAATCTGAGCACATTGCTGTGATGTGCCAGGGATCTCAGTCACTGTCAGCACCAGGCTCACATGAACTTGAACATGGACAGGAGGAATTGAGAGGGGGTAGCCAAAATGTCTGTGACACCATCCTGATGCAGATGCTCCAGGTCCTACGACCCACTCCCTCCTGTTCGTGGTGCTATCACCCTGCCCTGATGGTCAGAATCCATTTACCTGGCTTTCCTTTCCCATGGCCACTTTATTTTACTTGTCTTCTTAAATAGCAGGTCTAGCTCTCTAAATATACTGTAAGCTGTTTAAGGACAAAATTCAAACCACCATCATTAAGTCAGTCAATTATTTAATGAACACCTGCTATATATATGCAGGTCCCTCTTAAGCTAGAGACAGAGAAAAGTCTTCAATCTTGTTGCAGCTTAGTGGTGGAGACAGGGATAAAGATTACAACTATGGGCAGTAAGTACTCAGAAGCTCCAAGATTTAAAAAAAAAAAAAAAAGTGAGGCATTTGTAGAAACAATATAATAGAAACGGTTCTTCTGAGGACTTTGAGCAAAATTCTAGATAAAAGGAGCCATGTCTGGGAACACTTAAATGTCCCCAACACCTATCCTCTGAGAAAACAACTTAGGACAATGTCGTGGAATAAATGTTTATATACTTTTTTTAAAGGAGCCGTGCAATAATCAGTTAACAAGAACATCGGCACACAGGCTCTGGAGAATGAGGAGGCTTGGTGACACTCAGCAGAGTGAAGGGGGATGGTGGGAGGGGAGGGGAGAGACGGCCATGTTTGCATACTGCAGAAGGGAGACCGGGATGTATATGTGTAAGTTCATATGCATATATGTATGCATGTGTACATGGATAAAAAGATAGAAGGATAGATTAAATAGATGAATGGAAGGATGAATGGATAGATAGACAAATGATTATAATACATGGATGATATAACACATGGATGAGTGAAGGATGAATGGATACATATATACATATTTAGATACATAGAAACATAGGCACATAGATACATAGACAGATGATTGCACTATATGGGTGGATATGACACACGGATGGACAGATGGATGAATGGATGGATGGATGGATGGATGGATGGATGAATGGATAGATGGATATGACACATGGATGGACAGATGGATGAATGGATGGATGGATAGATGGATATGACACATGGATGGACAGATGGATGGATGGATGGATGGATGGATGGCTTGACAATGAATGGACATAATGCATGTGTGGAGGGTGGACTGTTTGGTTATAATACATCATGGACAGGTAAGAATACACACTGATGGACAAAGATAAGAAAATTAAGCTTCTGTAGGAAGAGGGAGACAGAGTTACTCATATTCAAAGGCAGGCTTGGAAGAAAAGGCAAATACTGGACCAAAATTACCCAGCGAGTAACTGTTGGGTAAGGAAGCTTCTGAAACGTGGATGACCATCTCTGGTCTCCGGAGGAGCTAAGAAGGCAGAGCGTCCCCAACTCTCCTTAGTTTTCCCTTCATGGTGAGAATCCAATAACATTTAAACATTAAATCCAAGAAACATGCAACAATTTCACAGGAGCATTAATTAAACTTTGGAGGCTGGAAGCTATTGAATCATCTCCTCCTCTCTGAATTAGCATGTTTACTCATCAGGACTCCATTTTTAATACCAGTCTAATTAAAGCATGTCACCACAGTCCGTCAGTGAGGACTACGGAGGAGGAGATGCACGTGGGCGCGAGGATTATTCAGTCAGAGCCTCTTTGCTGAGTATGTTCTATGTGCCAGGCAGGTCACGTGGGCTACGAGAGAAGAGAACATGGGTGCCAGGCGAGTCACGTGGGCTATCAGAGAAGAGAACATGGGTGCCAGGCGGGTCACGTGGGCTACGAGAGAAGAGTACATGGGTGCCAGGCGGGTCACGTGGGCTACGAGAGAAGAGTACATGGGTGCCAGGCGAGTCACGTGGGCTAATGCAGAAGAAGGGCCTAGGAAAGCGAGCGCAGCTTCTACGGTCCATCTTCACTGGCGATCTGAATAGATTTCATCTAGGTGTGTCTGTGTTTCCAGAAATATTTGACTGAAAAGGAAAAAAAAACAATCTTGAATGTGAGTGGCACTGAGTTATAGGCCGGGGTCCTGACTGCAGAAAAGGGGAGAATAAGGTGAGTGCCAGCATCCCCCAAACTCTACCACACCCCACCTCATGCCACCCCCAGCCCCACTTCTGGCTTCCTGACAATGGACGCAATGTGACCAGTCACCTCATCTTCCTGACGTCAACCCTTCCCACCATAATGGACTAGACCCTCAAAAACACATTATCTCCCCCTAAGTTGTTCTCGTCAGGTACACACTGCTCTTACAGCACTGAGGAAAAGAACAAACATAACCATGAATTCTCACCAACAACCCAGCGACAGCCACACGCTCCATTACCATTGTCCGACCAACCGGATTTCTAGTAACTTCCCCACTCCCTTTAACCAGGCTGACCATAAGGAAATTCCCAGGAAATGTGTTTAAAATGTGTAATCAAAATACACAAAGTGAAGGCTGCAGAGATGGCTCAGTGGCTAAATCGGACTCAGCAGCTTACCTCAGTCATCCCCAGTGCTCCTGCAGCAAAATGGGAGGTGGGGGCAAGAAGACCCCAAAACCTCACAGGCAGGCTACCTGGAAGAAGCAGCCACAAACAATAAAAACACCTGTCTCAAACAAGGTAGAAGGTGGGGCTGGAGAGGTCACTGAGAGGTCACTCGGCTGCTGAGAACCTTCGTGCTCCTGCAGATGACTTGGGACTGGGTAGATCATGACCAAGTATAACTCCAGTTCTGCGGGATCTGGTACCCTCATCTGGCCTCTTCAGATACTGCATGCATATGGTGAACAAACACACTCAGGCACGCATGTTACACATAAAAACATTTTTTTTTACAATAAAACAAGATAGGAGATGAGGACTGATACCTTAGGCTGTCCTTTAACCTCCACACATGCACCTGCACTCACACAAACACACACCCACAAACACACATGCATACACACACATACACACAAACACATACACACACGTACACATACATATACACACACATACACACTCATACACACACATACACACATACACACTCATACACACACATACACATATACACATACATACATACACACATACATACACACACACAAACACACACACACACACACACACACCTGCCCCTCTTTCCTTCCCTGAGTTCTTTCTTCAGCTCCCAAACCTAGACCATTTCCTCCCCATATAGTAGGTGCTCAACTCATATGTGTTAAGTTAGGGGATGAAAGGGGGGCACAGAGAGACTCCTTAATGCCTGTAAAGGAAATGCACCTCTGTAAATGGATTTTACTAAACTGTATTAGTTATTAATATGACCTCGCCAGTCCTCCCCCAATTACCAAGGCAGAGTCCTATGGATTTATTTAATCAGCTTAACACAATTACTGGGGGATTACCCCTAATCTATTTTTCTATATTCTAGACTGCAAACTTCCCAGATGCATTCCCCAAGTACTTGCTGTTTGAGTCTTGCCTGGGTTATTTCTGCTCCATCAGTGTGTCCTCAGGGGACATTTCACTCGGCCACATGTTCCCGGTCCATCTCACCTCATGGAGACCTCCTGCTCTCTCCTTCTTCTCTCTCCATCTTCTCTTTCCCTCCTGGTCCCCACCTGCGACCCCCCCCCCCCCAGCCTGGTAACAGAAACTCCACCAGTAATTAGCTGTAGCCACAGTTATTCAACTCATAGCTTTAGATTGGGGAGGAGAGTTTGCATAGCACCACTTGGTGTACATTAGACTCTGCTCAAGCAGATCTTGGAGGCCAGCCAGCACTGTAATATATAATAGCACTAGATCAACCCCCAACACACCTCGGTAGCTGGGGTTAAAGCTCTCCCTCTGCAAGTTTAAGGACATAAGTTCAATCCCAGGCAACCATGTGTGTGGCGCAAGCAGACAGAAGGGTGTATACCCTAAGCCCAGTGTCGGGTGGGATAGGGAGAGGCAGATCTCTGAGGCTTGCTGGCCAGACAGCCTAGCCAAGGCAGCAAGCTCTGAATTCAGCAGAAGACTCTGTCTCAAAGCATAACAAGGAGATCGATAGAGGACACAAACCATCTTGACTTCTAGCCTCCACGTGGGCATGTGCAGAGGAGTTCACACACACACATTCACAGAGATACATATGGCACACACACACACACACACACACCATGCAAAGAAAAACAAAACATTTTTTAAGCCTTGGCACCTCTGTGGCTTTACAAATAATTTTTTTTCATTAAGCCAAATAACTCCAGCAGTGGCCTAAAAACAAACATTTAAAACAGGCGCAGGCAAAAATTAAAACTCTTTGCACTGAGAGGAGAGAAAATGTGTTTAACTGGAAAGCACCTGCAGGAGACATTAACATTTCCAAATTAAGGGCACTCTGCGTTCTCGCCACATTAACGCCATTTAGACAGCGGAGGTGCACCTCGAGCTTTTCCGGATGTTTGTTTTAAGTAAGTGAGATGTGCGTGCACACACACACAGAGTACACTCACAGTCACACATGCATGCACATACACACGCAATGCTGGACTCCCACACAATTATCTGCCCCTGGTAGTGATTCATTTGCCGCCATGAATCTTGCCCTGGGGCTGGAAGCCTGCAAACGGAGGACTGAGTGTGTCTTCATCTCTGTTGCCACACTGGCTCCGGCTCTCTCTTTCTCAGAGGCCCAGCTGACTAGAACTTCCAACAGTCTTCTCACTTTCACCCTCCCTTACATCCAGCCTGCTTCTAGCATTTTCTACCAGCTGTGCCCTGTCTTCCCCTGCACAGCTCCCAGCAGCAATGAGAAACAGTCTTTTCATTCCTTCATCTGTGTCTCTTCCTGCTACTCCTTCAAAGCCCAGTGGAGTCAGGACATCCCACGCTTCACGAGTGAGGGTCCTGGCTCTCTTCCTTTGTGTCTGGCTAATCAATCCTCTTCCCTCAGGCCTCAGAATTTAAGTAATGTGTGCATTTCCTAGAGGGGAAAAAAGTTCTGTCTGTCTGTCTGTCTGTCTGTCTGTCTGTCTGCCTCCCTCCTCCCTCTCCCCCGTCCCCTCCCTCCCTCTCTCTACCAAGAAAAATCTCTGTCTTAGCCTTCTTATTTTCTTTCTTCTTTGGGTTTGATTTTTCAAAACAGGATCTCAGGCAGCCCAGGCTGGCCTCAAACTCAACATGTATCGACGTCCTGACCCTCTCACCTCCATCTCTTGTGTGTACCATTAGTGGACCTACCTGCTTTGGGTTTTGAGACAAAGCCTTACCATGTAGCCCAGGCTAGCCTGTAACTCCCTATGTAGCTCTGTGCTGTTGAGATTAGCCTTCAACATCACCCTCCTCCCTTCACCTCCAGTGCTGGGGTTAGACCTGCACCACCGACTTCTAATCTTTCTAGGAGCTTCCTAGGAGCCTGGTCCACAGACTCGGCCACATAGTCATGGCGTCTTTCCTGCAATAGGCACTTGAACACCTTTGAACAGGTGTATTCTAAATTAAGCCGTCTTTCCACATGACCTCATACAACTCTTACAGTCCCCTACCCCAGGCAGTCAGTTGTACCACTACCTGTTACCTAGAGGAGAAAAATGTGGCTTAGGGGAAAATCCCTTGTCAAAGGAGCAAATGCCCCTTGCAGAGAGAGCCAAGATTCCGGACAGGTCTGCCAGCCATAAGCAAGCCCATGGACACAGCAGTCAGGGGACTCTGTTTAAGCTACAGGTACCTGAGGCTCACTGCCTGGATTTGAGCCTCAACACCACCATCCTGAAGGCGATCTGTGGTTTCAAGGCAAGTGCCTCAGTTTCTCCAAATGTCGATTCCCTCACAGGCCCTTCAGCCTCCACAACAGAAACTGTCACTCTTGTGAACTGTAGCTCTTTCATCCATGCGAAGGAGAGCAGCTGGGCGAACACAGGATGGGGGCTGGGGCTCCCTCCGCAGGCGCTCTCAGACTCCTCCAGCTGCATCATCTGAACCCCACCTCCCCATCCTCCTGTGGATTCAAACTCTGAAGGCTGCAGACTGAGGGAGGGTGCACAGGCCTCCTGTTTGACTCACTGAGCAGAGCCACGGATATGTCTTTCTCATTTGTTGTGTAAATACTAAGAGGCCTCGTCTGAGAGTTCAGGCTTTTACCATCTCTTTAAAAACAAACAAACAAAAAAAAAAACAAAAACAAACAACAACAACAAAAAAAACCAGAAGCCCCTGCTTCCGTGTCACAGATCTGCACATCAGCTAGCACTGGTTACCCAAGGTTGTGACATCTGTCTTGGCTGCTGCTGGTCTCACCCGGGCTGGCAATCAGACGTCACTTCTTCAGGTGCCACTCACCCTGCATGCCCAATACCACGGTGGACACATTTTTGCACAAGGATGTCTGGTCAGGACTAGGAGAGCTGTGGCCACCAAGGGAAAGCGAAGGAGGCTAGTGTGGGCAGGTGTCCAGTCTTGGTGTGAGGGAGAGAGGACCGTAGGCATGCCACGTGTTAGGTGAATTCCAAAACTAAATTCCAAAACAAATTTAGTCAAATGCACCCCAGCTCCTCCTGCTATGCTGCCTCCGTGGCCCTTGGCTTGCTCCTCCTGGCTTGCTCAGTCTGCTTTTTTATAGCACCTAGGACCACCAGCCCAGGGATAGTACCGCCCACAGGGAGCTGGCCACTCCCACCTCAATCGTCAGTCAAGGAAATGCACTACAGCCCTGCCCACAAGCCAACATGGTGGGGGCATTTTCTCAACTGAGGTGCCCTCTTCCAAAATGACTTTATCATGCGTCGAGTTGACTGAAAACGAGCCAGCACTGCACCTCACCCAATCTGCATGGATTTACTAAGTGTTTATCACAGTTCCGTTACAGACCCTCTCTGCGGGCTCTACATACATGGTGCTACTCCAGACAATTGGAGAGCCTGCCCTTCGGAAGGGGCTCATGAGACCTTATTTTTCACCGCGGATTTCTAGGCAATTCATAGTTACCAGCAGGTTATGGGCTCATAAAGCCTCGTTCTCCTCTGGGGAGCTGCTGGCTATTAATGGTTGCTGGACAAGGGAAGAGACATTTTCTTCAGTGGTGTAGCCACTGGTGAGGTGCCTGTGCGTCTGTATGCAGTCCGTCCTCCATCCTCTGGTAAATGACCCCAATGAAAGTCATTCACTGGATCGACCACAAAAGGGGAGGAGGAGGAAGGAGAAAGAGAAGAGAACTAAAATAGGGGGGAGGGAGGACAGAGGGAGGGGAGGAGAGAAAAGATGACAGAGAGGGAAAGGAGGGGGCAGTGGGAGGAGGGGAGAAAAGAGAAATGATCTTGTTCTTCCTAAGCTTCTGACCTGTGAGGAGACATAAGAGAGCTACCATTCACACATCTTTTACATGAAGCAATTACCATGCAGGTCACTAATGTAGTCTTCCCAGGAGCACGACTGTCCTACTCATTCATAAAAGAGAAACTGAGGCTGGCTCCAAAGCTTATGGAGCCTGTGATGCATGTGAATGCCAGCTACCTGATTCTTAGCAGCATATTCCTGAGAGAGAGTGCTTTCATGGTTCCTTCCCCCCCAACACACACACCACACCACACTCACAGGCATGCATGCACACACACACAAACACATGCATGTATGTACACTTATGCACACATACCACACTCTCACATACATGCCTGCATATACATACTATTCACACACACCACACTCATACACACATGCATCCACACACATGCACATACACCACACTCGCACATACATGCACACACACACCACTCACACATACATGCATGCACGTACATGCATATACACCACACTCACACATACACATGCACATACATGCACACATACCACACTCACACTCATGCATGTACACACATGCATGCACACATCGAACACACACACACAAGCACAGGTAATCTTCACCCTGTAAAGCTGGGCTCATCCCTCCAAATCTAAGAGCCACCTGGGTTACTGTACTCCGAAAAAGCTGGGGCTGAGCCTGCAGGGTGCGTGAGTCCCAGGACAATGCACATCTCCAGTTGGATGCCTTCCTCGTCAAAGCAACAGAAATCAATGCAGTCGATGTGGTCGTAATAAACTGGCGGCCTTGCTCCCTGCCTCTCCCTAGAACAGGGATCATGAGGAATGTGGATTGTTGTAGCTCCATCAGGCCCTTCCCTCCCGTGGGGAATCCTCCCTGCTTGCTTCTGTCAGAATCATTTGAGATGTCTCCAGGCTTGTATTGGATGTCCTTTGTCACTGTGTCAGCAGGGACTCCATGGAGCTAAGATTTAAGGGCCAGAAGATGTTCAACTGCTACTAAATTTTAGCCATGGCTGTCCTGCCTTCCAGAGAATTTTTGGGAGAGAGGAATCTAGCGACTGGGCCATTTCACTCTACATGTGTGGAAATTGAGGCTCAGAGAAAGTGGGGTCCCCATCATCATTGTCCCTACCCCCAACATCTGCCTCCTCAGCATCTGCATCCTCTCCATCTGCATCTGTCTCGAGGGAGAGAAGTAGATCATGCCAGTACTACAACAGCCAAGGTTGTCCTCTGACCTCCACATGCAAGCACATCCATGTGCACATGTACAGCACCCACATACAAATGACTGAAGGATCTACCTGTCCCACTGAGCCATGAAAAGCTTTAAAGGCAAGGGAACACCAGAACTATGCTTGGCACACAACAGGTGCTCAAAAAATATTGGTGTTTTTTACAAACATTACGGTGATGAGAACAATTACAAGGATAGCGAACACTGAAGCCAGGGTGCCCCGGAGATCTGTGAGGCAGGACAGATCTGCCCACCAGAGCTTCCCACACCAGTCTGCCCACCAGAGCTTCCCACAGAATGAATGGTAGGCTCTGCACTTCCTGAAGCAGCAGCCAAGGCCAGGCGTGGCCTGCTTTCTAGCACAGAGCCAAGCACAGCTGGCTCACCCTATTGCCAGGACCCCCAGCCACTCCTGGCTCCTGGTACCCTGTGCCCACCAGTTTGTGCATTCTGAAGTGTGTCATGAGTGGAGATGGCTCCATGTGGAGTCTCAGGGGCTGCTCAGTTGAGTCTCCCGGCTTGGGCTGCTGGGTCTCAGCTCTGGGTCTCAGCTTTGGAGTCTTTGACTCTGTTCTTCCCTCTCATCACCTGCCTCTGACTTTCTGAGTCTGTGTTCCTTGTATACAGCATCTGTAAGGTGACAGGAAAATGGATGATTGGGGTTCTTAGGGGTCAATGGGGAAAGGGGACAGAGAGGCTGCTTAAGGTGACATGAACAATGTCCTAAGATCAATGTGGCCATTATTGTACAGCTAGAAATACCTACATTTTTTTTTTCAATCTAGGTATCTGCGTATGTGTTTGTGTGAGTGTATGCCCTCACCATGGTGGTATGGGGATACACCATATCCTGCAACACTGTAGTTACAGACAGCTCTGAGCTGCCTGGTGTAGGTGCTAGTAACTGAACTCAAGTCCTCGACAACAGCGGCAAGCTGGACCATCTCTCCAGACCTGACGGTACGTTTGTATAGCATTAAACGGTATGATTTAGATATCGAATTTATTGTATGTTAATTAGACATAAATAAAGGAGTTTTAAACTCTTTTTTAACTATAAAGATTTGTTTTTATGTGCATTGGTGCCTCTGCCTGCATGATGTCTGTGGAAGGGTGCCAGATCCCCTGGAACTGGAGTTCCAGACAGCCGTGAGTTGCCATGTGGGTGCTGGGACTTGAACTCTTGGTCCTTAGAAAAAGCAGCTGGTGCTCTTAACTGCTGAGCCATCTCTCCAGTCATGAAGGGCTTTCTGGGTTTTGTTTATTTGTTTGTTTTTAACCCGACCACAACTAGATCTACTCTGTGCAAGCTGCCTCCTGATGAGGTCCTGGGAAGTAAGGACAGGAGAAGCGACGGATTTCCATCCATCAAATCTAAGGGGTGGAAATGTGAATCAGACCCATATTTCCAGGTAGGCAAAAAAAAAAAAAAAAAAAAAAAAAAAAAAAAAAAGGAAAACAGGATGGGTAAGCAGGTCCGGAGGCACAGCATTTAATAGATTCTTTGGGACAAACATGGTAATGGCACTGGCCACCTCTGCATTAGCACCCAAGGAAGACATTCCAACAACCATCATTATAGGTATCTCTGATGAACCCAAAACAACACTGTGCCATCAGTCATTCAACCCTTGAGCAGCCACCAGAATACAGCAAGTGACACTTGGAATAATGGATACTTGCTGTGCCCAACCTAGGACTAGATACCCAGAGGAAACCCTGGGAAACACTTGAATTCAAGCCCACTGCTAGAAGCGAAGCCCCCAGGGTCTGAAATAGCCTCTCTTCATCCACAGAATGAGACTAAATTCCCTGTGTGGGGTCTCCCCGTGCCTGGGGACTCACAGTGGCTTATGGCAGTGCCTTGTACCTTGAAGTGCCTAAGTCTATTAGAAAGATTATATTGATTTGAAATCTATCTCACCGGAGCATCCTGCCTCTCCCTCCATCCTAATCCTGTTTGATCCCTGGGAACCACAGGGATTTACTCATTAAAAGGGTATCACCCAGCATACCTGTAACCACAAGTGCAACTCTGCATCCATGTGGCAGCCTCCAGGCCCTAGGAGGGCACCGCGGAGAGATGAAAGACACGCCACTTACACTCACTCTGATTTGATTGAGCTAATTGTTCTCCTGGAAAAAAAAAAAAAGTGAAATCCCTTCTGGAGATTTTATGGTAGGGGTGGGCTGTATGGATGCCTGGAGGGGCGCCCAGAATTGGGCGATATCCTACCCTACAAAATCTTGAAAATCAATGAGCAGAACTGAAAATACCTAGACTCTAGGACAAAGAACACAAAAGCACATCGGCAAGAATAAATATAATTGTGTAATAACAGAGAAGGGTTATCTCACAGGCAACCAGAAATAGATAGTGCTGCAGAGACGGCTCAGGGGTAGAGTGCACAGGGAGCACATGTGAGTTAGGGAGGATGGAGATAGCTTAGGGGATACAGTGCTCAGGGAGCACATGTGAGGATGGAAGGATGGAAATGGCTCAGGTGGAGTAGAGTGCTCCTGGAGCACATGTGAGGGTGGGAGGACAGAGATAGCTTGGGGGTAGAGTGCACAGGAAGCACATGTGAAGATGGGAGTTTAGAGATGGCTGAGGTGGGGTAGAGTGTTCCTGGAGCACATGTGAGGAAGGGAGGACGGAGATGGCTTAGGGGTAGAGTGCTCAGGGAGCACATGAGGATGCGAGAACCACTCTTGAAAATACACATAGATAAGTCAGCTTACTACAGACACACCTGCACATACAAGATCTTTACCAATCACAATAACCCGAGGATCAGGCTAGGCGCCCTTCCATGGTGGAAAGAATATGTTCATATATGCCAAATGTTCATATACACAAAGGGCTTTATTTTCAACCATAAAGAAGAATGAAATAATATCAACTGCAAGAAAACGGATGGAACTGCAGATCAGCACATTAAGAAAAATAAGCCAGGCTCAGAAACACAAATGTTTCCTGTGTTCTCTCTCATGTGTAGAATCTAGTTTTTAAAACGGAAAACATGAAAGACTGGGGGTGTATCTCAGTGACAGAATGCCTACTTAACATGCCTGAGCCCCTGGGTCCAATCCTCAGCACCACCCAAAAGGCAGGGAGATGGAAGGAGGTGAGGAGGGAGGTGAGGAGGGAAGTGAAGGGAGGTGAGGAGGGAAGTGAAGAGGGAGGGGAGGAGGGAAGGGAGGAGGGAGGTGAGGGGGAGGTGAAGAGGGAGGGAAGGAGGGAAGGGAGGAGGAAAAGGAGGAGGGAGGGGAGGAGGGAAAGGAGGAGGGAGGGGAGGGGGAGGAGAAGAGGGAAAGGAGGAGGGAGGGGAGGGGGGAGGGGAGGGGGAGGAGAAGAGGGAAAGGAGGAGGGAGGGGAGGGGGGAGGGGGAGGGGAGGGGGAAGGGAGGAGGGAGGGGAGAAAGGAAAGGAGGAAGGAGAAGAGGGAGGGGAGGAAGGAAAGGAGGAGGGAGGGGAGGAGGGAGAGGAAGAAGGAAAGGAGGAGGGAGGGGAGGAGGGAGGGAAGGAGGGAGGGGAGGAGGCAGAGGAAGAAGATTGGAAAGAGGAAGGGTATGAAATGAAGAGGTAAGGGAATAATTATTGGGCAAGTAATGGAGGGTATGTCAACATAAGCAAAGAAATTATATGTATGTGTACATATAGATGTGTGTACACATATACATATATGTATGTGTATACACATACATATATTCTTGGAAATATGTGTGATATGTAATATATATTATATAGGAAATATATAGTATGCATTATATATAGAAAATATATAACATATGTTCTTGGAAATACTATAATAAACCCAATATTTTATGGTTAATAAATGGTAGAAAAGTATTAAAAAGATGACATGGCCTAGTGATGGTATAGCCAGCTCGGTCCATATAATCACACTATGATGTTCCTTCAATAGCAAACTCAAAAAAATAATACATACTTCAGATTGTGTCCCTATCATTAGACCCAGCATGACTATAGAAGAATAATGACGTGGGCAAACACTCCCAATACAAGATTGCATTGAGAAAAACCTTAGCGGGAGAAAAGGATCCCAAAATCTCAGAGACAGCCCTCATTCCCACTGCAAGGAGTCCCACAAGAACACCAAACTACACAAACATAACATGTCTGCAGAGGACCTAGCTCAGATGATGCAGGCTCCCTGATTGTCCCTTCAGTCTCTGTGAGCCCCTGTGAGCCATGTTCTTGCGATGCCCTTAACTCCTCTGGCTGCTACAGTCCTTCCGCCCCTGTTCTGAGGGATCCCATGAGCTCTGCCTGAGGAGTCTTTCCATCTGCTCCCAGGAGCTTCTGGATGAAGCCTCTCTAATGATGACTGTGTTCATTACTGGATAGGAGAGTGAGCAGACACATATATTTGCTTCTTTTAAAATGTTTACTATGTTAGGTTAGTGTAAAAAGTCAGGTTTTGTTACAACACCTTCATCCACGTGCACTATGACCCTTTGACACGCGCACTATGACCCTTTGACACGCGCACTATTACCCTTTGACACGTGCACTATGACCCTTTGACATGCGCACTATGACCCTTTGACATGCGCACTATGACCCTTTGACATGCGCACTATGACCCTTTGACATGCGCACTATGACCCTTTGACATGCGCACTATGACCCTTTGACATGCGCACTATGACCCTTTGACATGTGCGCTATGACCCTTTGTTCAAAATTTCTTCTCTGCCCTGTACGCTTTCTTCTTGATTCTCTTTTTAAATCCTTGATTTTAATTTTTTATGTTTATGGGTGTTTTGTTTGCATGTATGTCTATGCACGAGGTTTGTGTCATCACCATGGAGGCCAGAAGAAGGTGTCGGTTCCTCTAGAACTAGAGTTCTAGACAGTTGTCAGCTACCATTTGCCATGCTAGGCGTCAAACCCAGGTCCTCTGCAAGAACAACCAGCGCCATCTCTCCAGCCACACCTTAGCTCTTTCCTATATCTACATCAGTATCCAAAATTCCTTAAATAATCATTGTCTTAGTTAGGGTTTTACTGCTGTGAACAGACACCATGACCAACTCTTATAAGGACAACATTTAATTGGGGGTAGCTTACAGGTTCAGAGAATTCAGTCTAGTATCACCAAGGCAGGAGCATGGCAGTGTCCAGGCAGGCATGGTGCAGGAGGAGCTAAGAGTTCTACGTCATCATCTGCAAGCCTCCAAGAGAAGACTGGCTTCCAGACAGCTAGGTTGAGGGTTTGAAAACCCACACCCATGGAGGAACACACTTCCTCCATAAAGGCCACACCTACTCCAACAAAGCCACACCTCCAAATAATGCCATTCTCTGAGCCAAGCATATTCAAACCACCACAATCATTCTCTTTCTCCCTCTGCCTCCCCGTCACCCTCCCCCTCCGCCTCCCCTTCTCTCTCACACACACCCACATCCCACAAACAGTTTTATTATGCCAAAAAGAAAATAGTGGAAAATTTTCAGTCACCTTGGCACTTTCTGCCACCATCTGAGTCCTCTGCACCCTCCTTAGTGGAGAAAAAAAAAAAGACAACTGGACATAAACAACTTCCTGAAATTGCCACAGAAATACAACAAGAAAATTGCAGGTGACGAGCTTGGAAAATTGTAAAGCCCTGTACAAATGTTAGATGTTTTCAACATTACAGCTCAAAATTAACTCCAGCCATCCCAGAGAAAAGAAGAATTTATAATACTCAGGCTTGGACTTGGGAAGAGCTAAGAATAGGAAGGGGGAGTCCGGGAGAATCCTGGAGGGACATTTGATAGCTCGCCCAGCAAGCCTTGGGAATGCTTAACAAGAAACCAAAAGATGGGGGCGGGGCTTACGAGGTAGCCAAGTGCTAACAGTGCTGCCTGCCTAACAAGGCTCTGTCTTCAGTTTGTTTTAAAAGGAAAGTCTTGCCAGGCAGGATGGCTTACATCTGTAATCCCAGCCCTTGGGAAACCAAGACAAGATGATCATTGGTTCAAGGGTGGGTGACCAAGCCAGCTCAGTCAACAGGGTCTTGAGGGAGGGCATGAGGATTAAAAAAAAGAAAAAAAAATTAGACAACACTATAACATGACCCCAGCAAGTGCTGAAGCAGGTTTAATTTTTCCCAGTCTGCTTTTATAATATTCTAGGTACATGCAAAGAATAGAGTCAGTTCTAAGGCATAAACTAAATAGTCAAGGAACAAACAAGGCATAAGCAAAGGTCCTGTGGTCACTGTTTCTAGGGACTTATCAAGATGATAAAGATATGAGGAATACATTCCTCGGCTGTATTTTTCTTGAGCTCACTTCCTTGTCCTAGCCCAATGTCAAATATTCTTGCCAATTTCCTAGAAGTAGCACCAAGAGCTCTCCACAGATGGGTAAAGTGCTTGTGACCTAAGCATAAGAACTTGGATTCAATTCCTAGGACCGAGATACAAATAATGGGTGTGGTGGTGCCTGCTTCTCACCTCAGTGCTGGAGAGGTGGAGACAGACAGATGCCTGGTGCTTGTCAGCTGTTGAGCTCAGTAAAAGTAAAAATAATAATAATAATAATAATAATAATAATAATAATAATAATAATAATAATAAAAAAACAGGAAGGCCAGGAAGAGACTCTTGTCTCATAAAGTCATGGTGGGGGTGGATGGAGAGAGAATTCAGTGGGTGAAGTGCTTGCTGTTTAAGCATGAGACCCTCAGTTCAGATCCCCAGAATCCATGCAAAAAGCAAGCACTGGGGAGTAGAAGCAGCCAGATACAGAACAAGGACACACATGGTCTAAGGTCACTATCAAGTGACACTTCGCACTTGGATTCTAACTACAACTTTCAGCGACTACCTTGTGCCTAGAAAATAATGAGCAGGCATTTTAATTCCACATTCTAGCTGAAGTCTGGATGAATGAGACTAATTCAGCCAAGATTGACAGCATGGAAAGATCAAGATGGTAGCCAAGATTAGACAGACAGACAGACAGACAGACAGACAGACAGACAGACAGACAGATGATAGATAGATAGATAGATAGATAGATAATAGATAGATAGATAAATAGATGATAGATAGATAGATAGATAGATAGATAGATAGATAGATAGCAGGCCAACAGACAGATGATAGATAGATAGATAGATAGATAGATAGATAGATAGATAGCAGGCCAACAGACAGATGATAGATAGATAGATAGATAGATAGATAGATAGATAGATAGATAGATAGCAGGCCAGCAGACAGACAGACTAGACAGACAGACAGACAGACAGACAGACAGACAGACAGAGGAGAAGCTGCAGTGGGGACCAAGCAGCTCTCCCCAGAAGTGTGCATGAGAAACTGAGAAGAGGCTAGGAAGCAGATGCCCACATGATGCACCTGAAGCCGGTCTCCTAACCACTTCCCCCTACACACTCTCTGTGCACGTGAGGCAAGCTACAGCTCCCGAAAGATACACCTAACAGTAATGATCTGAGCCCATTTCTCCTCTATGGGAGTCTGCCGTCTCAGACACACTGCTTTAGTCTGATTGAGATGGATCTGATAAAACACTTGAGACTGGGTGATTCCTAAATACCCAAAATGCATCATGGTTCAGGAGGCTGGGAGGACTAAAATCAAGATGCCTGATGACTCAGAGTCTGCTGAGGTCTGCTCTACATATGTAAGTGTATGTGTATAAAGTGTATATGTGTATGTGTATATGTATAAAGTGTATATGTGTATGTGTATGTATATGTGTATATGTATAAAGTGTATATGTGTATGTGTATATGTATAAAGTATATATGTGTATGTATATGTGTATGTGTATATGTATAAAGTGTATATGTGTAAGTGTATGTGTATATGTATAAAGTATATATGTGTATGTGTATATGTATAATGTGTATATGTGTATGTGTATATGTATAAAGTGTATATGTGTAAGTGTATGTGTATATGTATAAAGTGTATATGTGTATGTATATGTGTATGTGTATATGTATAAAGTATATATGTGTATGTGTATATGTATAAAGTGTATATGTGTAAGTGTATGTGTATATGTATAAAGTGTATATGTGTATGTGTATATGTATATGTATATGTATAAAGTATATATGTGTAAGTGTATGTGTATATGTATAAAGTGTATATGTGTATGTGTATGTATATGTGTATGTGTATATGTATAAAGTGTATATGTGTATGTGTATATGTATAAAGTGTATATGTGTATGTGTATGTGTATATGTATAAAGTGTATATGTGTATATGTGTATGTGTATGTGTATATGTATAAAGTGTATATGTGTATGTGTATATGTATAAAGTGTATATGTGTATGTGTATATGTATATGTATAAAGTGTATATGTGTAAGTGTATGTGTATATGTATAAAGTGTATATGTGTATGTGTATGTGTATGTGTATGTGTATATGTATAAAGTATATATGTGTATGTGTATATGTATAAAGTGTATATGTGTATGTGTATATGTATAAAGTGTATATGTGTATGTGTATATGTATAAAGTGTATATGTGTATGTGTATATGTATAAAGTGTATATGTGTATGTGTATATGTATAAAGTATATATGTGTATGTGTATATAATTGGGTGTGTATGATATGGGAGGAGGCATATGATATGGCACACATGTTGGGCTGGTTCTCTCCTTCCACCTTTATGTGGAGTTTGGGAGATCAAACTCAGACACAATGCAAAGAACACGGCTGGGAAGCTATATCAACATCCACCCATCCAGACTACTAATTATAACAGAAAAAATGATTTATCTGTTTAATCCTCTTTGAGATGGCATTTGTTACTCAAAGCTGAGAGCACCCTTGCCCAGTCACCTCCCTTTGTCACACCATGAGACCTTTGACATCAGACACCATGTCTTCTACAACTTAGCTTACATCATAGCAACTGATGCCAGTCCTAGATTGTAACCAAACCTAAGAGACACTGCTGGAACAGGGGTGTTCCTAAACCCTCAAAATATCTACTGAAGCAGCCACTACATGGATATCAGATGAAATATGAATGAGCAAGAGTTTTCTAAACATGACTGACAACTCAGATGCAAACCCGCTGACCAGATGGCACCCACCAAAGAGCTCTGAAGAGTGAAATTGCAGAAATGGAAGAAAAAAACCTGTGACCTGTTATGAATTGTTTTAGGGGTTCTCCTAGAACTTGGATAATGACCAAAATCTTTGCCAGCCACAAAATCACTTATAAAAAGACAGGGAGCCAGAGGGCACAGAGTCTGACTTCTGCTCGGGACACATACTGATGAAGCACAGACAGAGAGTTTGCATATAGGGCTTTGAATGTGGACTTGGTGACAAGCTGGCTGGAACTTTCTAGGAAACCCAGACAAAACCAAGTTCAAATGCTTTTGAGAGGGAGAGAAGACAGAAATGTCTGATTGGGGGAACAAAGAGGAGACCAAGGTATATGGAGAATTTCAAGGACCACAATGTAGTTTTAAGAGCAGGACTTTGGTGTGGTTGAGCCAAGGCTTGTACCGTTAAGCTTTACCAAAGTTCACTGATAGTGGCCTGGCAGAGCCAGCACACTGACGCCTGCATGAGTGAGCAGCTCTGTAACCTGGTGTAAGGCTTTATCTTCCATGCCAACTTCATTGGATTAAGAGTTGCCATGGTAACACACCTCTGGGAGTTGTCTATAGATAAGTAAGGGCATTTTTCAGAAAGGTTTATCTGATGAAGGGCAATCCACCCTAAATATTGGTAGCACTGTCTCTTGGGCTGGGGTCCTGAACTGAAGAAAAAGGAGAAAGTGAGCTGGGCACCAGCGTCCAGTTTCCTCTGCTTCCTGATTGGGGATGCGGCATAAGCAGCCAATTCCAGCTCCTGCCCTCATGCCTTTCCTGCCATGATGAACTATAACCTCAAACTGTGGGCCACAATAAACCTTTTTCTCCTGTTTTACCAATGTCTTGGGTGTGTGTGTATGAAGTGTATGTCCATGCTATTTTTTGAGTGTGCACATGTATGCACAGGTATGTGTACATATGCATGTATGTGCGTGCATGTGAAAGTCAAAGGTTGATGTTAGGTGTCTTTTCTGGATTGCCCTCCACCTTTGTTTTTTGAGACAAGGTCTCTCACTGAATCAGGAGATCATCAGTTTGACTAGACTGACAGGATAATGAGCTCCAAGGATCCTATTGCACACACATCCACATGTACACACACACAGAGAGAAAGAGAGAGACAGAGACAGACAATCAGACAAACAGTAAGTCAGACAGACAGTCAGACAGACAGAGACGAAGTCAGATAGATAGGTAGACAGACAGACACAGACAAACAGACAGACAGACAGACAGACAGACAGACAAAGAACCCAATTCTCCAGTTATGTTGTGAGTCCTCTCGTGGCCAGCCTTTTATGTGGGTACTGTAAAGGCAAACTCAGATCTTCATGCTTACATGGCAGGCACTTCATTGACTGAGCCAGCTCCCCAGAGGCCAAACCTTTCCTTCTCATGTTGGTCATGTTGCTATTGTCTGGTACATTGTCATAGCAACATGAAAACACTAACACACCTGGGTAGCACAGCAGCCTTTCACCTCCATGTGACCCCAGGTCACATTCAGAATGGGGCTTGCTAGATAAAATACAGGACCACTGGCTACACCAGAATTTCACGGTAAATCATTTTAAAACCTATGTAAGTCCCAGTCATTAGGCACACTTACATCTGGGGCATACTTAGACTTCAAAACTATTGGCTTGTGCTTTCATTTCAAATTGACAAGTGTGTACTTACACCTCGAAGTTGTTAAGCTTTTCTCTGAAACGCAAGTGTGACGGGCCACCCTTTGTGGCTGAGTCACGGACAAAGCTGAATCAAGTCACCATCAGTAGAAATGGGGACAAGCAGGCACTGAGGTGGCAATGACAACAGAGGGAGATACTAGCCAATAATAGAGAAAGGGGATCTACTTATCTGTTTATGCTTTGTAAGAGAGGTGGAGATGGTGTGCATGTGAGGTTCAGGTGACGTTTGGGGCCTTTTCACCAGAGGCAAGTCTCTCTTGTCTCTGTCTCTGTACTTTCCTCTGGTCTTTGAGCTTCTAGACAATTCTGTCTCTGCCTTTTATCTCTAGCCATAGGAGTTCTGGGACCACAGATGAGTGCTATAGCATCCGGCTCTTTCCAGGGACTTAAGGAATAGAACGTGGGTCATGGAGCAGGGATGTTGAGCTTGGGCAGCTCAGCGGTTAAGGCCACTTGCTGCTTACAAAAAACCCAGGTTCAGTTCCCAACACACACAGGGGCTCACAACCACCTAAAACTCCAGTTGTAATGGATCTGATGCCCTCTTCTGGTTTCCATGGGCCCTGTACACATATAAGAAGACAAAGATACTTATGTGCAAAACAAAAATAAGATACAATTTTAAAAGATGGTAGATTAGATATTCGTGTGTGTGTGTGTGTGTGTGTGTGTGTGTGTGTGTGTGTGTACATAACCGTATATGTGTGTTCTTGAGTTTAGAGGTCAGAAAACAAATCTGTCATTCTCTAGGCTCTGTTCATCCTTTTTTTTTCTGCCAGGAGCTCAGCAATCAGAGTGGATGGCCAATCAGCCAGCTGCAGACACCAACCACCAGCTTTGGGATTCAAGGTGCATGCCATCACACATTGGGTCACTTGTTGGGTTTTGTTGTGGTTGATTGGTTGTTACATAAGACATTGAATTTATAAGGCAAGCACTTATACAACTGATCTCCCAGCCCAAATTGTAAGCTTTTAAATGATGACTTGATAATATTGTCATTATGTCTGTTAAAAGTGGGGAAGAGGCAAATTCTCCAAAACAGACCTCGGTTCTGTAAGATCACAAGCAGAATCAAAAAGCAATCCACTATGGGGCTGGAGAGATGGCTCAGTGGTTATGAGCACTGACTGCTCTTCCAGAGGTCCTGAGTTCAATTCCCAGCAACCACTTGGTGGCTCACAACCATCTGTAATGGGATCTGATGCCCTCCTCTGGTGTGTCTGAAAACAGCTACAGTGTACTCATATATAAAATAAATAAAGAAATCTATTTTTTTTTAAATCTACCAAAGAAAGGGGCAAAGCTTACTTTACTGTGTTGTAGTGTTTATGTGAGTCGGAGGTTCTGGAATCAAACTCAGAGCCTTGTACACACTGGGCAAGCACCTCTGCCTCTACACTCAGCTGCTCCCTGGATTTTATAAGGCTCCCTCCAAGTGGCTGGAGAAAGTCTAGCAGCAGATTTAGACCCTTTCCCAACTTCTTTGCTACATGACTTTCTTTTCTGGTGCTAACGCTGTAGCTTATACACATGTAATTCCTTGGGTTTTGGTTTTGGTTGGTTGGGTGGGTGGATGGGTGGGTGACTAGCTGGTTGGGTTGGCTAGTTGGGTTGGTTGGTTGGGTTGCTTGCTTGCTTGCTTGGATGGCTGGCTGGGTTTGGTTTGGCTTTTTGAGACAGGAGCTTACTAAAGATTTCCTCCACTGCCTAGGGAAGAGCAGACATGGACACTGGAGTAGCCAACCATGACCCCCCCACGCCAGCCCGTCTCTTCCTTTTGAGTTTCACTCTCTTGGGCTGCATCTTAAGACCCCGGGAACTTCTGCTGTACTCCTCTAGCCCCTGCATGGGGCTGAATTCCTCTGACCCTGCACTCTGCTGTGACCTGAGGGCCCTTGGCTGTACTCCTCTGGCTCCTGCACTTTGACCCCTGCACTGAGCTGTGACCTTCTGGCTCTTGCACTCTGACCCCTACACTCGGCTGTGACCCTCCCGGCAATGAAAAATAAAAACAAGTAGACCCATGTCTCTGAATGACGCTAGACCCAGCAGCATGCCAGCACTTGCTAGGTGTGCTTTGAGATGGCCAACCAGGTCTCAGCCTCCCTCTCATCCCAGCCAAGTACCTGTATCACTGCCACATCCATAACCAACCCCAGTATATACCTGGTCCAGGATGGTCACTGGATCTTGGTTGCTTAGCTAACAAGGAAGGCTCCCACAGCCCAATCTGTTCAATTATGACATTAGCCTACAGGACCAGTGCAAATCAAGAGCCCCAAAGTCGGGAGACCCTTACTCAAGTCTCGGGAAATTGCGGCCACCCAAAAATCACAAGACACTGTACCTGGATGCAATCAGCAGAGGTTTATTAGGGAGAGTTGGCTAGCCAACAGTCAAACTGCTCGTCCACGCAGGAACAGAATTTGACAAAAGGCCAGCAAGCTGAGGGACTTTTTATAGCACAGGGTCGGGAAAGGGAGGAATTTTTGTGCAGTTACACATGATTGGTTGCTTTACAAATTTTGAACATCAGCAGGCTGTAACACTGGGAAGACCTCAAGAGGGGGAGGGGTAACCAAGAACAGTGGAAAGTTAGCTAGTTCTGGGAACCACCCAGATGACTTGAATCTTTCTTTGTGGTCAGGAATGTGTCTTCCTGCTTTGTGCCTTCCCCACCCACAGGCGGGTTTTCTTCCCAGAGGCCTGAGGAATGTTACTCTTCCCGGAATGTATCCCAGGGCAGTGAAGGCCTGAAATCTTACATCCAGTTCCACTTTCTGGAACCTGCATTCTTTTGCTCAGGTCTAGGGGTAAAGAAAAGGCCTGTATATATTTTATAAAATGGTCTTTATAATTTTTCACTCTACACAGTCACTCTTTACAAATAAGTCACTGAGAGCTTAAAGAAGCTTGTCCAAGATCTCAGAGCTGCTCAGGAACAGAACCTAGACTCAAACTCCAAGCAGCCACAGAGTCCTCAAGTTTAAACAAAAAGCTATGCTGTTAACCTAACAGTGGGGTTCAGTCATTATATCACTTGCCCACTTTGCAGGAAGTCCTGGGTGCAATCCCCAGTACTATATAAACCAGATATAGAAGCACACTCCTATAATCCTAGCACTTGGGAGGTGGGGCTGTCCTCAGTGTACATGCACAAGTTCTCAAGCAATGGATGGACCAGCCAGAAAGCACAGTAATTCAGAGACAACTGAGCTTGTAAAAAAAAAACCCAGAGCCTCTTATCCACTGACTCAAGGTAAGTGCTGGGGAAAACGGTTGTTTACACACAGCCTGTCTGGTCTGGGTGCCAGAGTCTTGCAGGATGATCTTAATGCTTCCTGTCGGTAAGCTACAACTGCCTAGCACTTCCTGTCCTCCTGGGCCCACCTGTCAGGCTAAGCGGATGTTCCTGTCAGCCAGACAGACTCCCTTGGAAAAACACTAACAAATTGCTACTCCTTGGGGGTCCCTTTTCTCTAGCTGGTGTCCAGACCACCCCCCTCTGGTTAATACATTTGTTTCCCAGATGAGGCACACCGGCATTGATTGGATTTCACAATTGATTAGCGCTCACCATTACAGACACTCACCTCCATTATGCATGAGGGCTTTGGATCAGTTTTTCTCTCTGAGAAGAGCCACGTTCCGGAAAGAAAATACTTTACACGGACCTCCTTACACGTATCCTCAGGCCCATCACTCTTTGGAGACTTCAAGTTGGCTCTTCATAGACCCAAGAGCCAGCGCGTACGATGGGGAGGACACCAGGCCCGCGATGAATGAACAAATGCTGATTCCCATCGAGGCAATGAGACAGACTGTTGAAACAAATTACGGGCTGGGAACATGGCTTGGGAGCTAAAAGTACTCACTAAAAGAACCTGAAGACTTGAGTTTGGATCCCCGGCACCCACAGAAAAGCCAGGTACAGTGATGAATGTTGTCACCCCAGCAAAGAAAGATGAAGTCCTTCATCTTTACACCCTCTGGGCTAGCTGGTGGTCCAACTGAATGGTCAAACTCCTAATTCAGTGACAGATACTATCTCCAAAGAGATAGGAGGCTGGAAATGGCTCAGCAGCTGAAAGCACTTGAGGGGTTTCCAAAGGACCAGACTTTGGCTCCTGGAATCTTCATTAGTTGACTCGAAGCCACTTAACAAACCTGTTAGCGTAATCCTCTCCCCAAGCTCCCTCTAGTCCACTTTCTCCCACAGAAGTTCTGAGATGTTACCCGCATCCTGTCAGTAGGTCAGATAGGGCAACCTCTAACTTAGTATGAGATTCATTCAAAGGCAGGCTATAATGTTTAATGCTAATTGTCAGAGTAACTGGATTTTGAATCATGAGTATCTATGAGGGTGTTTCAGAAGGGGTTAACTTAAAGAGGTAAGACCCATCCTGACTGTGGGCAGACTGACCTCCAGGATGGCTGGAGGCTGGAAGAGCAGGCTGTGTGCTTCCATGCATCTCTCTACTTCCTGACTTCAAAAGCGCTGTGCCCAGCTGCCTCACACCCTTGCCACCACAGTCTTCCCACCACGATGGACTGAGTCCCATAAAACTCTGAACTCTGTGCTCTGTCACAAATGTTGGTCACGGCCATGAGCACTTACACAGAGATCACAGGAAGACAGCCAGCTGCAGAGACTGGGCACTGGGACTTTTCAGCTCTTTGCTGGAGAGGTTCCCTGCGCCCTCCTCCCCCATTCCATCCCATCTGACAGAGTAAGGCAGTCCAGTTCACTGCCTGGTCTCCATTTCCTGTTATTATAGCCAGTGACTGTATACAAAGCACCTGCCTTAGCGATGCTGTGACCCTGAGTTAATGCAAAAGCAACTCATAAATATTTATTAAGCCTTACTCCACTGCTGTGCTCTGAGGGAAGCAGATGAACAGCAGACATGGTGCCTGTTGTCAGGACACCCACAGTCCTTCTAGAGCCTAACAATGCTTCATCCCATACAGTAGCTACTGGTCGTGGCCACCCACAGAACGCTTTAAAAAGTCAAGAGCCTAAAGCGAGATGGGAAACCAGTCACTGCAAAATCACAGAGGATTACAAAGATGAGGTTTTAAAAACTGAAAGCATCTCGTTAAAAACTATTCAGATTAACTGCTAACAGGATACATTTGGGGGCATACCAATTGAATTTAGTAAGATACACTATTTAAGTTTTATATGCTTTTTTTTAAGATTATGCCTGTGAGACTGACAAGACAGCTCAGCGAGTAAAAGCACTTACTGCCAAGCCTGGTGACCAGAAGTCAGTCTCCAGATGCGACAGTGGAAGTAGGCAGCTGACTCCTGAATGTTGTCCCAGGTCTGCCACATGTGTGTGCACATGCACACGCACATGCACATGCACACACAGGCTCAGGCACAAGCATACATACACGCACGTGCCCACACACAGACAGGAACACACACATACATGCACATGCACACACAAATACACAAGCACACACTAATAAACAATACATTTAAATAATGTATGTAGCTTATATCTGTGACACTTGTAACATTTCTATTGAACAGCCCTAGTGCAGTGGCAGAGGTCCAGATAATATCAGAAACTACCATTTATTTAAGGCCTGGGAGTACCTGATCCTGACTGTAATATCTCTCTGTAACATGTTCTCTACTTGGGTCATTTCCGTGAGTCTTTATAAGAAATGCATGCAGGGGCTAGGGGAATGACTGAGTTGGTAAAGTGCTCACCACATAATCGTCATGAACTGAGTGCCAGCCAGAATTCATTAAAAAAAAAAAAAAAAAAAAAAAAAAACAACTGCTTATAATTCCTACGCTGGGGAGGTGAGGATCAAAGAGGCTCACTGTCCTGCCAGCCCAGCACTCAGTGAGTCAGTGAGTTCCAGGCAAAGTGAAAGATCTTGTCTCAAAAAAAATGAGGTGGACAGCCCCCAGGAGTAGCTTTCACACATACCTGCTATGATGGTTTGGATAGGAGTGGTCCCCACAGGCTCATTTATTTGAATACTTGGTTGTCAGGAAATGGCAGTACTTGAGAGGGATTAAGAGGTGTGGCCTTGTAGGAGTAGGTGTGGCCTTGTAGGAGTGGGTGTGGCCTTGTAGGAGTGGGTGTGGCCTTGTAGGAGTGGGTGTGGCCTTGTAGGAGTAGGTGTGGCCTTGTTTGAGGAAGTATGTCACTGGGGGCGGGCTTTAACAGTTCAAAAACCCAAGTCTTTTCCTGCTGTTTGTGGATCCACATGTAGAACTCTCAGCTCCCTCTCCAGCACTGTGTCTGCCTGCATGCTGCCAAGCTTTCGGCCACAATGACAATGGACTGAACCTCGGAAACTGTAAGCCAGCCCGAATGAAATGCTTTCCTTTATAAAAATTGCTGTGGTCATGGTGCCTTTTCAAAGCAATAGGACATTGAGTGAGACACCTGCTTACGCATACACACATAACTAATGTAAATAAATAAGTAAGAGCATTGTTGACCTCTTTTGCAGATAAAGTGGAGGCTGAGTAGCCCTGGGGAATCATGTAAGTGTGCGAGTGCTGCCGAGAAGCTGCAAGGCTTCAAAGTCACTAGGAAGCAGCAGCCACATCTGTTTGACTCCGTGGTGGGCATTGCAATGAAGAAGTGTGCCCGGGTGAGGCATCCAGAAGACATGGAGAAGCTATGTGATGGCCAAGGACATCCTGCAGGCAGAGGAGATACTACATCAGAAGAACCCAGAATAAAGGCATCCAGGAGGCCAGTCCACAGGAGGGCTGCCAGCGTCTGATGTGAAGCCCGGGAGCCTGACACTCAGGAACAGCTCAAGTTTGCTGTGGCTGGAGCTTTAAGGAGGGAGTAGGGAAAGAGTAGACCAGGAGGTGGGGAAGAAAGTTGCACGGACAGAGACACACAGAAGTTCACACTTGACCTTGTAAGACAGAAGGTTCAACTCTGGCTGCACTCTCAGTTCACCAAGAGAACTTTCTATAAATACCCACCCCTCAACCCAGAGCAAAAATTCTAACCCCAAACTGGAGAGGCAGGAAGAAATGGCCTTCCCAAGAAAATGACTCTAATCTGAGGTTAGGTCAAGATTGTCACCATTGCACTGGGAGCCTGTGAGAAAGATTCAGGAAACACAATCAAGAGACCAGGTCTTGTCTTAGAAAGATGATCTGAGGGTTGCTTAGAAAATGTGTTGCTGAAAGTGAATGGAGACCAGATGTAGTGGTTCATAGTTGTAATTCTAGCACTTGAGAGGAAAGACAGGAGGATCGGGAGTTCAAAGCCATCCTCAGCTACATAGCAAGATGAGGCTGGCCTGGGCTACATGAGATGAAAGGGAAAGAAAGAAAGGAAAAAGAAACAAAGAAAGAAACAAAGAAGAAAGGAAGGAATGAAAGAGAGAGGGGGAAGGGAGAGAGGGAGAGAGGGAGAGAAAGAAGGATGAAAACTCCCAGGTCAGGAATGGTACACAACTGAACACAACAGGTAGTTGTGAGGTCCAGGTAAAGGTACCCAGAAAGACAATAGCTAGAATTCTGGCATCTTCCAGCCACCCTCTATTAATCACGTGTCCACAGCCTCCACCCCACTCAACCACATGCCAGAAAGTCATGGCACCAGTGGCTTGAGCCAGTTCGTCACATCACATCGGCACTCCGGAAGTAGAAAAGAGACAGGAAGTGAAGGTAGATGTAAAACCTCAAGGCCCTCCCCCAGGTGCCCACTGTCTCCTGCAAAGTGCTGTCTCCTAAAGTCCCACAGTCTTCCACCAAAACAGGCCCTCAGCCTACAGGGGGCGCTTTATCGGCATCACGGCCATGCCTCTGCCTCTGTCCTTGGCTGGACCTGGAGTGGTGCTTCCCCACGTGCCCTCCTGGAGACTTGTACTCCACCTTGGGCCCAAGCAGAAGGGTGAAGGGCATGACTTTGGTTTCTCTCAGCAGAGCATTCTCCCAGCCTGACCGACCCTCAACCTCCATTCAATACCCAAGGTGCAGCCTTCTCTAAGGTTCACAGGTTTCCTGAGTTCTGTTGGAACCCACAGGCTTGTCAGGTCCCTACTGCTAGACAAAATGAAAACTCACAAACATGGAGACTGCAGGGTCATCTATCTCCTTTTTGACCCAGGCACTGGTAACTAGAGTGATGTTTTGAAAGCCCCAACCCCCGGTGTTATGTGGCTGAACTTTCCTGACTAAGGCAGGTTGCTCTGTCCTGCTGTGCACCACCACACTGGTCTAGCAGAGGACCAGCCTTTCAAGTCTTTGGGATTGATGTCCTTTGTGGAGGCAGCCAAAGGCCAAACAAGCAACATACAACTCTAAAATGAGTATCCGTTGTGAGTTGGGGTGTGTTAAATCCCATAGACCTCTGAATGACTGGGCTAAGAATGGACTTCAGATGGCTGGAAACCTCTGCCAGAGAGTGGCCAGGTAGAGCCTGCGCTGACTGATGAGCTGACGCCATGAGCTGTACAAATATCATTTCTAGTGTACTCTGGAGAGTGAAAACGATGGAAATCCATGCTCCGGGGGTGTCCAGCTGGAACCCAAAGGGTTTAATCTTATAAAGGATATTTTTACACTATCAGGGTTTTAGTCTTGTAAATACGATTGGATTGTACCATGAAGCGCTGAGATAACAGAATCGCTACGTAACACGGGAAAAGAGAGATGAACATCGGAGAGGAGGATGAGTGTGTTGGAAACTGAAGTGGACAGCTGTGACAAGCTGAAGAGAGGCAGGAGTGGGTTGCAAGGAGAAAAAGTGGAGCAGGTATAGTCTACATTGTGGCAAGACCAGAAGGGGTGGCTTTAGGAGCCAGTAGATGGTGTGGTGTTTGACTGATGGGTAACTGATGGGTGACTGAGTTGACCAATTGTCACCTCGGCTGATAGAATCACAAGCCTGCAGCCATGTCTGTGAGGGAGTTTCAAGGTTGGGTTCCTTGAGCTAGGAACATACGCCTTGACGGTAGGTGACACAGGCTGGGGCCCTGTGAATAAAAAGGAGACAGTGAGCTGGGCACTGGTCTTCACCTGTGTTTCCTGACAACGGGTGGGGCGTGGCCACTGGCTTCATGCTCTCGCCTCCACATCCCCTCTGCCATAGTGAGCTGTCTCCTCATACAGAGCCAGAGTCTAACAGATCTCCCTTCTCTCAGCCACTTCACAACCATGGGGGTGAGTTAGCCGAGAATGTGAGGACACCTGGGGTGAGGGAGCAGGTCAGTTGAGAATGAGGAGGTACTGCAGATCAGGGAGTCAGCTCCTCCACAGAGCCCCAGCTGGCTGGCCAGATGTTTCCAACTTGACTGTTTCTCCCTAGCATCTGAGCTGATAGCAAAACTGGCCCAGCAGCTTATGAGCAAACCAGCAGCCAGGTGGCTCTACATGAGGCCACATCGTGACTAACCCAGCTCTGGAAAGCCCATGTGTCAGGAAGAGTCAGAGGTTCACATCCTTTCTCTGCTTTTGTGGGTTGTCCCCCTCACCCCCTTTATTCTCCAGACTAAATGTGACAGCAGCTATTCACAATACTCACATTCTGGAACCAACCTGGGCACCCCACAACAGAGGAACAGACAAAGAAACTGTGGTTTATATATGCAATGGGTTTTCCTTCAGTATAAGGGAAAACAAAGTTCTGTCCTTAGGAGGAAAATGCATGCTGCAGAAGTCATCACACTAAGTGAATTTCGCCAGTCCCAGAAAGATATTATATGTCTCTCACTCATGGATCCTAGACTGTGCATAGACGTAAAAATCACCTATGTGCATGTGACATGAAAGTGGGTTGGGGAATATGCTCAACACACCCTTGTGTGGTGTGTGTGTGTGTGTGTGTCTGTCTGTCTGTCTTTGTGTCTGTCTGTCTGTGTCTATGTGTCTGTATGTATCTGTGTGTGTGACTGTGTTTCTGTGTGTTTATGTATGCCTATCTCTCTTTCTCTGTCTCTGTGTGTGTGTGTTGCGGGTTGGGGAATATGCTCAACACGCCCTTGGTGTGTGTGTGTGTGTGTGTGTGTGTGTGTGTGTGTGTGTTTGAAAATTCAAATACAGTAATCCAATTCCTTGAAAAGTGACTACAGCGTTTTCCCACCTTTTATTACCACACTGGGCTGGATCTTTCCCTCCCCCCCTTTCTCTCTTCCTCCCCCTCCCTGTCATTTTCCCCTCTTTCCTCATCTTTGTCCAACTCTCCTTCTGTCCCCCCTTCTTCCACCCCTCCATCTTTTCCTTCCTCCTCCCCCTCCTCTTTCCTTGCTCCTAGGGCCTTAATGAACCACAGTGACTCATCTCGCCCACTCTCTTTCTTCCTGGTACCACTGGCCTCATCTGCCTTCCCAGCTCCATCTCTCAGGGGCTCGGTGTCCTTTCCAATTTAATCTGAAATTAGACTCCCTCTCCTTTGCTCCTCCACCTCCCGTGGCCTCTCTTGTCATCTATTATTGAACTCAATCACTCTATTATATATGCACAAGAACCATTTCTGAATATGGCTGGTATGAGATACATCAGAACCCAAACCAGAAAGCAAGCTTACCTCTCCTCAACCTGCTCCTCAGGTCTATTCTCATTCTGTTGCTATCCTGGGCTAAAGACCCAAGAAAAGCAGCTCCAGGCACAGCTCTAGCCACCAAGCGTCTAAACACAGGTGATGATTTTCCAGGTCTCCCATGATGGGAAAATTTCCAGCTGGCTTTTTATGGATGTTCTTTCAGGCCATGGAAGGAAAGCCCTCCTGATGGCAGATGTTTGGGTGACATTCCATGTGTAACTGTATAATAGGTGAGTTTTATGGCCTGTGGTTTGGTGGCCTGCAGCCTGCTAGTCTCGGGCCATCACTGATTTACTCCTGGACCGTGCCTAAGACCTTTAACCCTTCCGAGCCTCAATTTTCTTGTCTATAAGACCACAGAAGTAGACCATAGCCCTTGAGCCTCATCATGACAGCTCTAAGCCTCGCATCTGTCCAGCAGTCCAGCTGAGTCAGCTGCTCCTATGGTAAACACTCCACTCACACATAATAAGGGGTCGGGAGCCACCTCCGCTGCTGTGCGTCCTCATTAGAAGGAACTTCCGGTGTCTTGGGAGCCCCTTACTGCCCAGAGGAAGAAGCTATGGTTCCAAGCAGACAAGTAGCTAACGTAAGGTCACATTGTGAGGAAGAGCAGAACAGTGCCACCCCTAAAATCCGTAACTCCTGGCCCAAAATATCCTTTCCGAGTGGTGCTTTTGAACCTAACTATAAACGTTCCCACTCTCCTTCTGTGAAGACATGGTTCTGTGTCCCCATTGCTCATGATACCCTCTACCCACATAGCAATGTTTGATTTATGTGCATTTATTTATGCGAAGGGAGACCTAACACAGGCTATAATGTGTATGCAGAGACCAAAGGACAACTTGCCAGAGTATGTTAGCTCCTCCCACCCTGTGGTTCTAGGGATGGAGCTCAGGCTGCCAGGCTTGTCAGGAAGTGCCTTTACCTTCTGAGCTGTCAGCATGCTTGGCAGTGATGCTGGGTACTCACCAGGGTGAGGCCATAGACGAGTATCCACATTCTGACTGGCTCTGAGAACCCAGGCCTCCACAGAGGAAATCCAGGGGCCCCGAGCTATCTACCCTGAGCGAGCCAAATGTAGGCACCACTGATGACTGCCCCGATAGAGTCCATCTGAGAGCCAGCTTGGCCCACTGCCAGACTGAAGAATAAAGAGTCTGCATCAGAATCAAATCCTCCACTGAGGAGAAAGCTAAATAAGTAATGTGTCTATACCCTGGACTATAGGGTGTTTATCTGTCTGTCTCCTCCCACCCCCTAAACTATGAGTGCTCTGAGGCTCTGGTGTGATCTGTATATCTCTCTCAGCAAACACCTCACACACGGTGGGCAGGTACTAAATGTATGTGAACTTTGTTTCCAGCTGCTGACCTCGAAGAGAAATAGCACATCGGGGGACTTCTCCTAGGCTAAGACATGACCAGTTCTTATTGGGTACATCTCAGAGGACAGGAGGTGCCTGACACTACTGGGTCAGGGAACAATGGACCAGCTGGGAACAGGAGACAATCTGGACCATACCAGTCTCCGTATATACAGTCTGTGCCTGCTGCCTTTGTGAGTACTCCTCTCCTGAAGCTCCAGATAAATTTCTTATCCAAATATTCATTTAAAATCACTGGCTTCGGGACAGACTCTGTTCTTCAGCAAGTTCTCAGATAAACTTAAACTTTGCAACTTCAAGGTCTGGTTCAGCCGCGAACTGGAAAAGTTCCTGGTTGCTAAGAAACCAGGGACCAAATTACCAGCTCACAAAAGACCCTGCTAAGGCCAGTAAAAACAACAAAACAGAGCCAGGTAGAGAATGGGTCTGTTCAGACATCAAAGTCAGGTGGGTACACTAGAAAGTACATAGTGTCTAATTGGGAACGACAATTAAAAATATTCTTCATGCTGAATCGCCAAGATGCTCTGTGGGGAGCTAAGCTCTGAGGTTTTTGTCTGCTTGAATGAAACAGCAGGGGAGTCTTTTCCAGTTCTGAAATTCTGGATCTAAGAATCAGAAAGAAAAACAAACTGTCCCTGTTGATAAGGAGGCAAAATTCAGGGAAATAAACTGCCTCCCTCTCAGCGTTCCATTCCAGAATGGAAATGGGGTGCCTGTACCTGTGACCCAGAAAAAGCCTGCAAACAAAAGCTCCCTTCTGGCAAGGTCTGATCACTGCTGGTCTGAGCCCCCCCCCCCAATCACAACATACAGCACTGACCCCACAGAAGTCACCAGCAGACACAGTGAGCTCAGCTCTGCATGTGAATCAGGTGTGAGAGTCACCAGCACCAGGGACAGGGAAGACTAGAGAGAGAAGACTAGGGCATGGGGCAGTTCCTTTCCTGGCTGATGACTTAGTGGGAAGGTGTGTGAGCCTTCTCTTTATAGTGAAGGCAGGGGCTAGGAGGCAGCTTGGCCAGGAGGGTGCTTGCCTAACGTGCATGGGGCCTGAGGCTCCATCTCCAGCACTGCATGAACTAGGCCTGGTGGGCTACAAGCTGCCACCCAGCACTGGGGAGGTGGAGGAAGAGAGTCAGGAGTTCAGGGTCATCCTTCTATCCTGTACCACACAGAGAGATCAGGGCCACCCTGGGAGACATGAGATCCTGCCTCAACACACACACAAAGATATATATATATACACACACAGAGAGAGAGAGAGAGAGAGAGAGAGAGAGAGAGAGAGAGAGAGAGAGAGAGAGAGAGACAGAGAGACAGAGAGAGAGACAGAGGCAGGGACAGAGGCAAAGACAGATAGACACACACACAGAGAAACACACAGAGACACACATACACAAAGACACAGACACACATGCAGATTGACAGATACACAGAAAGACACACACACAGAGACAGATAGATACACACAGAGAGACACACACAGACACACACCAACAAAGAAGAGAAGAAAGATGAAGAAGAGGAAAAGTCAGATGGAAACAGTTCCAGAGACAAAGTAATCATCAGAGCTCACTGCTTAGGCACATTACCAAACTTGGGGTCACACTCTATACCCCAAGAAGTCAATCTCAGCCACCAGTCCTCAATAAGACAAGAAAGCAGAGCATAGAAATGTATTCAAAGTGCTCACATTGAGAAGACAAGGGATCTAGTGACTCCCCAAGTCTATTCTGAGGGTCATCCAGTGAGATTACATTTTAAACAGAGAGCTGGGAATCTGCACATATGAGCAGGTCAAGCTGTGACCCTTCCCACCACTGACCCATTGTTATCTGGATGTTCTGGCTAGCTTTATGTCAACTTGACACAAGCTGGAGTCATCGGAGAGGAGGGAGCCTCGGTGAAGAAAACACCTCTGTAAGACTGGGCTGTAGGCAAGCCAGTGGGACACGATTTAATCATGACAGATGGGGGAGGGCCCAGCACATTGTTGGTGGGGCCAACCCTGGGCTGGTGGTCCTGGGTTCTATAAGAAAGCAGGCTGAGCAAGCCATGAGGAAAAGCCAGTAAGCAGCACCCTTCCGTAGCCTCTGCATCAGCTCCTTCCTCCAGATTCCTGCCCTGTTGAGTTCCTGTCCTGACTTCCCTCAATGATGGACTATAATCTGGAAGTGTAAACCGAATTAACCCTTTCCTCCCCAGCTCAATTTGGTCATAGTGTTCATCACAGCAGTGGTAACCCCGACTAGGACACTGGACTCCAATTGTGTCCTATCAGGCATCTGACAAGTTGTGAACCTCTTTCCTTTTCTTCAAGCATGAAATTTCTGGGGAATTCCCATTTCTTGGGGCCCATTGTTTCAATAGTCTGGCAGTCAAATTGGAGGGCACAGGTGTCTCTTTAAAATGACTTCAGTTCTGCAGGGCCCCTTTGTCACAGACACACAAACAGTAGAACCTGTCTACCCCCAGGTGGTCAATGTCCTCCTTTGGTGTTTTGTTTGGGGGTTTGGGAGTGTATGCTGGTGTTTTGTTTTGTTGTTTTGTTCTGTTCTGTTCTGTTTTATTGTTTTGAGTTTTTTGAGACAGGGTTTCTTTCTGTAGCCCTGGCTGGCCTGGAACTTTCTGTAAACCAGGCTGGCCTGGAACTTTGTCTGTGTCTGTCTCCTGAGTACTGGGACTAGAATGTTTGGTTAGAAGATAGAAGTGTTAAGTGACCACGGGGGAGTCACTGTCTTGAGGACCAGAGAAGAAATGAAATCAAGACCAAAAGGTGGCTGAGGATGTGGGACGAGGAGGTGGCAACTTGGGAAAAAAAATGGGCCAAAGGAGCTGGTGTTTATCAGGTAGTTAGGACCTGATCTGGCTGACGGCTGTGTGACTGGAATTTCCTCTAAGCAGTGCTTGCTGGACAGCAGAAGGGTTTCCAAGCATGATGGATCTAACAAGCATGAAGTCATCTTTAGGGGGGAAAGCACAGTTCTGCTCGTGTGCATGTGCACACACACACACACACGACAACTCCCTTCAGGTCCTCCTGACAATCTGGAGTGTGTCAGACTGCATGTCAACCAGCATGCAACGGCTATATTTTAGACAGAATGAAAGATCAGCCTTTCCAGAAATGCTGTGCTGTCGTCCCCAGTACTCGGAGGTTCTATATTTGCTAGAGAAACAGCCACAGCCACAGCCACAGCCACGAGCCACGAGCCACGAGCCACGAGCCACGAGCCACGAGCCACGAGCCACGAGCCATGAGCCACGAGCCACAGCCACAGCCACGAGCCTTGCTTGGACCTAGTAAATATAAGCAGAAGTCACACATACTTTCCAGTGTACACTGTAAGAGTTCCTAGCCACCTCTTTAGCTTTGGTTTCTCTTGCCATCACAGGAAACTGAAATGGCCTAGGTAGTGCTTTGTCTGGCTACAGCTAGTCCCCAGAGATGTGTTGTCTAAGCAAGAAGGAAAGTTTTAATGTCAGGCAGATATCTGGAGTGGGCTGGGCTACGGAGGTCATGTATACTAAATCAGCGAGGCTGGCCTGTCTTTCTGATAAACACCTCCCGTGGGACTAAGCGGTGGTCTCAGGAGATGAGTACTCTTAGCCTGCCTTACTCTGGGGATCCATGTCCCCTATGCTATCTCTTACCCAGTGTGACTGGCGGTAGGTAATGTACCTTGAGAGAGGCAATTCTGAAGAAAGACCCACACTGTCCCCTGGATAGCTCACCAGTTACCTTCCATGAGACTTACTGTCACCTGTCCTTCCTCTTGTCCTATTGTAGTTTGAATGTGAAATGTCCCCACATGGGTTCATGTGCCCTGATATACTTGGTCCTCAGCCGTAGCTCTGTTTTATTTAATTACGTTACTAAAGGTTGTAGAGCCTTTAGTTGTAGCCTGACTGGAGGAAGTGAGTCACTGGAGGTGGGCCTTGAGGGTTTATAGGCCAGCTCCACTATCTGTCCACTCTCTGCTGCTCCTTCCTTGTGGAAGTAATGTTACCATCTGTTTCAAGGTCCTGCGCCATGTCATGCATTTTCCACTGTGATGGACTGACATCCCTGCACCTTCCGACTGTGAGTAGCAATAGTTCTTGTAAGTCAAGAACAAAAGAAAAAGTAACCTACCCAGCTGTGGTGGTTTGAATATGTTGGCTTAGGGAGTGGCACTATTTGGAGGTGTTGTCTTGTTGGAGTAGGTGCGGCCTTGTTGGAGTAGCTATGTCACTGTGGGCATGGGCTTTAAGACCTAGCTGCCTGAGAAGTAAGTCTTCTCCTGTTTACCTTTGGTACAAGATGTAGAACTCTCAGCAACTCCTGCACCATGCTTGCCTGGATAATAATGGACTGAACCTTTGAGCCTGTAAGCCAGGTCCAATTAAACATTGTCTTTATAAGAGTTGCCTTGGTCATGATGTCTGTTCAGAATAGTAAAACCCTAACTAAGATACCTGCCCTCACTGACCTGCTTCTTATTCTGCCAACATTTCCTGGAAATTCTTCCTCACAGTTTTACCCAAGTCCTTGGGGTCTGCTACTGAGGAAACCAACCTAAGACAGACAAACATGGCTGCTGGAGATCTGTAAGACAGTGAAAGGACAGCTTGGTTTCTGGTTGGGCACCGGCTAGAGATGGCTGGAGACCCTGCAGGTTGGAGACCTCATAGGTTTCCCTGCAAGGGACAGCATATACTTTGCTATGCTCCCAGACTCTAGGCTCCTGACACGAGGCCAAAGACCTCCATCAATCCTTGACTTTCAGGCATGTAGGACAATGCCCACTAGCCCCTCCACAGGTGGAGGGTGAGACTACAGCCCATAGAGCCTTGAGATAGATCTCCATATTAATGAGATACCTAAAGGCCAGAGGGTGTAGCCAATTAAGTATTCCTTCCCAGACCCTCCTCCTTGCAAAAAGTATTTAACCTCAGGCCCGCCTTGAAAATACCAGGGTAGAGTTTTCATCCATTTTCCACCATGACAATAAATATTTTAAGACCATAGCCTATTTCTCTTCTATGAGGCTCACCGTGGGGAACTGTGGAGAAGGTTTTCAACTACCAAGCCACTGCCTAATCTCCCACTGATGACCTCTCTAGTTCCAGTCATGGAGGCCCAGCCATGGAGGCCCAGCCACCCAAGCAAGCAAGCCGAGCCAGCTGTGACCCAGCCAAGTGAGTTGCTGTGACCAAGACTCTCATCCCCATGGGATCAAGCCAGAGCTTCTCCCCCTCCCCACCCAAGGTCTTGAAAACCAAACCCCTCAACCCAAGAGTTCCGGCCCTCTCGGGACCTCAGACTGTTCTTCCGCCATGAGTGGAGTCCTGCGGCTTCACATAGCCCGACGTCCACCCAGCACCAGCGTGGAATGAGCACAGTCAAATTCCCAAGTCTTTGCCTCTCTGAGCCACGGCCCTAGCCCCTTGAGAGGGCAGACACGGGGCTCACAGTTCAACTCAACAATGGACCCATGCACACTACAACCCCACAAAGGTCCACAGCATAAACTGTGGAGAGATCAATGAGAAGCCCTCCCCTTTCACAAAGAGTCTATCTCTCCCCTGAGTTTGACCCTTCTGATACCACCTGGCTATTAAGTGAGGATTTGACTGCCAAACTTTTTGCCTCGGACCCATCCAGGAGCAGAGCCAAGATTCAAATCCACTTTGCTGAAAATGTCACATTTTTCCATATCCCTTGTAAGTGGGAATACCCGGGCTGAGCATTCTGTCCCTTCCAGAATTCACACCTCTCTGCATCTTGAATGTCAAGAGTTCATATGCCCACCTGTTATCTTTGTGCAGAATCCCCTTCCCCCATAATTCAGCAAAGACTAACAACAGTGGCTCTGAAATCACATCAAGTCCCTCCAAGGCTGCAGACATAACTCACCAGGCTCAGAGGCCCAAGCTCATTGCCCCATGCCGCCGCTGGCTTTATAGACTTCTCCCCTGACTTTAATTCATTCTCTTCTTAGTGATGTTTATTCTCTTCTTTCCAATTGGAAAACCTTTCCTCACTGGAGGGGGAAAGAGACACACTAATAATTAGGCTTCGCTGCCATCAATGTCCTTGGTGAACATTCAATAACTTTTTCTAAATACTTTATTTAATATTTTTGTTAGGATTTACTTATTTTTATTTCATGTGTATGAGTGTTTGCTGAATGTATGTCTATGTACTGCATGCATGCAGTACCAGCAGAGGCATCAGATCTCCTAGAACTAGAGTTACAGGCAGTTGTGAGCCATCACATTGGTCCTGGGGACTGAACTTGGGTCCTCTATAAAAGCAACAAGCACTCTTAATTGCTGACCCTCCTCTCCAGCCCTGCCTATACTTAATCTTTGCTTGCCAAACAGAGATAAACAGTACTCCTTGAGCTCATCATCCTTAGCTCAGATGAGGTAGAATACTTCCTACCTTGCTTCCTACACATGGTCCACAGCTGGATTAGCCCTCACCCATCATTTAGGGGACCTAAGGACCTTTTACCCAATCTTAATGTCCATGGATACCTTCAAACCATAAACCAGTTGTTTTGAGATGTGTCCGTATCCTCTCCTATTGATGGCTATTGCTCCTCATATTCAGTTCCCCTCTTCCTAAGAAGACAGAGTCCTGAACACTGTCCTACTTTTTTGTTTTGTTTGTTGTGTTTTGTATTGTTTTGAGGTTTCTCTGTGTATCCCTGGCTGTCCTGGAACTTGCTCTAGAAGCCAGGCTGCCCTCAAATTCAGAGATCTGCCTTCCTCTGCCTCCCAAGTGCTGAGATTAAGGACATGCACCAGCACAACCAGAAATCACTTTTGCTTTTTATTTTTCCTTAAGGACTAGTGTGATGATGGTTAATCTCAGTGACCAACTTGATGGGACCTGGAATCAATTGAGAGGCATTTCTAGGGAGACCAAACTGAGAGGGGAAGACACACTTCCAGAGTGGGCAGAACTAATCAGTGGCAGTCTGGATATAAGGAGGTCCAAGAGAGAAGCAACGAAGCTTTGCCTATCTATGTTCACTCCTTGAGAGTCAATGCATCTACAATGTTGTTGCTGCAGCTTCTAATGTGAGCCAGACACCAACAACTCTCCAGGAGTCCTCTAGCCTTCAGCACCAGAGTGGAACAGCTGAGACACCCTGCCTTGTGGGCTGAACAACTATCAGATTCTCAGACTCTCCAGCAAGCAGATAGACACTGTTGGACTATCCAACTGCTATCATGTAACACAATCTAACAAATCATTTTAAACATTCTAACAAATCCCCCTTGTAACGTGTATCCATTCTATTCCTCTAAAGCACTCCAACCAACAGAGCAGAACTCATGCAATCTTTTCTCCACCCTGCTGAGAAGACCCTACTGTTCCTTCTTCAGAAACACAAACATCCTAGAAAGCCTTTGTGGGGGAGGCTCTGGGGTCACCTGAATTTTTAGGCTCTCCAGGCTGGGAGCCCCTCCAGTACCCTGGCATGTGGCTCAGATTCTGCCTCCATTTCTCACTATTTTTCCTTCCATTTTCATGCTTTGCCTTTTTAATCTAGCCATGAGAGAGATTCACCTAGTTCTTCAGTTAAATTACCCCTTTCCCTCTCCACTGGCTCAGTGCTTTTTTAAAGCAACAATACCAGAGAAAGTAAATGAGAATCTAATGAAAATAGTTACCTGCAGGGCATGGGTGGGGGTGGAGTGGAAGAGTTGGTAGCAGGACTGGGATTCCCCTATGCATGCTTTTTCATATACATACTCTTTTTCAAGCATTTAAATGTTTTTTTTTTTTTTTCATACTCATGGCAAGGTTTTCAAAAAAGGAAAACCCAAAGTTGACTTTTTAACAGGCATGAACAAGTCTAACTCTAAATCGAATTATATAGAAAACTGTCATAAAATTCAAGCAATTCTGGACAGTTTCTAACCACCCACCTATAAGCAGACACATTCTAGCTTAAAAAGCAAAGAAACAATGTGTTCGCCTGACTCCGAGGGCTTAGTGATTGTAACATGGGTGCCCTTGTCTGCTGTCTGAAAGCACTCACGTGTGCTGCAGGATACGGAGAGCCAGTAAACCTGTCAACCCAGTGACAAAGGGGGAAGCCATGTCAGTGGCAGCACCAGAAGAGTAGAAGGGAAGGCAGGATGCTCTGAGCTGGATTTGATCAGGAACATCAATGAGTGTTCCAAGTTTGTACTTGTGTGTTTGAGGACATGTGCACATGCAGGGTGGTGTTGTCCATGAGCATTTATGTGCAATGCATATGTGTGCACGTGTGTGTGGAAGCCAAAGGTTGCCATCAGACATCTTCCTTTACTGTTCTGCACCTTGTATTTTTAAGATGGGATGATCTCACTGAACCTGGAGTGCTCCAGTTCACCCAGACTGGCTGGCCAGAAATTGTGCTCTCTCCTCACCAATATAGGTGCAGCCCACAGAACCAAGAGTTCTTTCAGAAGTGTTGGGAATTGAATTTCAGGTTCTCTTGTTTACCAGCAAGTACTTCAATGACTGACCCATCACTTCAGCCATAAATTCAAGATTTAAAAAAAAAAAAAAAAAAGATGTTTTGATTTGTTTTGTTTTATCTCCAGCTGTTGTGTTTTATAAAAAAGGAGACAAGGACATGTTTGGTAGAGCTCAGTATGGTGCAGTAGGAGGGGGGCTCGGCAGGTCCATGCTGAGGCATCCCTTCCCCCTGAGGTACCAGCCATACAACAGGTTTCATATAGAATAGAGTTTATTTGGGACATGGGGAGAAGAATCAAGAAGGGGGTAGAGACAGAGAAAGACACACACACAAAGAGAGAGAGAGAGAGAGAGAGAGAGAGAGAGAGAGAGAGAGAGAGAGAAGAGGTGTGAAGAGAGGGGGAGAGGGGTCGGTGAGAGAAGAGTCAGAGGGACTAAGAGAGTAAGAGGGCAAGGAGAGGACAGACAGCCCCTTTTATAGTAAGCCAGGCTATCGCCAAATAACTGCTGGGTGGTGCCCAGAAGGAATGATAACATTCTTCTGTTTTGGTTTAACTTTAAAAAGAAAAAACTAGAAAGAGGTGATGGTGAAGCAGAAATAGGATCGTCATGACCTTTAGCTACCTCCTGCTGACTTTAGGGCAACATGTCTCTGGGAACCCTAAGGAAATGGGCGTGGGGATGCTGGCCTAGTCTTGGCAGAGTTGGCTGTTTCCTTGCTGTCCAGGGTCTGGGAATTATTTGTAGGTAGAAGGAGTAGGCCCAGTAGAAGTGTCTGTGTCTGTGAGCGTAGATTAGAGCATCTGTGGGTTGCTTCTCTGGAGCTTGTCCTGGATGTAGATTTTGAATCAATGCCTGGACTTGACAAGATGCTGAAACGCGCGCGCGCGCGCGCACGCGCACACGCACACACACACACACACACACACACACACACATTAGAGGTAGAGAATAAGGTTAAGTATGTTTAGGAGAAAAAATTTTTTCCTTAGGTGTACATTTGAAACCCTTAGGTATTGGTGGTTGGGGTGAGGGGACAGGAAAGAAATCCCATTGTCTGGAATAGGTGGCAAGCGGAACGTAGGCTATTGATTGGCAGGTGTACTTACCTGGATGGAGTCTGTTTGATCCATGAGAGGTAGATCTGTGTGGGTTTCCAGGAGCTCATAAGTTTGTAAAAGAAATAAATTTGTTATTATTGTTATTTGTTATTGCATGAACGTCTTTTTTTTCTGTCTATGAAACTGAATGTATATAAATTGAGCATAATGAGAAATATTTCTAAGTTTGCATTTAAAAGATAATTAAAGGAAACTCAAAACTTTGACCCTGTGGATATGATAGTTGATGATACAGTTTAACATGAGAAACGCCTTAAGTCTATAGTTTAAAAACAACCAAAGGAAACTTAAATTTGTAACTGTGGTAGTTGATAGTGCAGATTTAGCATGAGAAGCACCTTAAGTGGATAGTTAAAAGACACTCAAAGAAAACTTAAAATGTGGACTTGTGATTATAAAAGTTGAACTGTATAGTGGAATGTTTTATTAGGGTTAGGTGAATTTATAAGAACTCTATTTGATTAATGTTAGGACAGTGGCATAACCAGGGAAAATATAAAGCATTTAGTCACTGGGAACTGAGCTGAGACAGGAAGTAACAAGGTTGCATCTGTGAAAGCTTACATCTGAACATGTGTACGCTTTATCATGTCACCCGTGAGCAAGGCAAACCTGTCTATCTTTTTATAACAGATCTGGCAGTCTCAACTAGTTAACAAATTGACTGATGAGCTAATAAGGCGATGGATTACCTCAGTGTAAGGAGCTAGGTCTGTTTTCTAGCTGAGCTGTCAAGCTATAGTTGGCTTAGCTGTCAATGAAGTCAGAAATCTGGGAAGAGTAAATTATAATCTAGATGTCATATATTGATTAAAATGACAGAGATCGGTCTAGAGTCCACTACCTAAACAGTTCCCAGGTCTCTGTGGTCTCTATCTTAACTTGGGCAGTCACTCTGGCTATCAGGCCTAGAATCTGAGGAATAATAGTAACATGGGAGAAATTACTCACCTTGTCATAGGCAATATGAGACACTTAACTCTCTGGATGTCCTATGTCCACAGTGTAGGCCAAGCCCTGGCAGCAGGCAAGGCAATGGAGCAGCGTTTCTCAGTGGTCATCATGCCACAATCCAGGTAGAATCTTGTCGCTGTGTTCCTATCGTCTCAGAGACCTTGGGGAGTAAACTGTTAGGCTTTGGGAGTCTCTGTCTATCATAATAAGCTTAAACATTTAACGTTATATTTAGCAGATTTCTGACACAATTGAGAGCCGGTATCTATTAAGCATATCTGAGTTAGCCTAAGTCTGTTTAATTATTTGTTCTGGATGTGTCTAGCAAATAAAGAGAGCACATTGTAACTTAATAGCGGTAGCAAAAATAACCAGGCTAAACCTATCTTTAAGGCCTTTAAGGTCTTTAGCCTTTTTACTGTTGCAAATCTTAATTGGAAAGTGTCCTCGGAGACCTTAAGCAGGCTGTACTCCTAAAGGCAGCATGGCGAGGACTGAAGATAACAAAGATGGCGGATGGTCTTGGGCCTGCCCTTAGTTAAGATGGTGCTGAAGCAGCAGCTCTGCCTGAGGGAAGTTGTATGTTTGTTATATCTTAGAACAGAATGGCAGAAGTGGCTAAGTATCTTAGAGTGGAATGGCAGAAGCATGATAGAGACAGACAAAGATGAATCTAAGCCGTGCAGTGTGAGGGGTGCAGCGTGAGTTGCAGCAGGCGGTGGCGGTGGCAACGGCCATGGAAGCTTGGAAGCATAGGCAACGGCTATGCAGAGTACCAGGCAGTGAGCAAGAGAACGAGGGGCGTGGCAGAACGTGCGCAGTGTCAGCAGAATCAAGAGGGCAAGGAACCAGGAGTGGCAAGAGAATGAGGGGGAGGGGAAAGCCTGGCAAGAGAGATGCAAAATGTTCCTTTTAAAGTGCCAGTCAGTGGACTTTTTGAGTTATTGGTTTGTAGATAATGGAGCCAAATTTAACCTGGAGGCATGGAGGTAAAGACATTTTCTTCTCGGCGAGAGTAGAAGCTAGAGATTTGCCTGTTCTGGTGTCCCAAGGAAAAATGCAGTAGTTAGAAACAGTGGCAGCTGGACCAGGTAATCACGTCATCATGTGATAAAATGTGGCTCAGCTAGGGCCAGTTTTTGGTTTTGCAGCAGTGAGGAAATGGAACCAACTCAGAGGGAAAGTTCGCACCCAAGGGAAAATATCCTAGAATGAAGGGTCAGCTGGAAGGCCAGTCATAAAGACTGGGAATGACTCTGTCCTCAAGGATTCTAGGGTGGCTGCGAGCTCAAAGGCCCTCCCTGGGACCAGGGGACATTTACAATGACTAGTGGGGGGAAGGAACTTACCAATTCAATGATGTTTGGATAGATGGGACTAGCGAGCGACCTGATGTCTGGAAAGTGCATGTGGCAGCAGGAGATGCGAACCTGCAAGTTTCTACTGCAAGTCTCACAGCACCAATGTCGTGTTGTATAAAAAAGGAGACAAAAATATGTTTGGTAGAGAGTGGTATGATGTGGTGGGCGGGGTGCCTCTGCAAGCCCATGCTGAGCCACCCCTTTCCCCTGAGGCACCACCCAATGACAGGTTTAGTATAGAATAGAGTTTATTTGGGGCATGGGAAGGTGAGTTGAGAAGGGAGTAAAGGCAGAGAGAAGGGCAGAGAGAGAGAGAGAGAAAGAGAGAGAGAGAGAGAGAGAGAGAGAGAGAGAGAAGAGGCTGGCCAGGAACACATGGAGAGAGGGGAAGTGGGATGGGGAGAAAGGGAGAGAAGAGAGTCAGAGAGAATAAGAGACTTAGAGAGCCAGGAGGGGGCAAACAGCCCCTTTTATAAGTAAGCCAGACATACCTGGCTGTTGCTAGGTAACTGCTGAGTGGAGCCCGGAAGGAATACTAACAGCACCCACTAATAAAACCAACAAATAGCAATGCCTCAAAGCTAGATGTGGTGGCACATGCTATACCTCCCGACCTGAGGAGGCTGAGTCAGGAGGACAGGGATGGAAGGAAGGAAGGAAAGATGGATGAAGAGAGACAGGGGAAGAAGAGAGGAAGGAAAGGAAGGAAGAAGTAAAAAGGAGAAAGAAGAGGGAAGGAGGGACAGAAGAAGGGAGGGATGGAGAGAGGGATGGGGAAACAGCAGTACTCCACAATAACATGCACAACAGGAGATATATATATAGATCTATATCGATAGATAGATAGATAGATAGATAGATAGATAGATAGATAGATAGATAGATAGATATCATTCTCTGTGACAGGAATTAGGGCCCCTCAGAGGTGTGCCCTATCAATCCATCCACAGAACAGAGAAAGTACAAGCCTGGAACGTCAAGTTGTTCTGAAAACCCAGACAGTACTCAAACACTAGCGGTGACCTGGCAGGGGGCCCAGGGCAAGGGCCAACTTGAGAGGCCAGTCCCAGACTGTAAGCACTAATCCTTGCCATAAGCTAAGACCCTGAATTGCACAGACCTCTTGAGCATATGAGGACATGCAGAAGGTGGGCTGCTTTGGGGGGTCGGGGAAGAGAAGAAATTAGAGAATTGAATTAGCTTTTCACAGGCATTTCCCCGTGAGGGTCAGCAGTGTATCTGTTACCACCTGATGCAAGATGGATCAGACACTCATCCAGTCTAAAGTTCCCACTCCTCCTCAGGTTCCTTATTAACAAGAGAGGGGCAAACGTCTGATGGATAGCTATGGCAGACCACAATTAACCAGATGCTCACGCCGCCTCTAATAGCAGAATCGCCTGACACAATAAAGCGCACAAGCACTAAAAGAGAGGGTGTGGCCCGCCCGTGAGATGTTCTCACCAAAGCGGGTCATCTCCACCATTATCAGGAAATGGGTGTGGCGATCTGGGTTGGGATGCCCTGCAGGAGACCAGCGGCTCAGAGGGCTTCCCAAAGAAATGTCAGTGTCCACGAAGTCCAGATCATTTTAGGTTCAAAGTTAAGAAAGAGGCACTGACACGTAAGACCCTTGATTGGGAGTAGCCACAACGGGGACATTTAAATTAGAATAAGATTGAATGTGAACTGGTGTAAGCCTGTGTATCTCAAGAGCAACCTTACAATTGTATGGGAGAATTGTTTAGAAGACACACATGGGCATGTTCTACGGGAAGCTTTGCTTCGTCTCCAGGTTACACGCAAATGATTCAGATTTGTTCTGTGTTTTGAAACAGTTTCTTGTAGCCCAAGCTAAGCCTCAAAGTTGCTTCGTAATCAAGGATGGTCTTCAGCTTCTGAGCCCCCTGCATTTACCTCCCAAGTACAGGAATTACAGATGTCAATCAATTCCTGGGCCTATTTCCTGTGGTCCTAGAGACCCAGCCAGAGCTCCTTCATGCTGAACAGGACTCTACCAAAGGAAATACAACCCCAAGCCAGAATGCAGATTTTTAAATGGAGAGCAAGTGAAAAACAGCCAAGATAAGTGACAGAAGCCAGAAGTTCCTTGCACACTCCCCTGCCACGTCCCACACCCGAGGCAGAGTCCTGCTTTATACCCCAGGGAGGCCTAGAATTTGCTAGGTAGCCCAAGCTAGCCCTGAATTCATTTTTTTCTGAAACTGAGAGAAATGGAGGCAAGATGGACACAAACAGGCTAAAATATCAGTAGCTACTCACATCCTACACTTCTGTGCCTCAGTTTCCTTTTCTGTAACATGGAGGTGATTATGTATGCTGTAGGGACATATTGAGCTAGAAAAAAAAGCTAATTTCATCAAGCATGGTAGCACATACCTTTAATATCCCAGTACTCAGGAGGCAGAGACAGGCCTGCGAGCTCAAGGCCACCCTGGTCTACATAGCAAGTACTAGGCCAACCAGGGCTACATCCTGAGACCCTATCTGAGAGAGAGAGAGAGAGAGAGAGAGAGAGAGAGAGAGAGAGAGAGAGAGAGAGAGAGCTGTATGTAGGAACAGTCCCTTAGACACAAACCCCTTCTGTGTCTTCAGCAACCCAGACATGAAAATCTCTCCTCCTCTCTCTCTCCTATTCTCTTCTCTTCTTCTCTTCTTCTTCTTCTTCTTCTTCTTCTTCTTCTTCTTATTCTTCTTCTTCTTCTTCTTCTTCGTCGTCTCTTCGCTCTCTCTCTCTCTCTCTCGCTCTCACTCTCTCTCTATCTCTCTGTCTCTCTCTCTCTTTCTCTCTCTGCTTTTCTCTGTCTTTGCCCCCTCAACTCCCCTTCCCATGGTCTAAATAAACTCTACTCCATACTATACTTGTCATATGACTGGTACCTCAGGGGTAAGAGATGACTCCTCACGGGGCCACAGAGGCCCCTCCCACCTCATTGTGCTGAGATTCTATCAATCCATATCCTGTCCTCTTTTCTTTTTTTATAAAACACAACTGAAAGAGTCTCTTGTGTGGAAGTGGTCAAACATAGAGAAGGAAGGAGTCAGGAAGCGCCCTCTCTGCTCTCTTATAACTGTGCTCTGTTGTCAGGATTGAGAGTGTGGACTCAGGCACCAAGGCTCAGACCCCCAACAGTGCCCATGGCTAATGTTATAGCTTTGGGGAACCCCCTCAACCTCCCTATTTCCATGAGGTTGGTGAGGTAGCTGTCTCAAGAGTTAGCTTCGGGCTTCGATGAGGTGCTGCTGATCCTCACACAGTGCTTAACCCGATTCCCAGCACTGGAGAAATCTCCGTAAATGTTTAATACCCTCATGAATATTTCAGGGATGCCCGCAGCCTCCCTCCTCCACCAGCTTGTCTCCGAGTCTGCCCAGGGTCCTGGGGTTCATCAATGCTCTGGGTGTGAGTCGTGGCAGATAGACAGACTCGTATCATTTGTTTGAAGAAAACACCTACACCTACCCTACTTCTAGACAAACATCTGGAGAGTTTCCTCAGAGAGAAAAGACTAGAGAACATAAAACCCTGGCAGCCTAAACCCTCTAGATGCGAGAACTATGTCCCGAGGATAAATCTTACCCTTTCTCAGCTCTACAACTGTTTTGTAGATCTGTAAATTAGCACAAACTCCACAGACAGCAAAGTACACGTAACTTTCAAAACTTTACACCTCCCTGGAACTTGACTTCTAGGCTTTTCATGCAACGCTGCTTACGTGCATGCAAAATGATGCCCACAGAATTTATTCATCACAGTGAAGAGCAGAACACAACCTAAATGTCCACTCGCTTGTTCGATAAGTGATGGTCTGTCTTATCGTGTAATACTACACAGCACTAAAAGCTTGAGCCATTCTAGGCTGGGCTGGCAAATGGCTCGGGTGATTGCTGATAAGCTGACAACTTGAGTTTGATCCTCAGGACCTGTCTTAGTCAACGTTCTACTGCTGTGAAGAGACATCATGATAAGGAAAGAACCTCTTAGGAAGGCAAGCATTTAACTGGGGCTGGCTTACAGTTTCAGAGGTTTAGTCTATGGTCATCATGGCAGGAAGCATGGTGGCAGGCAGGCTGGTGAAGTGTAGGGATAAGAAGAGCTGAGAGTTCTGCATCTGGGGTGGGAAGAGAGAGACACTGGGCTTGGCTTGGGCTTCTGCAAGCTCAAAGCCCACCCCCCCCCCAGTGGCACACCCACCCCAACAAGGCCACACTTACTAATCCCTTCAAATGATGCCACTTCCTAGTGACTAAGTCTTCAAATGGGAACCAATCTCATTCGGACCACCCAGGACCCATGCAACAGAAAAATAGGACCAGCTCCTGCAAATGGTTCTCTAGCATCCATACATGCGTTTTGACACATGAGCCGAGCGCTCACTACCACACAGACACACAGAAAATAAATGATTTTTTGTTTTTTTTTTTTTTGAACAAAATCTACGAGCATTGTGGAAAGTTCTAGTTTGTTTTCTATTGCTGTGATAAATACCGTGACCAAAGCAATTCAGAGGAGGAAGGAGCTCATTTGGCTCAGAGGTCCACTGTTGGGGAAGGGTACGGCAGAGACCTGGAAGCAGGAGTTGACGCTGAAGCCATGCAGGAACACTGTTTGTTGGCTGGCTTGCTGGCCTGCTCACCTACCTTTCTTACAAAGCCCAGGCTCACCTGACTGAGGATGCTATCACTCCGGGGCTTGGGCCTCCTTTGTCAGTTTACAAGAAGACTCCATCAGACATCTGATGAGGCCAATTCTTCAACTGGGGCTCCCTCTTTCTGGGTGTGTCAAGTTGACATAAATACACCAGCACACGATTCCATTACTAAGTGAGATCCTGGAGTATACAGAGGAAGCAGAAGGGAAAATTGAGGAAGTGTGGTGTGAATCATTCCCGCATCTCTTTAATATGGGTAAAGAAAGCTCCAGAAATCCTAGTGTCTCTTAGGAAGAGGACCAAGTCAAAAGACAACATTATCCCTGACTCTCCTCTTATGCACCCTAAATCTTTTACGATGGGAATTATGTGAGTTTAAGAGCACTAACACTGGAGTCAGAGCTGGATCAAAGCCTAAGTGGCCAGGCCCCTTCACTACCAACCATCCATTTAATCTCCTTAAGTCTCTGCTCCTTCCTCTGAATGACAATCGAGCCTTATAGGCAGGTGGGTTGGGAGTACTCTGAGACATTCAAAAAACAAATGTAGCTAGGTAGCCACCAAATGCAAACTGAGACTGAATTTGTCTCTTCCTCTACTTAGATCACTGGAGGTGAGGATGGGGTCTGGCAGTGGGCAGAACAACAAAACAACAACAACAAAAGCCTGTGGAGTAACTGTCCTACATGGATGGATGATGTGGCCCCTGAGTGTTTATATGCTGTGGAGTCCATCCCACTCATTGTCCAAGTCCCCATCACATGAGATCCTTAGTAAGGATTCTGTGACCTGAACAAGGCAGAGGCTTACAGTGCCCTTTTATATATGGGGACCATCCCAGACTCAACCAACCGTGAGTCTCCGAGAAGAGAAAAGCTACAAGTCCGCAAAGAAAACATTGAGGATCCTGTCTCTTCGCCGCATTGGCTGCACCCACCTTCCAGGGCCCTGAGATCAGCAGAGCCACTCTCATGGATGCCAGATGAACAAGAGCTTCAGGCTCAGTAGCCGGGATGTAGAGGGAGCACTTCCACGGAAGTCAGAGCCACAGGAACACAGGGGGATGTAGAGGGAGCACTTCCACAGAAGTCAGAGCCACAGGAACACAGGGCCGTGCACCCACACTCAGGAAGCAGAGAGGGGTGGAGACTGCTACTCGGCTTATTCTCTCCATTTTATTCAGTCTGGGACCCCAGTTCATGGAATGGTCCCACCCTCAGAGTGGGTCTTCCCTTCTGGAAACACCCTCAATTGGCACACCCAGTGGCCTGTTTCCATCCTGATTCTAAATACAGTCAAGTTGACTGGTTTTGGACCCCAGACAAGGGACTGAGGTGCATATTTTACACATCAAAGCAGATCTGGTCTCCAGGTTCTCCCGGGATCCCACAATTTCTATCTGGCATACCCTGCCCTCAACCTTGAACTTGGGCTGTCTTTCCCCCAGAGGCTCCTTCCTATACAATCCAAACATTTTGCTTGTTCTCTTCCCCTTCCCTCCCCCTCCCCCTCCCCCTCTTGCTTCTCTCTTCTCTTTCTGTAGCATGCATCCTTTCTCTCTATCTTCTTCCTCTTCCCTCTTCTCTCCCCATGGTGACTCCCCTGGCCTCCTTCCTTGGGGCCAGTAAACTCGCCCTCCTGAGAGCAGCTTCCCAACAAACCTGCTTTTAATATAATCTAACCTGGCTTGAATTGGCTCGTTTCACAGGTGGAGAAATAACCTATCACCAAAAAAGAAGATTATCACACTTACAAGTTCCCCTCACAGGAAAATTGTGGCTTGCACAGAGTATTTCTGCTCACTGGGCCCGCATCGTAGGCACAGTGTCTTTCCTTCCATTGGCAATTTTACTGGCTGTGATTTCAAAATCATGAGGTAAGGGTCCAAGAGGGGAAAGGATACAAGGCAGGATGCAGGGCAAAGGAGAGATTTGGCAAAAGTCCCTGGAGTGACAGAGGAGAGAACGAGGCACCAGTCCAGAGTGAATGGTTGAGACAGATGTGTGTCCCAGAAGCAGGGACTTGGGAAGTAAGCCAGGCTGATGTCTTAGGGAGGGAGGAGGGAAATGAACCGGCAGGCATGGTCCATGCATCATCTACACACTCTGTTACTCCCTCCACCCCCTTCTTTCTTATGAGCCTTAATTGTTTCAAAGACTGAGTCAACAACTCTTCATCATAAAGTTAAAAGACCTGGACCCAGGAGTCTGGTGACAGTGGGTACACTTGCCCTGTGGAGGACGGTCTCCTCAGTCCTCCTGGAAGCACAGAGTGCTCCAGGTTGCCTCCATGGTTTTTTATGTGTGTGTATTGGGGGAAGGGCACGTGTACATGCTGGTACCCACAGAGGCCAGAAAAAGGCAGCAGACCCCTTCCTTGGAGCTAGAGTTAGAGGTGTTTATGAGCCACCTAATGTGGACTCAGAAATCAGAGCAAGTTCTGGTCCTCCGATAGATCAGTAAGCACTCTTAACCACCGAACCATCTCTCCAAATCTTCTTCCAGGAAAGGCTCAGAAAGAGAAAGTCATCCAGGTCCATGACTCCCCGTGAAGAAGCCAACCTGGTCGCCATACGCCTTCCCAGTCCACAATAGATTTGGCCTGTCCTTATTTACTGTTAGGAAGCAAACTAGTTTTTGTGGTACACAAATCTATACATGTGAAAAAATATCATAGAATTGTACATAAAGATACACACTAAGAAAATGAGTGTACATCTCGCTCTCTGCCTGTGGCTAACTAGTTCCCAGACTCCTGCAGACCTGGTCACAGACGTTTTCAACCTCTGTGTAAAGTCATGCGATGGTTACATACATGCATATTTGCATGTATATTTGGATGACTTACAATGCCTAGTGTTGTGAAAATGCTATAAAAATACTTCTTACATGTATTGTTTAGGGAATAATTATGGGGTGGGTGGTTGTGACCGTGTGGATTATTTGAACACCTTCTTCGCGATCATTTTCTCCCTTTCTAAAACTGTCGCAGGTGGTCTAGAGAGAGGGCTGAACAGTTAAGAACCCATACTGCCCCCTGCAGAGGACAAGCGTTAGATTCCCAGCGCCCAAGTCAGTAGTCACACCTGCCTGCAACTCCAGCTTCAGGGGATCTGACGCCCTCTTCTGGGCTCCACAGACACTGCTGTGATATCTGCATAACGCAGACACAAATACATACACGTAGTTTTTAAGACGATAACATAAATCTTTGAACTAGCGTGGGCTAATAATACAAAATATAATAGTAAAACAACGAGCTTTGCTGTGATAGGTGTTCACGTGTGAGGTCACACACTTCAAGCTTTGCTGTGATAGGTGTTCACGTGTGAGGTCACACACTCCAAGCTTTGCTGTGATAGGTGTTCACGTGTGAGGTCACACACTCCAAGCTTTGCTGTGATAGGTGTTCACGTGTGAGGTCACACACTTCAAGCTTTGCTGTGATAGGTGTTCACGTGTGAGGTCACACACTTCAAGCTTTGCTGTGATAGGTGTTCACGTGTGAGGTCACACACTTCAAGCTTTGCTGTGATAGGTGTTCACGTGTGAGGTCACACACTCCAAGCTTTGCTGTGATAGGTGTTCACGTGTGAGGTCACACACTCCAAGCTTTGCTGTGATAGGTGTTCACGTGTGAGGTCACACACTTCAAGCTTTGCTGTGATAGGTGTTCACGTGTGAGGTCACACACTTCAAGCTTTGCTGTGATAGGTGTTCACGTGTGAGGTCACACACTTCAAGCTTTGCTGTGATAGGTGTTCACGTGTGAGGTCACACACTTCAAGCTTTGCTGTGATAGGTGTTCACGTGTGAGGTCACACACTTCAAGCTTTGCTGTGATAGGTGTTCACGTGTGAGGTCACACACTTCAAGCTTTGCTGTGATAGGTGTTCACGTGTGAGGTCACACACTTCAAGCTTTGCTGTGATAGGTGTTCACGTGTGAGGTCACACACTCCAAGCTTTGCTGTGATAGGTGTTCACGTGTGAGGTCACACACTCCAAGCTTTGCTGTGATAGGTGTTCACGTGTGAGGTCACACACTTCAAGCTTTGCTGTGATAGGTGTTCACGTGTGAGGTCACACACTCCAAGCTTTGCTGTGATAGGTGTTCACGTGTGAGGTCACACACTTCATTTCTGTCCGCCCCTTTCCTCCTCCATGTCTGCGTTTTCTGCTTTATCATGATCTTTTTTTCCCAGCTGTGATCTTTTTTTTTTTTTCAAATATTTTCCTTTTAAGATCTTTTGTTTGGGTTTTTTGTTTTGTTTTCTTTTTACTTTTAATCCTGTGTCTTTGTGTAGATTTGTGCGTTTCGGTGCAGCATCCATGCAGGCCCGCTCCCCTAAGCTAGAGTCACAAGGCAGTCTTGAGCTTACAAATATGGATGCTGGGAACTGAACCCAAGTCCTCTGCAAGATCCTGATCAGTTGAGCCGTTCACCCCAGCCCTCAATAGCTTCCGTTCATGGCTGTCTGTCTCTTCAGACATAGACCTGAGAGACAAAGAAAAGGCTGTTCTTGAGAGGCTGGGGATCTGAGGACACGTGTCTTGTTAATTGTACTGTGCCCATGTACCCTTTATGGTTTCGATAATGCACGAGTTAGTCAGATGCCACCCTTGAGGTGAATGGCAAGTGCAGAGGAGCCCTCTGTTCTGTTTTGGCAACTTCTTGAAGTCTGTAATTTTTTTCAAAATAAGAAGCTGGAAAAAAACAATGTGTATAGAAACAACCTATTGAAATTACAGGGCCAGAGAGAGTGAGTGGAAGCCCCCTGTAGTTCCTGGTGAAGCAATACAATAGTGGTTACATCTACAGAGGCCATTAGCCGAGGGCCCTGCTCACAATGATTCGTTACCATTATGGCTTTTAAACTTCAGAATGGTGTGAAAGCAAGCTGCGAGTAGAAACCCTGTTTCAAATGTTGGTCTTTCCCAGGCTGGCACTATGCAATTTCACCCCTGTCTCCTTGCCAGGCAGTAGCAGCTTCAGGTCAGCTAGGTGATTGTAGAGAAAACTATCTATATGGAGAACACTTTTCACACTTGAGGGACATTGTGGTTTGCGTTCTCTCAGCTCACCACATTTACAAAACACCTGTGTGTGTCCAGTATCAGAGCAAAGAGCCAGGAATAGTCATTCATGAAAGACAAGACTTACACAGTTGGCACTCTCGACTCTCTTAAAGAAGTGAGTTGGTGATGAATTATCAGTGTGGTTAAATCTACTGTCTTCACGAAGAAAAGCACTACACCGACTGATGCTATCAAGAAAAAGAAAAAAAAAAAAACGCAGGGGGGAAGAATTGAAGGGTCTGAAGAGGACAGGGACTCCACAGGAAAACAGAGTCAACTAACCTGAACTCTTGGGGTGGGGGAGTGGTCTCCCTGAGACTGAACCACCAACCAAAGAGCAAGTGTAGGCTGGACCAACACCTCCCAACATGTGTAGCAGATGTGCAGCTTGGTTTTCATGTGGGTCCCCCAACAACTGGAGCGGGGGCTTCCCTGTTATCTCCCTGTGGATCCTGTTCCCCTGACTGAGCCATCTCGTCTGACCTCAGTGGGAGAGGATGTGCCTAGTCCTGCAGTGACTTGATGTGCCAGGGTGGGTTGGTGGTGGGGGCTCCCCCTTCTCAGAGGAAAAGGGGGGGCTGAGGAGAGGGGCTGTATGAGGGGGCATTGGGAGGAGGGGGCTGCAGTGATCGGGATGTAAAGTGAATAAATAAGTTAGTTGATAAAAATAAATAAATAAATAAAAACCACCAGAAGAAGGCAACTTGTGAAGACGCCTTTCTAAATGCCATATTTACATCATCAAGTGAATTTTTCTCATGGAAAATTAATAAGGAACATACACTTGCTTAGTAATGTTACCGTTTTAAACAAAAAGAAAGCAATAGGCTGGTGGTGGCGCACACCTTTAATCCCAGCTCTCTGAAGGCAGAGGCTAGAGGCAGGAGGATCTGAGTTCCAGGCCAGCCTGGTCTACAAAGTGAGTTTCAGGATAACCAGGACTACAAAGAAACCCTGTCTCAAGAACAACAACAAAACAGCAACCACAAAAAGATACTTCCGGAATATCTGACAATCCAGGCTAAGGCAAGAAAACTTAGCATTCGCGTGCTAGAAAAGCATTCGCGCGCTCCTGTGTACACAGGCACCGATGTTTGGAGCGAGTCACAGGGGCTCCTGCGTCTCAATGTCATCATCATTTTCAGAACCCAGAGGCTGAAGGTACAGAAGCCTTAAGTAAGAGCTGACTAGGATAACTGTGAGAGAGGTTTTTGCTAAAACAAATATTTAATATTGATGAAACGAGTTTCTTCTGGAGGCACCTGCCGGGGCATACATACAGTCATCCGGAGTTCATGGCAAAGCCAGGCTGGAAGGCATTCGAGGACAGTACCATGCTGCCCAGGGTGGGGATGGTGCAAGGATCAGATCAAAACTTCTCCTAAGCTACCACTCAAAGACCCTGCGAGCACCCAGGAGTGTGAACATAGTTCTTGCCAGGAGCATCCAAGAATGTGAACATGCACATGGCTGTTCTTGCCAAGACCAGGAAGTCTGGACAACATTGGTAACTGCTTAAACACTTGGTTGTTAACCGTTTAATCCAGCAATAGAGCAGTTTAGACAAAACAACATACTATTCAAGAATGCCCTGAACACTGCCTGGCGTGACAGGAAGGACATGTGATAGCCTTGGAAAGACCTTGACTTTTTTTTTTCCATGTATGTGTATGTAGTGTATACGCATACATGTTCCTGTGGTGTATGCACAGTGTGTGTGACTTCACGGGCATATGTGTGCCCCTTTGGGCTCACCGAGCTATAGACATCAGGGTCTCTTCAGTCACTTCTCCCTCTTATTTCTTAAGACAGAGTCTCTCACTGAACCTAGAGGTCACCAACTGGCTACACCATGTGACCATTGAAATCCAGGGATCTGCTCATCTCGGCCTCTCCAATTCGGGGATTACGGAGTGGACATCATCACCCAGCTCTTTTCAGGGAGAAGCTGACTGTTGTTGCTGTTTGATGGGTTGGTTGGTTTTGGGGGGTGTTGATTCAGGGTCTATAATATCTTAGCCTGGCTAAATAGGTAAACCCCGTGGATGGCTTTGAATTTCTGATCCTCCTGCCTCCACCTCCCAAGGGCAGGGCATAGAGGCATGTACCGCCACACCCAGTTAGGAGGTGCTGGGGATTAAATCCAGGACTTTGTGCTATCTAAACCCTCGACATCCCTGGCCCGAGTCCTTATCTTCTAAATGCAGTCTGGGAGGTTGTTGCAGCCTGAGAAGAAATCAGAACAGTACTGCAGTCGTGCTCTGGGCAATTGTCTCATTCTTGGGCTTTCTCTGCTGTTAAAGAAAGGCAGTGGTGGCGCACGCCTTTAATCCCAGCACTTGGGAGGCAGAGGCAGGTGGATTTCTGAGTTCGAGGCCAGCCTGGTCTACAGAGTGAGTTCCAGGACATCCAGGACTACACAGAGAAACCCTGTCTCGAAAAAACAAACAAACAAACAAACAAAAAAAGAAAGAAAGAAAAGAAAAAGAAAGAAATACAATGACTTGGGAGTAGCTCCCACCCCAAGTGGAGGAGGCACAGGATGCCTAGCTGCCCCTGACTTGGCAGTCTCTTTCACAGCTTCAGAAGCTAACCCTTAGAACTACTACCCAGGTCACAGCAGTTGACCTGTCACAGAGTTACCTGCTCTTACAGAACTTCATCTACCATCCTCAAGTCAATTCCACCCAGTCACACCTAGGAGTCTCTGGATGTGTCCCTCTCAGGAGCCACTAGCATTACTCACCCCAACCACTCCACAGGTTCCCTCTGTCCTTGGGCACTCTGAAAGCGTTCCCAGTCAGTCATGGAGCTGACTCTGCTCAGGGTCCAAGAACTACCTCTTGATATTGGCGAGCCTCGGCCCAGATGTTGTGGACAGTTTGTGACCTGAGATGACTTTGAATTCTATGTGGAAGGGTGAATGCCCAGTCTAGGGCCAGAACTCACTGCCTGAGCACCAAAGGAAGGCTGTACGAAGAGCCGATGTCACTCACCACTTCAGGCTTAGAGATGAGTACCAGCTTTGGAAAGGCAAACAGTCATTGATGGAACTGACATTTGCTGAGCGATCCGCCCATGTTCAGTCTCCTGAGCAAACTCGTCTAATCTGGATACACAGGGAGCCTGCCACAGCCGCAGCATCCAATGCTAACCCAGCGGCTTCTGGGGAAGACCTCTTGGTTATCAGGCAGCTCTGCTCAGGTGGAGTGGGGAACTCTGGTTATCTCCCTGTGGCTTTTTTCCTGTCCCCTAATATGGGGTTGTCTTTGGCACTCAGAAATCAAGTGTATTTGCTTTTTGTGCCTCTGACGAAACACTGTCATAGATGACTTAAAAGAGGAGCACTTATTTGGCTCATGGTTTCAGTCTACAGTCCTCGGCTCTGCTGATTGTGACCCTATGGGGAGGCAGAACATGGTGCAGTAAGAGCCTGGGGGATCCTGCAGGACCCTGCAGTAGAGGCCAGTTGTCTGGTGAGGAACAGAGAGCCAGAGTTGATGGTGGGATGTATTCATTACTGGGATGGCTCATCTTGGTTGTCAACTTGACATACCTAGGAAAAGGGACCCTTGCTAGAATTGCCTCCATCAAATCGGCCTGTGGGCATGTATGTGGGGCAGTTTCTCCATATGGAAGGGCCCAGCTGACTGTGGAAAAGACATCTTTGGGAAGGTGGGCCTGGGCTGTACATGTTGAAGGTGAGCCTGGGAGCCCAGTTAGTTTAGTTTCTTCAGTTTGCTTCAGTTTCTGATTGAGTTCCTGCCCTGACTTACACTTAACTAAAGTGTAAGCCCAATAAACCTTTCCTTCCCCCAAAGTTGCTTTTCAGCATCAGAAAACAAACCAAAGCTTTTTGTTTGTGGCTTGCCTCGTAGCTGTGAGAAAATATCTGGCAAAAGCAACACAAGGAAGGACAGGATAGTGCCAGGCAGGGAGCTCATCAGCTGTATCCACAGAGGGAAGGTGGGGCAGATAGCATGGGGCACTGGTTACATTGCATCTACACAGGGAAGGTATGGCTGGGATAGTGCCAGGCAGCTAGTCACACTGCATCCACACGGGGAAGGTGTGGCAGGGATAGCCATGGGGCAGCTGGTCACATTGTATCAGTCAGGGAAGGTGTGGCAGGGATAGCCTTGGGGCAGCTGGTCACATTGTATCTAGTCAGGGAGCAGAAAGTTCAGGTACCTCTTTTCTTTTTATTCCATCTGGACCCCAGCCCACAGACTGTGGGTGCTGCCCACACTGAAAGTGGATCTTTCCCCCTCAATGAACCTAATCTAGAAACACCTCCATCGACATGACCAGAGGTGATATAAGATCCTGTTAAGTTGACACTTAACCATTACAAGTTCCCAGGACAAGTCACAACCCAAGAGGACTTAATAACTTACCCTTCCTCCAGGTGGATCGCACCCCACCCCACCCCGCCCCCAAAGTTTCTAGAACCTCCGAAAATAGCACTACCAACTGGGGACCAAGTCTTCAACAGTGAACATTTCATAATGGAACCGTGACCCTAAGCCACGCCCCACACCTCTCTGCAGCCAGTGGGAAGAAGAAAGGCAGCTGGAGGAGCCATCAGAAGCACTGTAAGCACTGGGTATGGAAGACTCCTCTATTCCTCCATTCTCCATCTGTCCTCTCTCCATCCTCCCTCCATCCTTCACTCTCACACTCCCCTAACTGCATGGAGGCAAGGGAGATGGATAACGTGGACCAATGTCATTTTTTTTTTTTTTTGGACAGGGTCTCATGTAGCCCAAGCTGGCCTCAAACTGCGCACATTCGGATGACCTTTGGATTTCAGATCTCCTGCTTCCACCTCCTAAGTGCTGGGATGACAAGTGTGGTGGTTTGAATATTGTTAGGAGTTGTGGCCTTGTTGGAGGAAATATGTCACTTTAAGGGCGGGCTTTGGAGGTCTCCTCCTATGCTCAGGTTCTACCCATTATGGAAGAGAGCTTCCTTCTAGCTGCCTGAGGATGCCAGTCTTCTCTTGGCTGCCTTTGGATCAAGATGCAGAACTTTAGACTCCTCCAGCCTCACATCTGCCTGGATGCTGCCATGCTTCCTGCCATGATGATAATGGACTAAACCTCTAAAACTGTAAACCAGCCCCAATTAAATGTTCTCCTTTGTAAAAGTTGCCTTGGTCGTGGTGTCTCTTCATAGCAATGGAAACCCTAAGACAAGAGGTATATGCCAACACTCCTGTTTTGTGTGGTACTGAGGACAGAATGAAGGACATCCTACATGTTGGTCAAGCATTCTACCAACAGAGATATACCTTTAGCTATGCCTCTTCACTTGAGACAGGTCTCCTTCCATGGTCCAGGCTGCCCTCCAATGTCAAATCCTGCTGCTGGGCTTGAATTGTGGCTGCCCTGCCTCATGTGCTTGTTTTACACTTAGAGAAGCATCCTGGTGCACAGCTACCCCTCTACAACCCTCCCTTCCAGGTACACTTTAAAATGCTCTTCATGGCTGAGTCCTTGCCCTGGGTAATAGCTATCTGATCTGATCAATGAACTTCCGCCAAGGCAGTAGAGCTGAACCCTCTTTCAGATAAAATACGAGTGCTGTGTGTTTTAGCAGAGAGCTAATGGAGATGTAAGATTTAGCACAGATATTTGACTCTGGCAAGGGTTGGAGCTAAAGCAGACTGTTCTAGTGCCATGCTGGCCCATGCTTTAGGAAAGGCAAGACTGGATTTGAACCAGTATGTTCACTTGTGGAAATCACTGACCACTGACTCTCAGAGTTGGAAAGGTGGCTCAGTAGGTGACATGCTTGTGGTGCAAGCATGAGGATCTGAGTCAGGACCCCCAGCATCCGTGTAAAAGCAAGGTGCAATGCTGTATGCTTACAATCCCAGCACCAGGGTCAGGGGTAGGGAACTGGAGACAGGTAGATCTCAGGGACTTCCTGAACAAGCCTGGCCTGAACAATGAACCTCTCTCTCAGTGCGACTCTGTCTCAAAAACTAAGGTGGAGAGTGAAAGAGGAAACCATCCAACACTGACGTCTGACCTCCATATATGTGTGCACATGCACTCTCCCCCACCACATACACACACACACCACATATATACCACATACCAGCTCGAAAATCATTTGACCCTCAGCTTTCAGCTTTCTGAAGGAAAGGGACTCAAGAGAGGATGTGCATGGCAAACTGAGGGGCTGGTTTTTGTCTGAGAAGGTCTGGGCTTTGGGTAAACAGGTTTCTAGAGGTGGGCTGGTGGGCTGCAAGAAACTTGCACAGATTATGTGTTTGCATGTACCCCATGGTACATCCAGCCATTGATTCCCCATTGATTTCTGGTCAAGCTAACAAGTTTGCACTAAAAGCTTTCCTGGTGAGCTAAAGCAAATCAGATGCTACTGGGAAGCCCAAGACAGCCGCATGTCTTCATTCCCTAGGTATTGGCTAGCACACAGCACCTAAGGAATAAGGGGAGGGGCCGCAAGCACTGGAGCACAAGGAACTGTGGAGAAGTGGGTTAGAGGAAGGAGGGCTGGTTGCCCTCTGGTTTCCAAGTCCCAGTGAGTGTGTTCACTGGTAAGTATAAGCAACAGACTGCACAAATTACTTATACAATCTGCAGTCGGAGCCCACTTGCCACAGAGCCAAAGGTGCCTGCTTTCTTCTGAGTGCTTATGAAGTACCAGGTGCCACGCTTAGGATGTCACATACACACTCTTGTTTAACTCTTGCCTCAATTGGGATGATACTGCTATGGTGCTGGCAGGAATGCAGACTCAGATTCTACAGACAAAAATGCAGCTAGGTGGCAGGGTGTGGTGGCAATGCCTTCAATCTCAGCACTTGGGAGGCAGAGGCGCACTCTGTGTTCTAGGTCAGTCTGGTCTACAGAGAGTACCAGGACAGCCGGGACTACACAGAGAAACCCTGTCTCTAAACAAACAAACAGATGAGGGAGGGAGAGGCAGGCAGGCAGGCAGGCAGGCAGGCAGGAAGGAAGGAAGGAAGGAAGGAAGGAAAGACAGGCATCTGGAGGCTGAGCAACCCACCCAAGACCATACAGTTGGGAAGGAGAAGACTAATTTTATGCTAAGATTTTAGCATAAAATCCCAAGCCAGTCTGATCCCTGACACTACATCCAACCACCACATCTACTGCCACAAGCCCAAGTCTCCTCGTTTACAAAATGGGGACATAACAACCTGCTCAGGTTGCCTTATAGGGCTCTGTTGAGAAATGGTGGCCAAGATATACTATGGGGCTGGGGAGATAGGTCAGGTTGTAAGGTGCTTGCCTTGAAAGTGTGAGGAGTAAAGTTCAACCCCCAGAACCCATGCTTTAAAAAAAATGTGAGGTACTAATCCCCTATTATACCACTAGCCCTGGGGAGGGGGAAATAGGTGGATCCCTGCTGCTCTTTTGCCAGCCAGAATAGCCTGCTTGGCAAGTTCTAGGCCAGGGAGGCTGTCTCTAATAGCAATAGATAGATAGATAGATAGATAGATAGATAGATAGATAGATAGATAGATAGACAAAATATAAGGGTATTTCATTAATAAATAAAATGTAAGGCACCTTGAGGAATAACCCACACACGTGTGCAAATCCATACATCCATGCATGTGCAAAGACACACAGTTACACACAGATAAAATACAACAAACTTTTTATTTTTCGCTATTTTTACTCTATGTGCATGAGTACTTTTCCTACATGTACATCTTTGTGTCACATGTGTGCTTGGTGCCCCTGGAGGTCAGAAAAGAGCATCAGATTACCTGGAGCTGGAGTTACAGGTGACTGTGAGACACCATATAGGTTCTGGGGACTGAACCTGGGCCCTCTGGAAGAGCAGTCAATGCTCTCAACTGCTAAGTCATCTCCCTAGCCCTGACATGTTCAAGCTTCTACAAAATGATTAAGTAACATTGTTCCCACGTTCCTCCAGGTGAAGATTAAGAAAGCCTTCCCCCAATATACTTAACTACAACATGTAGTGTTTCCAAACCTCTGGAGGCAGTGGAGTCTGTTCTCAGCACAAGAAACCAGCGCATGACGTAAGGCCTGTGTTAATTACCTCTATTTAGACACTTTACAATGTATACACATCTCAACACAACCGACTCAAAAAAGAAACAAATAAAGTTAGCCTCCTCCACTTGCAAACAACTCGAGAAAAAAAAAAAAGTTGCTCTTGAATTGCAGGGCAGTTCCAAGCTCACAGGTTTTTTTCACCCCAGCAGAACATCTAGGAATGAGTGATGTCATTATCACATTGTCAGGACTCTCAAGAAGTCCATGGAGAGACATGCAGACGATGGACCCCCAACTGGTATCAAAAGACAAACCACAGAGAGGGTCGGTGTGGAAATAGACACTCTAGTCTCCATTAAACCTTCAGCCAACAGCAGCCTCCTGAAAGCCCATAGGGAAAATTACTCGGAATTCTAACCTTAATACAGTTGGTGAGAGATGGTAAGGTTGGTCACAACTTGGAGAGCAATTTGCTAGTTCACAATAGATAAGTGTTGTGGGGGCTGTGGGAACAAGACCGAGGATGGGGGGAGGTGTGTGGGGGGGAGCAGGAGAGGCAAGTAGCGACAGAGTCACATGATGAATCCCGGACTCAGACTCCAGAGATCAGCATCAGGATGCAGACCTGAGTTTATTGGGCAGTACATAAGCTTAAATACCGTGTTCCAGCAATCCCAAGCCCCTAAATAAAATAAAATCCTCGGCCAATCATATCTCGCCACACCGTCACCTTGCCCCAGTGAAAGACCTGCTGGATGAGGTATGCAGAGAGAATGAGGGGAGCGTGGTCATGCGTTAGGACTTCTGTGAAGGCGGGGAAGCAGACACGGTCCTGGGCTCGGCTCCTTTTTGCTGTCTCACCAGCATTCCTGGAGCCATCTTAGATCCAATGCCGTGTGTGTGTGTGTGTGTGTGTGTGTGTGTGTGTGTGTGTGTGTGTGTGTGGCAGACCAGGACTCTTCGGGAGTCGCAGGAGCCTGTGTGCCTTGCTCTCCATCCCACTTTTCCCTTCACAAGGTTGACCTCCACACCCCCCACTGGGGGCCATTTGGGCTTCAGAGACTCCACCTTGTGCATAGTCTCCATTTTGAGCTAGGATAAGTTCTAAGAAACAACTGAATTCCCAGAAATGGCTTCTGACCCCAGGTGTCCCGTATGAACCTAGACCACAATATCCCACCTCATGCTCTACAGTTAGCACCCAGGCGGGACTAAAACCCAGCAGCTGCTAAAGGGGCTCTTATTGGCTGGCCTCGAACCAGGCCAAGTTATCAAGAAAGCCATCTGAGGTATTTTCTATGTAGCAACACACTTAGGATGCCAGGTGTGAAAAACAGCTGGAAATATACAACATGTGCCTGTACCCGATTGGTGGCCCCTATCTAATTATCCCACCTAACCTGTGGTTTTTCCTTTAAAAGATTCCTCTGTCCTGCCCCCACCCCCTACTAACACAGTTTGGATCCCAAACCTGTCCCTGATATATTAGTTTCTGAATAAAGTTATTTTTGCCGACTCAAACTTGGTTTTCATAGTGGATTACTTTCCAAATTCTTGGACCCTAACAATGTGATGGTTGGTGTGAAAAATCTATTTCACAGACTCCCAAGGTAGATGGGCCTCTGGGCAGACCTGTAACCGGTTACCCTGGCCATGGTGAGTGAACTAAGGGAGTTAGAAAATGAACCCACGATGTCAGGTTCTAAACTATAGAGGTAGAGAGAAGAAGCCAAGCAGTATCTCTATCTCTCTCTCTTTCTCTCTCTTTCTCTCTCTCTCTCTCTCTCTCTCTCTCTCTCTCTCTCTCTTTTTCTCTCTCTCTCTCCTTCCTGGTTGTGGATGCCCCATGACCAGCTGCTTCAAGCTCCTGCTGCTGAGTCTGCCCCACCATGGTGGCCCAAACCTTGAACTGTGAGCTAAAATAAACTCTCTCTGCCTTGTGTTGAGTACTTTATCACAGTGGCGGGAAAAGACAACAGCAGAGGCAGAGCCTAGGCTATTTTGTGGCTTATGAGTAAAGTTACAAGGTATGGATGCAGAATTCTTGGTTCCAATTGAGAGAAGCTAATTCTAGAGCGTGTAAGCAAAGAGGGAATGTTCTGGAAGTATATCAGGATTCATTAAACACATGGAGTCCAGGCTTAGGATCCCCAGCAACCTGACAGCCCCCCTCCCTACCTGCCTGCCACCCAGACTCTGGGACAGCCAGGAAAGCACACCTCCAAGTTCTATTTTTAGTTTTAACTATGTCTAAGTGTGGGTGTGTGGGTGTGTGTGTGTGTGTGTGTGTGTGTGTGTGAGAGAGAGAGAGAGAGAGAGAGAGAGAGAGAGAGAGAGAGAGAGAGAGCGAGCATGTGCACTTGTGAGCACAGTGTCTGCAGAGAGCTGAAGTCCTCTGGGACTGGAGCTTCAGCTGGTGGTGAGCCACCTAACTGTGGATGCTGGGAACCAAACTCAGGTCCTCTGCAAGAGCAGTGTGCCCTCATCACCACTGAGTCATCTCTGCTGCCCCATTTCCATTGTTCTTAAGAGCTGTCACCCATGTCACCAATCAGCCCAACTAAGGCCTTCCAGGCAGCTGTAACATAATGTCACCAGGTAGCTAGGTAGCTTCGACAGCAAACACAGAAATCTGGGGACCCTGTCAAGTTGACGATCAATATTAAGCATCATGCAGCTCAAGGGAGGCAGGATTTTTACTTTGACTCCTGGTCCACGAGGATCTTCGCCCATTTCTTCTGGGTTTGTGCGTGGGGTCGCAGAGGGGTCAAGTAGTGGAGCAGTGTGGCTCATTTCATGAAGGACAGGAGGCAGAGGGAGTGGGGACAGGCAGACAGACAAACTAGACAGACAGACAAGGGGACCAGGACAAGGCACATTTCTCCAGAGCATGTCCCAATGACCTAACTCCTCCAAATAGCCCCAAACTTGGTTTTCATAATGGATTACTTTCCAAATTCTTGGACCACTTCCTGATTATGCCATTAAACTACAAACCCATCTGGGCAGTCCATTGATGAGTTCAGTACCCTTGTGATACAATCAGTTCCCAGAAGCCCCAGCTCTGGATGCTGCTCTGTAGGGAAGCAATACTTCCACACAGGATCCTTTGGCAGAGCAATTCATATCCAAACTGTACCAGATGGTCTTTTCAGCCAGAATGATCATAGCCTGACTTTGGGGAAACCAAAACACAGCAAGCAGGGAGACAGGTGTGACGCACACCTGCAAATTCCTGACACAGCCAATGACTCTTCTCTTGCATGCTTTCATTTGGATTTTCTTAAGACCAGGTCTCACCATGTAGACCAGGCTAGCCTAGAACTCACAAAGTCCGACTGCCTCTGACTCCTGAGGGCTAAGATTAAATGGATACATCACCACACCTAGATGTTTGCTTACGTGTACCCAAGATTCCCAAGCCTGAGAGGGTCACGTACTGAGAGGGTCTTTGTCTATTCCGTCTCTACCCTGTTTCACTAAGGAACTTTGTTACAATCCTGCCTTCACTCCCTCCAGCATTTCCCAAACATTATTCTTCACTCTCTGATGGTATCATTCCTAGTATGTTTTAGAAACTGAATGGGTGTGTGGATGAATGGATGGATAGATGAATAGATGGGTAAGTCGTGGATATGGACGAGTGTGTAGGCTGCCGACCCGACTCGGCTGGTCAAGATGGCGCTGGCTTCTGGTACAATATATCGGTAAACAAGTGCACCCCCTCCAGAGTGGGGGGGGGTATGCTAATGAGGCGCTACAATCCTGACCAATCACCCCCTCCCGAGCAGGGTATGCTAATAGGGTATGCTAATGAGGCACTGCAATTCTGACCAATCGCACACCTCCATGCGCTCCCCCCCCCCCCCCGCCCAGGGCTGAGGGTATATAAGCAGCTCGCCCTGGGCACTCAGGGTCTCCTGCAAGAATGAAGACGCGCTTCTGCAATAAAGGTTGTTGAGAAGGATCCGGTTGTTCGCATCTTCCTTGCTGGTCAAGTGGGGCGCGACATGAGTGGATGGGTATGACAGATGGTTGAAATGGGTTGACAAATGGAGACAGAGGGTGGCTGCTCAAGCACACTATAAAGTTTTAATCTGCTGGATCCATAATCCAGTTTGCATAGCCTCTGAGCCTTTGAGATGCAGCTAGCATAATTCAGGAATTAAGTCTTCATTTTAACTTGTTTTCAGTACGTTTAGATTCTGAGATAAATTCCTAATTCTATTAAGAACTTACAGTCTATTTGTCTTAGGAATGTGAGTGTCCTTTTTTCAGCTATAAATTTTATGAAAGCTAAATAAATACATATCAAACTTTCAAGTGACTAGTTAGCAAATACTGCTTTCTATCCCTGTGAAAAAAAACCTGAGGTAAACACCTTGAAAGGAAGGCAGGTCTGGGCTCACAGTTTCAAAGCTTCCATCCTTGGTCAATAAGCCCAGTGGCTTTGGCCAAGTAGTGGCATAGAAGATCATAGTGGGAGCATGGAGAAGAACTCCTCATGGTGGCTGGAAAGCAAAGACAGTGGCAAGGAAGACGTTGGGGTACTGCTAAATCATATTATAAATTCTCCCCCAAAACTTAACTCCCTAAACTTAGCATGGGCTCTGCAGAGACATTTCAGATAGAAACTAGAGCAGCAATGCAGGTAGAGATGTGCTATAACTATAAAATGCATCCCAGATGCCAGGCATTTTATACAGAGAATAGCTTGAAATGTGTTAATGGGCCAATGAGAGGCTTAGTAAGGAGAGGCTCTTGGCTCAAAGCTCAGAGACCTCAGTGCAGTGCCTGGAACTCACATAAGAGTGGGAGAGGAGAACCAACCCCACAGAGTTCCTTCTGGGCTCCATATATGTGTACACCCATCACACACAGCAACGACACAGCAGTAATGGTAATATACCTGGAGGTAGCTCAGCAAATAAACTGCTTGCTGCACAAGGCTGATGGCCTGAATTCAATGCCTAGAACCTTCTTCAGTGGAAGGAGATAACCGGTTCCCAAAAGTTATCCTCTAAGCCGTACACACCTTCTCTATGTGTCTCTGTCTCTCTGTCTCTCTGTCTCTCTGTCTCTCTCTCTCTCTCTCTCTCTCTCACACACACACACACACATATACACACAAATTAATTCAAAATAGTAAACTTTAAAATCTTTTAAATATGCCACTAATTTTTGAAGGATTGCTTGTGGAAATGATAACATCCTGGACATATTAAATTTAACAAAATATATTATCCAAATTGAGGGCCCATACCTCTTTTTACATTAAGTTTTTATTACACTTGTTTGTGGAGTGGGAAGTCACATTTGTACCACAGTACATGTGTGAAGGTCAGAGGATAACCTGCAGGAATCTCTGTTCTCTCCTTCCACCAGCTGAGTCCTAGGTGAACCTCTTCTATTATTGCTTTGTTTCAAGGATGAAAAGGCCCCACCCAAGTCAGCTCCAAAGTGAGGACTGATCACTAAGTCTTCTGATACCCATTAGGGCACACCCTCTCTTGACTTTAGCGATCAGAAATATATATATTAGTCCGGTGAGAACCTGTCCTCCCGACAGGTCATCCTGCACCTGCCCCAGGATGCCCAAGCAGCCATTTTCCATCCCTAGAAATGCATTCTGAGAAACTGGCCTGGGCAGCCTGTGATTGATTAATCTTGGTTGTCAAGTTGACTGGATCTGGAATCGACTCCAAGGCAATCTTTGGGCACACTTATGAGGGGTTGACTTTGATTTTCTTATTTGAAGTGGGAAAGACCCATTACATGTTCAGGGGGTGAGGGTCATCTTCCAGTGGCAGCTCCAATAAAAAGAAAAACCAAAAGGAAAGGCTTTGCCTTTTGCCTGCTTGCCTTCACTTGGGCTGACAAGTTTATCAACTCTGTTGCTGCTGAGGTGGCTGCAGCTCTTCACTGATATCAAAACCCCAATTCCCCTTGCCCTTATTCAGGCTTCCAATGTGGATTGAAGTGGCTGTCCCGGAATCATCTGAACCTTTGACACAAATTGGGACTGCTAAGGAGTCCAGCCATAGGCATTAAACAACTTTCAGGCTCTCAAGTCTCTTTGGTGAGAGGGCAGCCATGTTGAATTTTTCAGATCATATTATGTAAGCCAATCCAAGAAACACTCTCTTAAAGTATATACATCCCTGTTAGTTCTGTTAAACTGATAGTTCTGTTCCTCTAATGAACCCTAACACAAGCCAGAAAGCACTCTCTCCTGCGATGGATAACAGGACTCCCACAATCCCCTTCTCCTGTAACCCCTGTGGCTTCAGTGTGCAACATAAAATCGATTGTTCCAGAAAGGACTCCAACAATGCCTTTGATTGGCCTGCAGGGCAGAGAAGAAGCTAAAACAGCTGGGGGAGGGAGGGAAATACCCTTCAGTGGCCAATTCTGAGCCAGGCCACCCACTTGGACAGGCCAGCAGTAGAGTAAGGGCAAATAAGGGCCGATGGGGGACAAGTGTGGCTTGCAGAAGAAGAAGGAAACATACACCCCAAATCTGAAGGCTTGCTTCAAGAATGGGGAATAAGCTGCCTGAGTGACCAGCCTGTTTTCACTCCAGAAGTGAAAACTGCAAAATGCTCATTCGTATGATTTTATGACCCAAAGCCACTGGGGGCTACAGAGACTGCTCAGTGGTTAGAATCCCATGCTTCCCTTACAGAGGACCAGAGTTCAGTTCCCAGCACCCATGTCAGGAGGTTCACAACCTCCTGTCACTCCATCTCCAGGATCCAACAGCCGCTTCTGCCCTCCACCGACACCTGCACTCACACATACACATATCCACATACAACATAATTGAAAATGAAAAACTCAGACCTATGTCCAAATTTATCCATCTTAGGAAAACATAGTTATGAAGAAAGGCATTTTCAAATCTAATAATTACTATTGCTCACCATTCGGAAGTATTAAAATTTTAATTAAATATGGAAGTGAATTTTTTTATTACCTCCAAAGAGATTGTCTACCTTTGGACAAGTGAACAAAACTATCGGTAAGCAAGAGTATTAGTAGCCAGAACTACTGGCTGGATCAGGGCAGGGTGGGGGTCCTTTAACCCCTAGTTTTTAATCCTGACCCTAAGGGAGGATCTTCATCTGTGAGGGAAATATCTCTACTCAGTCACTCCTGGAATAGCCGAAGCTCTTTCAGTAGCCTTGAAGTGCATAGCATTCGCTCAGACACTTGCCTGAGGGAGTGACTGCATTTTTTTTTTCCTAATAGAGAAGGAAACACAAAGATGGGATTCCATAACTAGATAGAGACGAAGCAATGTGAAGACATGAGCAACTGTAAGAAGGCTGACTCGCTGACTCTGAGCCGGGCAACTGCAGGAAAAGGCAACTAGAGACTTAACACTCTCAGCTGGAGGTGGAGAGGCAGAGGGCGTGCACCCTGAGGCTTCTCAGCTTCCTGTGTGATGAGAGAAACAATGGCTGAGAAGGAAGACAAGGTGTGAGCTGCATGTGAAGACGTGAAGGGAGAGGAGGCCAAAGAGAGCAGAGTCTTGAACCCGCTGCCACCTATTCCTCACATCAACGAGGTAAGCTCGTTAATGCATTCCTATGCACCCACCTTATTCCCAGGGCCCCCCAAACATCTCCCCCAAGATCCTCTCTAGAGATTTCTCTTTGCTCCAACCCACCTCAGCACCCTCCATTCTCAACAAAGTTACACACCCACGGCATCCCTTAACCATAGGGAGACACTGTCTAGAATCCTGCTCTCAGCTGGCTGGTTGTGCATCTCCATTGCGCAGAACAGACTCCAGGGAAAGTTCAAAGAAGCCGACGTTCCTCAGGATCCCAGCTTGGTGCTGAGACTCAGTGCTCCATGAATATTTGTGGACTGAGCAGTCTCTGAGGTATGCCCGCGGGGCCACCTGGACGTCCACAAGAAAATTAAATAGTATCTCGGAAGCTGGCTTGGCTGTGGCCATATCCCAGACTCCCGCGCCCCCTACCGACCAACAGGGAACCTGCACGCAGAACAAAGTTGGCTGGCAGGATCCTGATGCAGGGCAGATAACAAGGCTGTCTGGCCTCGTTGGGGGTCCCAGCTCGGTCCACCCGTGTCTGCTGCATTGATCCTGAGCTCAAAGACATGTTGTGGCACGGTCTCTTGAAGCACCTTGCACGGCCGCGGAGCCTGCTTAGAGTTTCTCATCCAGCTCTGGGCCATCGTTCTCCCAGGTCCCTCCGTGCAACCTGATAGGGCTGCCCAGGGGAGTCCGGTTCAGGTAGTTCTGGATGGCAGAGGCGCAGTCCAGCCGCTCCATGGAGGTCATGAGGTAATGCAGCTCCTGCAAGCTGCCATTCTGTTCCTCGAACAATTCCAGAATGGCCGCGGCGGGGCTGCGCTGGCAGGACAAGAACCTGTCTCCAGGGGACAGTAGCATGGTGAGAGGAGAGCAGAGAGCTCAGGAGCAGTATGAGACCTACTCTGCACCTCTGCACCCTACCCCTGAGCTCTGCTCCTGCTAGCGTTGCCTGTCTCCCAGGAAGGGTGGGACTTTGCAAGCTGAGAGGAGCCTGCGCTCTGCTCCTCTTAAGCCAGCCTGAGTGGAATACTAAAGCAGGCTTGAGCAAGCCATGGGGAGCAAGGCAGTTAGCAGCATCCCTCTGCATCAGCACGCAAAACCCGCACGCACGCACGCACGCAGAGAAAGGGGAGAGGAAGGGGGAGGGGGAAGGAGGGGGAGGGAAAGGGGAGAGGGAGAGAGCGCCCGGTTCCTCCCTTGAGTTCTTGTCCTGATTTCCCTTCAAAATGGACTATCGTCACCAATAAGCAAATAAACCCTTTCCTTCCCAAGTTGTTTTCGGTCATGGTGCTTTATCACCGCAATAGAAAGCAAACTGAGACAGGTGTTAGCTACAAATTTCACACTCGAAAACCACGAACATTAAAAAAACAAACAAACTCATGCTTTAAGTATGCTTATGATTTTGTGCTGGATCACGTTCATAGTTTCTATGACGACCCTCCAACGTCTAGGAACCTTTCAGAAGCCCTTTTCCTTAGCAGCCAATCTACAACTCCTGACTTCCTCTTTCATCCACCACCCGGTGATGCCCTGCCTTTCTGACCTGCCCTCTCCTCCTCCCATCTTAACCCTCCTGTCCCGGCCCATCTCTAACCTAGTTTGCATCATCGGCCCCCATTCTGCACCTCAGCTGTTCCCCACAGCTAGAGCGTCTTCTACGGCTTCCTCCCTGACATCCTTTCTTACTACCAATTCTGAAGCCCTCTGGTTATTTTTTCTTCTTCAACTGTTTTCGTCTCTCTTTTCAGTGTTCTGCAATGCTGAACACACACAGGGGACGCAAGGGATGTTTGTTGTTATTCTCAAGTTCTCAGAGTCCCTTGATATCGATCATTTGTGCTCCTAGGAGGTGAAAACCTATTTCACTCTTGGATCCAGGCACATAGACAGGTACTTGACAAGTGTTTAAATCTCTTCTGCTTCCAAGGTCTGGCTCTAGCTCATCTTTGACGACTGCATTCACAGCCTGGACTCTAGGACCTAGCACAGAATGGTTCTTCTACGGGTTCCTTTGTGAGCTCCTTGGCAGGAGCCCCAGCTGCATTGCCTCCGTGATTGCTAACACCTACTGTGCTAACAATCGAAAGGCTTCCTGCTACACACTGTACACACATGGCATCCTATAATCTTTTTTCCCTGTGCCTTGGGCCACAATGTGGCAAGCTAGTACCAGTGGCTTGTATCGTTCCTTGTGAAATATTTATTGCACACCTACTATGAGACACACATCCTATAACTGATCTCATGCTGAAAGAATGGGCTTGGAGTCCTGGGGAGATAGCATGGTGCTCTAAATTCTGCAGAGGCACCCAGGGCCCTCCTTCAACTGTGAGGCTGCCACCACTTTTTCTCTTTCACTTTCAAAATTCATAGAGCAGAACCAGAGGTGTGTGAGCTGGAAACTGACTTCCACAGACAACATACAAACGGTGTCCACTCTACCCCTGTCCAAGGAATGAACTGGGAACAAGGAGCTTGGTCAAGCTCAGACATACAGATGGTGGCCTTTTACACCACTGCCCCCCAATAATCCCTGAGACTCTTACAAAACCTGGAGTCTTAGTTCTGCCAGTTTCCATCAGTCCTGGACTTGAACAATGACTAAAATAAAACTGTCTCTGGAGTAGAGAACTGAGGCCCTGAGGGTGACCTGGGACCAAGTCACCTTCCCCAGTCCCTGAGAGAGTCTACCTGTCTTCTGGTCTTTGTCCTGTGACTAAATTGTAAGACAGTGAGATGAGAAATTAGAGTCTTTCTCTCCCCAGTTTGCCTAAACTGGATGTAACTTTCTAACAATTTCTGTTTCTCAACTTCTTTGAAAATACAGGGGAAAGAGGTGGCCAGTATACAGACCTGTGTGTTTGGTGACAGTCACTCTGGACCCTGAAGATGTAGAAGTGACAGAAAGAGCTGTCCTAAAGGGACTCTGGAGGGACTCAGTAGCTGTTCACTAACTTTCAAGTCTCCTCCTTGTCCCTCGTCCAGCTCTTCCCAACATCTTCCAGGATATTGAGAAGTTGCCCCGTGCCAGCCTACCTTTGAACTCCACCACAGATGTAATTGTTGCTTACCGGATTTTCATGCCACAGAGCCCCAGGTGGGAGGCCAGTCTGCGCCAGTCATTCCCAGTGACACTGTTGGGCTCCAACAACATCTGCAGCTGCTCAAAGAGCTCTGGGGGCAGCCTGAGGCGGGGAATAGGATGTTTACAGAAGGAAGGTTCCAAGCTCAAGGGCTGGACAGACAGTTCAGTCTGTTGCCAAACAGTCATGAGGTCCTGAATTCCGTATCCGCACCCATATGAACAGTCTAGTGTGGCAGCGTGTACTTGTGACCCAGCCACGGGGAAGAGGGAGACCGTCAGATTTATTTCTGGGGCTTGCTGGCTCTCTAGAGCCCCGAGTTTACCACAACATCATCCAAGACTCACCTCTGGCTTCCGTGTGCCTCCACGCTCCCACGTAAAAGAACACACACACACAAAGAGATCCAGTCACTCTCCCATCCCATCCTCTCTACCTACTGGTGCTGAGACAGAATTGGCAAACATCCCCAGGCAGCAGCCAAAGCCACCTTTACTCACCTGTTGCACAGGGGTGGCTGGGAGACAGGAGGGGGTACTGCCCAGGTCTCCTCCTCTGATGCCTGGAACCTGAGGATCTCCATGTATTTGGTTTCCAAGCCCTAAATCACCAACAGCGATAGGGAACACACTTAGAGGATCACGAGAAATTCCTCCTCTCAGCCCCCCTCCATTCCTCATTACTCTCTTGCAACCTGTCACCAGAAGATGCAGCCCCCTCTCCACCCAGCACCCTGGACCCTCTGCCTCCCAGACTCCAGAATCCCACAGTCAGACTGAGGTTTGCCCCTGAGGACAATAAAAGCACACTTGGTGCATTTTATGCTGGCAGAATACAGAGGACACAGGCTACCACCCAGTAACACAGCCTGACCACCAGCTGTCCTCCCGAAACAACAATGTGCGGCTGCCTGCCCTCATCTTGCAACACGATACTTTGGTTTTCCAAATACTCTCAAACCAGGCAACACGTTCATCTCTTCCCTGAGGCTATGGAAGGGAGGCAGGAAGGGTAGGAAGGAGAAGGAAATATCTAACCCCTGCCCCTTCCACCTGCTCAAGCCTTCCTTCCTAGTCACTCCCTGAGGATAGATGGAGATGGTCACTTTAGAGGAGGCCCCGTCTCCAGATGCCCCCTAGCTGTTCTAAGTTGGAAGAAAGAGTTCATGTAGGATTTGAGTTTTAACCTTCTGATGCATTTATCCATCCACACAAAGGGCTCAGGGATGGAGGGTAGCTAGGGCGCCGGCTGGTCTAAGTCCTTCAAAGATGTGGCCTGGTAGATCTAAGACAAATGTCCTCTTTTAACTACTTTGTTTTCTAGGACTAATTAGGACCCTACTCTGTGTGAACCGGACCCATCCCCCTTCCTAGACCTTCCAAGGCCCTGCCCTTCCTCTATGCCTCTGCACAACTCACATCCTGGAAGGTGTGCATGGTGACAATGATCTCATTGGTTAATGCCGAGCACGCTTCATTCCCATTGGCTACAAAGAGAAGCAAGATGGGTGAGCAAGAAAAAGACTCAGGGTAGGGCTGCAGAGCAGGGTGGCTAGGAGGGGGCGGGGGACAGGAACCAAACAGGGCTCCTGACCTACCTGCCTTTCTCCGGAAGCAGAAAGAACGGAAGGGGCATTTTCCGTGCCAGATGTGGAGATGCGGGACCAGCTGGCTACTGCTGTCATCCACGTTCTCCCAGCCTGGGGAGAGGACAAAGCAGAGGGCCATAGAGGGTAAGGCCTTCCACAAGTCTTTAATGGAGGTTGTGGGAGGCATCAGGATGGCTCAAGCCAATGGAAATCGGTGAGCTTGAGGTGCACCTCAAAGTGGTTGTTTCTTTGGCTATGCTTCTATACTGCTAGTACTAGTGTATATAACACTAGTAGTCTCCTCCTCCTCCTCCTCCTCCTCCTCCTCCTCCTCCTCCTCCTCCTCCTCCTCCTCCTCCTCCACAAGTGTGCGCATGCGCACAGTCCCTCAGTCTCCCTTCAACCTCCCATCCTCTACCCGACCTCTTGAAACAGCAGAATATCCCCAGAAATGTGCCTGTCCACAACCACACAGAACATTCCAGAAACACTGCCAGCAGTTGGAGCTTTAAGAAAAAAAAAGTCCTGGCAGGCAGACAAACTCAGAACACAGCTCCCAATCCAAGGTTCCTCTCACTTCCAGCCTCCCACCTAGCGTCCCTCTGTTCTGGGGTGGCTGGCTGGCAAGGGCTGAGGGGAAGATAGAGGAAAGTGAACAGTCAGGAGGTCCTCACAAGGCCACTGGGAACCCATGTCCAGAAAATAAACTTGGGGTTTCCGGATTTCCTGGAGGGCTAGAGGGGGTCTCTGAACCTCCTTCTAATCCAGCTTACCCCCTGGGGCCCACTCCCCTCACCCTCAGAGATGTATTTAAGCTTCAGGCACTGGTCTGCTCTGGCCCCGGTGAAGTCAAAGAGCTGGCACGGCCCGCGCATGCGTCCTCCGTGAGGCTGTTCATTGGTGATGGCCCACTGCAGGGCGCAGGGGGTATTGTTCAGGAAGTAGACGCGCAGCTGCAAATGTGTCTGCCCTGGTGCCAGTGGGGAGCAGAACATCGCCAGCTGCAGCCACTTGCGGGCTGTCTGGCCCAGGGGTGCCTCCAGAACACAGGTGTAGAGACTGTGGAGGGAGATGGTGGCAGAGATCTAGGCATAGGCACCAGGAGGGCCCAGATCCCAAGGTGCTTACTACTAGGCCCTTGTCATTTCTATGTGAGTGAGGAGACTACTCCAAACAGGCATAGAGGGAGGACCAAGTGAGAGACAGAGTGGCTTAGAGGGTCAAGAAGTGAGTGGACCATGAGGACTGTGACGTTCATACTGTCATCTTGATAGGCTCTAGAATCACCTCGGGGACAAATCTCTGGGCATATCAGTAAGGGAGTTTCTCATTTGAGCTACAGAGGTGGGAAGACCCACCCCAATGTACAGGATGGGATTCCTGGACTGAACGAAAAAAACAAATGGATGTGCTTGACTGAAGGGGCCACGTGACCCTCAAACTCCTCAAACTCCTGCCGCAGTGGGAACCCGACTAACCATTTCTTTCTTAAGTTGGTTGTGTCAGGTCCATTGTCACGGCAGTAAAGAACATTACTAATACAGTGACTGCCACCTCCTGGAGAGGAGAGCCCATGTGCGTTATCTGGCTGTGGAGACAAAGTCTCCGTGATTTGAATGGGGTGCACATGGTTCTCCTCTAATCAATGGATGATGAGGAATCTGGGAAGCAGGAACCTAAGAGCCAACGAGATGGAAGACAGACACGACATGAGCCTGATGGGAACAAGCTACCCTTTAAGAGTTTAGAGACAGTCCTGAAGAGAGACACAGGGTAAAGAGAGGTGGCTCCAAGGCAGATGAGGAGATGGGACAAATTCACTACAGGAGTGCCCAACCTTTTGACATTGAAGCACACTGATGTCATCCACAAAGTCACACTCAAGAACCAAGCAATTGAGTTCCAAAAAAAAAAAAGAAAGAAAGAAAGAAAAGAAGAAAGAAAGAAAAAGAAAAAGAAAAAGAAAGAAAGAAAGAAAGAAAGAAAGGAATCTCCTAATGTTTTAAGCAAGTCTACTGTTCTGTGTTGGGTCGTGTTTGTAGCTATCCAGGCTGTCTGGGGCTGTGGGTTGTGGGTTGGACATGTTTGCTAGACAGAGGGATGGATTGAAGCACATGCTTCCATGCAGGCACTGAGACAGCAATGGGACACAGTCTCAGATGGGGTTTTGATGACAGGACTATTATAAACATTAGAACAGTGGGCTCGGAGAGGGACACCACAGGCCTAAGCCTCTCAAAGCATCCTAAATAAATGAAGAGGCAGGCAGTTCTGACACAAAGATAAGAAGGAGGCAGACAGAGAGAAAAGACATTGTCAGAAAGAGACATAGAACAAGAGGACCAGCCAATGGGGACAGTCAGAGATGCACAGGAAGAGGACAGGCCAAGGGACAGAGGCCCACCTGAAGTGAGAGAGCAGGATACGACACTCATCCCTGGAGATATGAGTCCCCGGCCGACTCAGGGGCTTCCAGTCCTTGGCATCCAGCAAGGAGGTATTGCTGCTATAGGCACAGACTTGACTGGGCTGCTGGGCGCAGTGCTTGAACGTGAGAGTGCAAGGCTTCAGGAAAGAGGCCCCATGAGGCCCACAGGCCACCACAGGACTCACTAGTCCCTGTCTGTGAGGCAGTGATGGGGCATCTGTCAGGTCCCACACCAGAACCAAGGACACCCTCTCCTGGCGACCCACAGTCACAGCACCTGGAGGGACAAAGGACAGAGATGAGTCTAGCAAGTAGAAGTGTTCTGCCCTTTGAAGGAGGCCAGTCATAGCGGGTACAGAATCAGAGCCCAGAGCCCAGCAGAATGCTGAGAGTCCGTATGGAATGAGGAAGTCGACCATGAGCTAACTTGGGGAACAATTCCAAAGCAGTTATCTGTTTCCTGCCAGGGCCATAGCTACTTGTATGGGGACTTGTGTGACTGCAAACCACAGGTTTCCATCTTTTGCTTGGAGAATTTTCACAGCAGGCTGTCTTTCAAGCCAAGTGTTTTACTGCCACTTGCTGGGTATTTGTCCCCTAGCCCCCCAAATGTGTGGAGACTCATCTTTGGAGCATCATCTTTGGAATCAAAAAAAGCTAAACTATAAATACAGTTTTCCAAGTTCCAAAGTTATCTGTGGGTGGAGCTCAGGTGGGTACCTAACCTGCTGTCTGAAGAAGTCCTGGCCCAGAAGGAGGCTGGGAGTGGTTACCTGGCGGAATGAGCAGGGAGATGCCCATGTCTTGCAGCATCAGACATCCACCATGGTGATCCACCTCTCGAGCAGAAAACACCAGGAGCTTATGCATCAGCTGGCGAGTGAAGGTCTGGCCCTGGGTAGGCGTGTGGAGTTCCTGGTAGAACGCAGCCACCTCCGGTAGTGTGGGGGCTGGGCACTGCCTTGGGAGCTCATATTCTGGTAATGGAGTGGATGGGGACACTGGCTCCTCTGGGTCATCCGGCTTCAGGCAGGCCCCTGGCAGCCACTGACAACAGTGCCATCGAAGACACTGAAGTAGAAGGAGAGCACTGGCCACAGGAATCCCCACCAACAGGAGGAATTGGAAAGGCTGGACAGAACTCTCCTGGGGGCTCATCCGCCTGGTCACTCAATGCTGCTGGCTCTCTTGCACCCCTGCAGCAGCCAAGGTCAAGGGCCAGGAGGGAAAGTGGTTAGAGTCAGTGGGGCTGGCCTAATTCTTTTTAATTTATGGAGGCCAAGGCTAGACTACCTGCAGAAATGTTCCTCCCCTTTCTTTCCCCTTCCCCCATTCGTACACAAGACACACACACACACACACACACACACACAAGAACCTTTCAGAGCTAGGCATGATGGTACACATCTCTAATTCCAACTCTTATGAGGCAGGAAGATTTGGATATCAAGGCTAGCCTGGGCTACAAACTGAGACACTGTCTCGAAAATAAATAAATAAATAAATAAAGAGCTTCCCACAGTTCTCCGTGACCTAGTTACAGCAAAGTAAATCTTAGGGCATAAAGAACATGTATTCACAGTTAGAAAACAGGAGTTCAAAGCCTGTCAGTCACTGTACCTGTTATGCTTGTCATATCTCTTAGTTTACTCTAGTGTCTTCACTCGTCCAAGTATCTACTTCTGTGTCAATAGCAATTGGAGGCCAGCCTGAGCTACATATCATCTCAAAGACAAAACCCATCTTTGTCTATGAATACTCATGAAAAAAAAGTATCTGTAAGGGAAAAAAAGCAACCTCCAATCTGGTGAACGTAAAATACATGTAATAGGCTGAGGGAATAGTGTAGGGGCAGAGGGGTCTGCATACACAAGAGCTTGAGCCTGAGTAACATGAAGAAAGTACAAAGTATACTGTGTGTGAGAGAGAAGGGGGGAGGGAGAGAGGGAGAAACAGAGAGAGAAATAATATTTGTATTTAATCCAACATACTCATTTTCATTCAAATGTTATCTTATCAGGCTGTGGGTGTGAACTCCGTAGTCTGGGCACTCGGTTCTGTAGCAACTCCTGTTCTAGTGAGAGTCTGGATGGATACAACCCCGACCTGTTCTATTGATCATCACTGAAAATCATGACAACTGGAGAATACAGGAATGAGTTCTAGCAACCTCTGTATTACTCGGATTTTTTTCCCCGCAGGCAGGTCCTTTGTGTAAGCCTTATGATCGTGTGTCTGTGCATATAGGAGAGCACGCTTGGGAAAGTCAGGTGTCAGTCTTAGAAATATTCTTCAGGGGCCATCTACCTTAGGTTTTCCTTTTAAGATTTATTTTTATCGTTTTTAATTACATATAGGTGTGTGTGTGTGTGTGTTCACAAGTGCATGTAGCACACATGAGTTCAGTGCTTAGAAGAGGCCAGAGGCATCAGATTCCCCTAGATCTGGAATTACAGGCAATTGTGAGCTCCCTGACATGGGTGCTGGGAACCAAACTCTGGTCCTCTGGAAGAGCAGCAAGTGCTCTTAACCACAATGCCACCTCTCCAGACCCCACCTTTTTTGTTTGTTTGGTTGGTTGGTTGGTTCGGGCTTTTATTTATTTATTTACTTACTTACTTACTTACTGTACATGGGTGTTTTGTCTGCATGTATGTCTGCACACCAGAAGAGGGAATAAGGTCCCATGGGAGTACAGACAGTTATCCATGGTTGGGCGCCACCTTTTGGGTCCTGGGAATTGAACTCGGGACTCAGGCAATGCTCATAACTGCTGCACTGCCTCTCCAGCCCCTGGGCTGGGCTTCTTTGTTTTGCTTCTTGTTTTGGTTTGGTTTGGTTTGGTTTGGTTTGGTTTGGTTTTGGTTTTTTTGTTTGTTTTTTTGTTTTGTTTTGTTTTTTTGAGACAGGTTCTTTCACTAGGACTTGGAGCTCACCCAGGAGGCTTGGGTGGATGGCTCACCCAGGGACCCACTTATCCCCCCATCTCCAGTTCTGTGGGTAAACAGGGATCCAACTCAGTTCTCATATTTGCACAGGAAGCACACTGCCACTTGAGCCATCTCCCCAGTCCGCGCGCGCGCGGGGAGGGAGACGTGAAGTCCCAGGACTTTGCACATCCTAGGCAAGTTCTCTGATACTCAGTTCTAAGTCCAGTCTGATGGTTCCTCCTCGAACTTATTGAAGGTGGGAGGAAAAAAAAATCTTCCTGGCAATTAATAGGGTTGGAGTGAGGTCCATGTGAGAAACACCTGTAGGTGATAAAGCACTATCCAGATGTGTGTTTATTATGCCCCTCCTTCTGCGGGAAAGGTCCGAAGGTAGCTCCCAGGCATGCGTTCAGTACAGCATGATCAGCAAAAGTAAAAAGTGGAAGCAAAAAAGAGAAAAAGAGGAAGAAGGGAAAAAGGCGGCGCCTACAGTGAGGCTGAACTGAGGTGAGCCAGAAGCGCATGCTCACTGAGGCGCCCCCCCCCCAACCTATCAGTGGTAGCCACTGGAAGTTTGGGACTTTCTGGTAACCTCCCCCCCCCCATACATGTCAGCTCCCCTGCTTCTGTTTCCACCCCTTCTATCTCCTCCTTGAACTCTGTTAATTCCTAACACCCCCATACTCTAGTGAGACTGGACTCTCCATGCCCTGAACATTCTGGCCCTTGGCTTTGGCTCCTTGCAGCCCCGGTGATGCCTCAGCCCTCGAGCGGTTTACAACCTCTCTGCTGTCAATCGGTCTGAGAAGCTGTTGTCACACCAGCTTTCTCACTGAAATGAGCACTTTCTGATCACCAGCTGCAGATAAGGCACCATGGGAGGCTCCAAAAGTGCCAGCAACGTCTTGTGTCTTGTTCGGTCCCAGAGGAGCTGCTGAAGGAATGCAATTCCTCCATCTGGCAGCTGGGTTCCTGGAGACATGACGTCCTCCTTCATAGGAGGCTTCTGTCACGCATCGGGTTGCCCACTAGCTGGAAAAGCTTCCACTACCCACTTCCTCTCCACCAGTCAGTCACCTGAAGCTAAGCTTAGACACTTCATTCTCTCCTGAAGACCTAAAAGACTTCTCTCCCTTCCCAGTCCCTTCCCAACAGGGGCAGACACTCCCCTGCCTTCCCGATGGGCAGATGTCCCACTGTACCATCATTATCATGGAGGATCCGGAAGGGACCTGTCTCCCCTGCACCCTTATTGAAGACGTGTACAGTAGATGGGACTTTGCTCACTTTACCTTGAAACACAACCTAGAGTCCAGAGCCTCAGCCAGGCAATCTGCAAGGACGCAGGGAAATGAGGCAAGCTAGCAGTGAGCTGGGGCCAGCTTAGTTAAAGAAGCCAGCTCTCCCTCAGTCTTCAAATCTGCCCCCACTTTCACTATTGATAATAGTTACAACTATAAAAACTGTAATAGTAACGGCTAGGCCCACGTCATCCTCACAGGGTCCTCTGAGCTGGTGCCATTTGTGTCTTTGTTGCACAGATGAAGAAGCTGAGGGGTTGTTTTTGCCTGCTGCACGGATGAGGGAGGGTTGTTAAGGAGCAACTGCGGATGTGCAGGAGAAATGAGTTTAGAGACCCCCCTCACTTACCCCACTCCTCCTTAGTTCCTAGGTCACTTTGTTCCCATACAGAGAGGGAGAGAGAGAGAGAGAGAGAGAGAGAGAGAGAGAGAGAGAGAGAGAGAGAGATAGGTATTGGGTGAGAAGAAGTGAAGGAAGTTCTGCTTTGGGATACCAGCACTTGGGAGGCTAAGGTGGGAAGATTAAGAGTTTGAGGACATAGAATGAGACTGTGTCTCAAAGGAAGTCAGGAAGTCAGGAAGTCAGGAAGGAAGGAAGGAAGGAGGGAGGGAGGGAGGGAGGGAGGGAGGGAGGGAGGGAGAAAGGGGCTAGAGATGGCTCCATGGTCAGAGCACATGAGTTTGACTCCCAGCACACACGTGGGGGCCCATGACCATCCGTAACTCCAGTCCCAAATGATCTGACCTCTTCTGGTCTCTGCACATTACATAATCATGGTCACACACACAGGCAAAACACTCATACATAAAAAAATAAATAAGTAAAACCAAAAAAGTGGGAAATATAAGGAGGAGGAGGGGAAGACATGGAGGAGGACAGAAGGAGAAAGAAGAAGAGGAGGAAAAAAACAGAGGGGAGGGGAGAGAAGAGGTGGAGAGGGAGGGGGAGAAGAGGTGGAGAGGGAGGGGGAGAAGAGGTAGAGAGGGAGGGGAGAGAAGAGGTGGAGAGGGAGGGGGAGAAGAGGTGGAGAGGGAGGGGGAGAAGAGGGGAGAGGGAGGGGGAGAAGGAGGGGGAGAAGAGGTGGAGAGGGAGGGGGAGAAGAGGGGGAGAGGGAGGGGGAGAAGAGGGGAGAGGGAGGGGGAGAAGAGGTGGAGAGGGAGGGGGAGAAGAGGTGGAGAGGGAGGGGGAGAAGAGGTGGAGAGGGAGGGGGAGAAGAGGTGGAGAGGGAGGGGGAACTAGAAGGGACTTAGTGGAATAAAGGCATCTCTGGGTCCCATGGCAAGTGATGACATTTCGTGCCTGCCCACTAAGGTTTCAGTGGCAGGGAGGGGTGGATACAGAGAATGAAATGGGAGGAACCGCTCTGTTACTATGACAACAGCCTTCTCAGGGCCTCTAAAGACCAGAGTCCAAATCCCCTCCACCCCATTGGGCCATGTCCCCTTGCCCAGCTGCCCCACCTGGAAAGTTAGTGTGTACCGCTCCAAGCTCCCTGAGCCTCTCAAGGGAGCCTGATCATTTCTCTGGCCTGAAGCAGCTTAACGCTTCCCCAGCTCAAGCCTGGGGTTCAACTGATCACTCTTCCAGAGTGTCTTAGCCCTCACCCCATTCCCCGCTCTGATCCTAAGAAGGGAAAGAGCCAAAGTTTAGGTAGGGAACTAGTCCATAGCACTCCAGATTCACTGGCTTCTCCAACTCCTTGCAGGACTCCTCAGAACACAAGTCTTCCAACTCATCTGTCTCCGGAGTCCAGAGCATTTTGGGTAGCATTTCCCCTAAACAGGGGACGTTAGAATTCTGTCGTTACCTGTCTTCAGAACAAAGATCCAGATTCCTGCTGTAAAGATCTGTTTATATTTGCACACACTCAACCCTCCCTTCCTTCCTGTTTCTCACCACACCTCCTGATAGACTTCCAAGTGCTTTTCAAAGGCTGTAGTAAATATCTGCCTGACCTAGGCTGGCGGCACAAGCCAGTGATCCCAGCTACCCGGCAGGCCGAAGGAGGAGGATCACAAGTTCAAAGCTTGCCTGAACATACAGAGAGAATTCAAGACCATCCTGGGCAATGTTGTAAGAGCCTGTCTTAAAAAGTAAGGACCCAGCATGGTGGAGCACACTTTTAATCTCAGCACCTGAGAGGCAGAGGCAGGCAGATCTCTATGAGTTTGAAGCCAGCCTGGTCTACATAGTGAGTTCCAGGCCAGCCAGGGCTACATAGTGAGACCCTGTCTCAAACAAACAAACAAACAAACAAACAGAAACAAAAAGTCAAAAGAGGACTGGGGTTGTAGCCCAGTGGTAGAACACTTGTCTCGTATGCCCAAGTCTCTAGGTTCAAACCCCCGTACCAAGAAACACAGACACACACACACAGACACACAGACACACACACACACACACACCAAGCCACACATAGTTAGTTCATGACCACTATTCATGAGCACATTATACATTTTCACCAAACACAGTATCATCATCCCCCTGCTCCTGACACCAGTCAGCACTGGCCCTTCCTCAAGACCCCCTTCCTTCTCTCTCTGTGCCACCCACAAGGTGGCAGACCTGGCTCATCCCTGGCTCTTTCCTGGCTCTTCCCTGAACCCCATAGTATGTGCATTCGCTTGCAACAGCCCCAGATGGTACTTGCCTTAAGGTCGACTTGCTACCCACTAGGCCTGTCCAGACGCAATAGTTCCCCGTCTAAGAAACAGAGAGGTCTGCCAGACCAGTCTCCAGGCCAACAGACAAGTAGGCGTGGGCGGGGAATCCAGGTAGGTGTGGCCTGCCACTTCCCGACAAAGTCCTGCCTCCTGGTCATGCTAGGGGGTGGGGGGAGCTGGGAGGCGGAGAGTGTCTTTGTCTATTGGCCAAGTCCAGGTGAAGCTAGCTCAGGAGTAGCAGAGGATGCCAGAAGTCAGTACACTTCCAGGGCAGGTCTGGGAGGGAGGAGGAAAGCAGCTTCGGTGCAGGTCTTGCATCTGGAAACCCTCTTGTCACAGTGCCCTCTGCTGGTGAGCGGCTGTCCCTACCAAAGGCAGCATGACAGAAGGCTAGGGAACGGAACCTTTGCCACAGTTTGTCAGAAGACTGTGACCTGCACAGGACTCACCTGGTAATCTTGTTACCCACCTGGTTTCTGCTGTCTGAGTACTGTCTGACTCTTCAGAGGCCAGTCATCTTTCCACAGGCTCTTGGCTTTTGTGAGGAGTTCATTAAACATGGGAATGCAGAAAGAAAATCCTGGGAAGAGTGGGGAGCTGAGGTGTGGGGAGATACTGATCAATGGATTATCGTTTAATGGAAAGACTAAATCCTGGTGCTCTGCAGGACTGCTACACAACAGTGTGTCTATAATTGACAATGAGGTACCTTACATTTTGAAAGAGTTAGAAAACAAGATTTTGACTGTTTATCACAATCCCGTTGATAATGTTTGAGGAAATTAATATACTGATTGATTTGACCATTACAAAGTGGACCCACATATCAAGACATCTTGCATTATACCCAACAGATATGTAGTTACTCAGCAGATCAAAAATAAAATGCAAGTTTTAATATTTTTTTATTTTTATGTATGTGTCTGTGTGAGTGCATGTCATCTGTACATGGGAGCTTTCAGAGACCAGAAGAGGGCATCAGATCCCCAGGAGCTGGAGCTCCAGGCAGCTGTAAGCCACTTGATGTGGAGACTGAGTTCAGATCCCCTGTAAGAGCTACATATGTGATTAACTGCAACTTAATTACTGAATCATCTCTTCAACCTCTAAATAAAACTTAAAAGAAGGGGAGAGGAGAGAAGGAAGGAAGGAAAGAAGAAAAAGGAAAGAAAGAGAGTTTGGGCTGGAAAGATAGCTTGGTCAGTAAAGTGTGTTATAAGCACAAGGACCTGAATTCAGTGGCCAGAATCCACCTAAAATATCTTTGCAATCCTAGAGCCGGGAAGATGGAGACCGGCAGAACCCTGGGCACATTGACCAGCCAGCCTGGCTGACTTGGTCAGCTCCAGACCAGAGAAAGAACCTGCCTCAAAATAAAATAAAATAAAATAAGACTCCTACTGAGAGAACTGAGGCTCAAGGTTGTCCTCTGGCCTCCACGTGTGCATAATATATCCCTCATCTACATCCACACATGTGCACCTGCACACACATGCACATGCATGTGCACACACACACGCACACACACAAGAAAATATAAAAGTAGCGTTCTCTGCTTTAGTTAATTATTCTCTAGCCTCTTCTTCCTCTCTGCAACCCCTTCTCATCCGCTTGTGTCCTTGGGTATAGATGGGAGGGAGAACGAGACAAATACACCCCAGAGAGCCTCATTGGATGTCGCTAGGAATCTATGGAGAGCAGCCAACCTGGTAAAGGGGACCTGGAGCCTAAAGGACAAGCAAGGAAGGGTGCCCAGAATTCTGACAGGGAACAAATAGGGGAGGTGTCTGTCTTTGTTATACAAAGCTGTCTGAGTCACACAGAAAACTGGACTTTGCCAGCAGACAGGTTCACTCTTCCCTGACCTCTTTCGAGGTAGAACATTGCCAGGAAGCACCAGACCACTCCTGTCCAGACTCCCTACCCACCTCCACTGCCTGCCGCCTTCATCTCTGAAGCACAAGTGCTTGGGGGCTGGGAAAGCACTGCCAACCTCCAGTTCCCAGCCAGGCAGAGGCAGGCCAACCAAGAGGCTGTAATCAGGGACTATGTTCATGGATCATGAACACATTTCCAAAGCTGCTACTTGCCTCACTTGGTGACAATCTGGTTCCAGAAAGGCTCTAGGGCAATCTGAGGGTCCCTACCATCCCCAGGGACACAGAGCTGGGTCACGGGTACACAGAGCACGGGTACCAGTTGGATTGTAGCTCCAGGCTGGGCTGTTTACAGAAGGTCCAGATCTCACCATCAAGGGGGCTCTCACCAAACATCTATACATCAGGGAGGAGCTGAGGTGAGGGGGAAGAGGAAGAGGAAGAAGAGAAATTGCATGGTAGAATGCTTGACAATAGACATAAACCCTGGGTTTGTTTAATTCCTAATATCACACACACACAAACACACACACACACACACACACACACACACACACACACACACGCACGCACGTACGTTCTAACAGACCAGGGAGGAGCTTGTGGACAGGAGCTCCCGTGCAACAGCAGTAGAGACTCCCCCACAAATGTCACCTCCCTTTTCATCAGAGAAAGGCAGGTCGGCCAGGAGCCTGGCTCCACCCCTTCCCAGTCCCTTGCCATTTTCTGCTTTAGACACATCCTATATCATCAGGCCTGGGAGGAGTGTGTCTGAGGTAAGTGAGGCCTGGGGACAGGAGGAGTGATGGAGAGCAGGAGGAAGAAAGAGGGCACAGTCAGTGAGGGAGACTCTAGCACTGGATTAAAGACTCTGAGATGGGAAGATGGGGAGGCAGCTGAGTAAGTAGACAGTGAGAAGCAGATCTGACCCATGAGCTGTCAGTCACTCTAGAACACCAAAACAATTGAATTTTTATTTCTGTCAAGTTCCATTGATCTTAAGACAGAGGCTGAAATAACGTAAGCAACTGAGAAGATCGATACGGCTGCGCCCTTAGCTGGAGGAGAGTCTCAACAGTAGCCTACGT